>NC_034410.1:72760332-72909718 GCF_002078875.1 Numida meleagris | reverse complement strand
ACTCTGTTTCACTCTTTCTTTTTTATATATAAATGGTAATCTTTGTTGCTAGCACTTGTGTTGAAAATTAAATTTTATAAGAAAGAAGGGTGAAATATCTTATGCTCTCCTTTCACTCAGCTGTGAAAACTGAAAATCTAGTGGAAATATTGTACAGCTGAGGCATTTTGAATAAGAAGATAAAACAATGATGTCTGCATTTTAATCTTTACTAATATCTAGAGGAACATACCCAGTATTTCAATTATAAAGCCTTTGTAAAAATAATCGCTATTCATTTTTATTCAGTAAAATAAAAAAACATGATGTGACACTGATTTTTGGATAATAGTATACTCATTCAGGAAGGAAAATCCATATGCCAGATGCAGAACATAATGGGACTTTTTTACATGGGTTTGGAAAAGTATTTTTATAAATGTAATACATGCTTACGTGTGTTTTGTCTGCTTGTCTGTGTGTGTATAAATACAAAATGTGTAAGAATACTCTAAACACATACATATTTATGTGTTCTTTCATGTGTTTTCAAACTATTGTGATAAGAGAGTACTGTGTGTATCTAAAGCTTTAAAATTACAGCTTTGAAAGCAGTCACCTGAGCAGGTGGCATGAAAACAGAAAAATGCTATTCTATTATATGAACAAGCCAGACATTTTTCACGTGGATACTCCAAATCATTCTCAATTAATCACTTGTATTAAGTATTCAGCAAAATCTGTGACAGTTACTACTTTGGTTCTTCCTAAATACTTCTGCCTCCTTGTCAATAGATCAAAACTTCTGGTGGCCTGTAATGAATGGATTATGAGCACAGTAGCCAGTTTAAAAATTTAAGTTCACATTGCCTGCATAGTGGCTAGTCTTCCAGTACACACAACCTCTGCTGTCAGAAACAAAAACAAAAACAAAACCATAAGAATTATAAAAAGCTTTGGTATTCACATCTCAGTGGACTTCAAGGCATCAGAATAAAATACTAAATACTATGTGTTTTCTGAAAAAATGACATAAGCCTCCACTGGCAGGATGAGAGCCTTTCACTGGCAGAGAAAACCATCTATAAACTCTGTGTGTTTCTCTGCATTTTTTTGTAAAAGATTTGAGGTTCTGGCTGATGTCTGGAAGAAACATTACGGCAGAATATGGCTACATTTTCCATCAGTTTCACTCAGAAGAATTGAAGCCTGAATTCCAAACTTCTTCTCAGAATAGATATAGAATGTAGTAAATAATGACTGCTTCTTGTGCTTCTTTCTGATACATTTGTTTTCAAGTGTGCCACACGGAGTGCTCAGATTCCATATTTTGGCTGTCCATCAGCCTGTTAGGATGATCTACAGAAACATACTCACATGATTAATTACTGAATGAGTTGAAAGACTAATAAATTCTACATTCAAGGCATGCATGAATTCGAGGTTGTAACTCCCACTGTCCATTTTTTGTTTAGGTATTAACAAAAGATATTTGTATATTCCTAGCAGTATTGTCTCGTTTTTATAGATAACTCCCTCCTCCTTTACAATAGCCTTCTTTGTAATTATGCACATTCTTTTCTTTCTGTTGGTCCAAGTAATATTACAGTGATAAAAGGAGAGAAATATCTCAGTGCTTCATTGCATTGTGAAATGATCAAATGAAATGTGAAATGATCAGTAAGATAATCACATAGGATGTAACACAACAGCAAAAGTAGGAAAAAAATAGGGCACGATCTCAAATACTTTCAAATTGTTAAAGCTCAATGTCTCTTTTTGCATAAGAAGCTAATTAAAAAAAATGCTTGTGAAAAATAGTTTGGTATAAAACATTTCTAGCCTCAGTAAGACTGGCCATGGGATAAAACATGAATTCCTATTGTTTCTAGCCATGTCTTTGAGATACCTCTCAAACTACACTGACTGAGAAAACAAGATACACTGCTGCTCTAGGAAAGCAGTTATGATCATATCATGTAGATGAACTGATGGATATTGAGTTGATGAAGTGGCAGATGGGGAGAGAAGTCTCTTATCTGCCAGGCTGTGGAATAGCTGTGAGGCATTTCTGATCATTAAAATACAGCCAATGCTTTCCTGCAAATTTTTTCAGAGTCCCTAAGAGGTAACATCATGCCCCACTGGCACCGCTTTTGCCAGCCTGCCTTCAGTAAGTGCAGAAAATATTGCAGCAAAGACTTACTACTTGCTTGCATTCATGCTTTATATTGGAATTGCCAAAAGCTATTATCCAGCAGATCTTAAATGTGGAGGCACATTAGTATTTGTTAAAGATAGAAAGTATTGCCAAGCACATATTTCCAGGATCAAAGAAGAAGATTCAGTGTTTTTTTCTCTCACTGCAAATAGCAGCAGCAATAAAAGCTTGATCTGTGGTTGTCTGTGGGCCTGCACGTATAAATAAATGCTTTGCTGCCTTACTACATTGTCTCCTTCCAGCCACTTGCACTGCTCTGTCCCTGGCAGATGTAGAGTGAAAGGACAAGTGGATTTTTCTTATGTATTTCATTCTACAATGTGGAAATTTACCACGAAGAAACTGTTTTCTCCAGTAGAAAAGATTTTAAACTAAACTGGTATTAGATAAGATAGATACTATTTAACTTTAACTTAAAGCCCAACAGCTACTGCTGGAATCAATAAAATCTATCAGAAAGCCTGGATAAATGACTATGAGCATCACCATGAGGAGAGGCAGATTTTCTTAGTACACAGGATTATACTTTAGTAGACATGGGGGTTTCTGAGAAGGAAAGCTGAAGCTACCTGTTTACTGTTTGTAGTATTCAGGGAATCATTTTTCCATGCTTCATTACCTCACTCTCCCTTACTCCTCCAAACTCCTGAAAACAAAGTAAAAATAATAAAAATAAAATAAATAAAAACTCCAAAGAGATTATAACCACCTGTATTGTCTTGACCTTGGCTGGCTGGAAGGTGCCCAGGCAGCTATTCTGTCGCTCCCCTTCCTCATCATGACACATTTTGGGGAAGAAATAAGATGAAAAATATTGTGGGTCAAGATAACCACAGGGAGACTGCTTACCAGTTACTGTTAAAAGCAAAACAGATTCGTCTTGGAAAAGATTAATTCAAATTTTTGCCAATTAAAAAAAAAAAAAAAAAGAGGAGTATAATAGGGAGAAAAAAAAAACCATCCAATCCCTCTTCTTTTCAGACTGAGCTTCACTCCTTGTTCCAGATTCTTCTGCTGCCCCTGATCCATGCAGGGGAGTGGGGAATTGAGGTTATTACCAGTCACTTCATCTCTGTTGTGCCTTTCCCATATTTTTTTCCCAGGTCCAGTGTGGGTCTTTCCCACGGGCTTTATTTCATGCCAAACCTCTGGTTCCACTGTGGGCTCCTCTCATTGCACCACAGTTCTTGCCAGGAGCTTGCTTCTGCATTTGATCTCCACAAGCTCCAGCCTCCTTCAGGCCTCATCCACCACAGCACCATGGGCCCTTCCACGGCTGCACAGGGAGTCCTGCTCTGCACTGAGGGCGGGGGGGTGGCCTGCTCCCCCGTGGGCCTCTCCTGGGCTGCAGGGAGCTGCTGCTGTGTGCCTGGAGCTCCTCCTGCCCTTCTGCACTGACCTGGGTGCCTGCACATTTTCCCACTCCTCTAACTCCCAGCTACCAGCAAAATCTTGTCAGGAAACCCAATACATCACCATTTAACGTCTTCTTGTTTATCATATAAACTATTGGATATAAGGAGAAAGTCTTTTACAGTGAGGGTGGTGAGGCACTGGAACAGGTTACCTAGTGTTGTGACTGATGCCCCATCCCTGGAGACTTTCAAGGCAAGGCTGGATACGGCCCTGGGCAACCTGATCTAGATGTGGTGTCCCTCTTCATGGCAGGGGAGTTGGACCAGACAGCCATCAGAAGTCCCTTCCAACTCTAAGGATTCTATGATTCTATAATTCTATTCTTGCAAAGTGTCAAATAGAAGCTAACTGCCTAGTTCAAGCAAGAACAATACTAAAACCCAGTTGCTTAAAAATAATGTAATTGTTTAATCTAAGAAACACTTAAGAGGCTCACCAAATACAGTTAGAGGTAGTACTGGAATATCCTCACATGCTCTGACACTACTATCAGAGCAAGTCCATTATACGAGGTTCTGAAGGAAGGCTGATGGTCTGCAAGAACGGTCTGTGTTTGCATCATGTATGTCATCAGACACAGAGCCAGAAAAATTTGGGTACTTTTTGGGCTGGCCACAGAGTACAGTTTAAATGTTTTTAAAAAAGGAAGGAAAGTATAGAGACAGGAAAGAAGAAAGGGGGGGGGAAAAGGATGGAAGAAAAAGAGAAAGGGAAGGAAAAGGAAGGAAAGAAAGAAATTATGACTTTTTCACTGGTTTTGAATAGTCTGATCTAAAAAGTGTCATACTCTGGATCAAACAATTACTACACACTCTGTAATGAAAGTAGTGCAAAGAAACATCTCACTGACATTAGCGCTCATTTTTATTGCATTTTGAAACAAATGCAATCACAAACTGCTGTCATTCTTGATGAATAAGAAGTTTTTTGAACCCCAGTATTGCTAATGCAGAGCCACAAATTTAGTTTGTTCTTCATACTTCTTCTACTGACATTGTCTGTCATTCTTAAGGCACTCAATTTTTTTCTTCCTTTGTCCTAGCTGTCAGTATAATAATTGTTAATTTCTTCATTTGATTTCCTTAGAAATTTTCAGCTCTGAATGTTCTAACATGCAGAGCTTTTTTTTCTGTGAACATTTTACAAGTTTTGAACCAAAATACCCATATTTTGTAATTAAGAGCAACAGCAATATTCGTATATTTCACAGCATTCTTAAGTGCAAAATAATAAAAACTACACTTAAAATGAGAAATATATCATAGAATTTAGATGATACCATTCCTAAATGGATAATAATATTTTATTTTTCTGGCATCTGTTTTATTAGTAGATATTTAATCCCTTCTTATGTAATGTTAAAGAGAAAAAATGAAGCAACAGGAGCTTATGGAAATTATGATTTCAGTTTTGCTTTATCTTTTGTTAATTAATGAAACAATATAACATTCATGGAACAGAAAACAGTTTTTTTTTAAATAACTTCTCTTGGATCCAAAATATTCTTTAAAGTTTAATTGTTATTATTTTTTTCTAGATATTTTTGGAGTGCTGTGAATTAGTCTAGTGATGTCAAAGGGAGTGAATAAGGTGCAAATAAAGCCATCATATTTTTGTCTATATAGTTAAAGTACTTTCTGTTTGTCTTGGCTGACCATTGTGACATTTTCATTTGTCTTGGACAACCATTATGACCATATACTGGCCATTATGACAGAGACATGATCGTGTAAAAACATTTAAAATATTATTACTGTATTTTTATGTTGTTAGTTCAGATCACAGGATTATCTTGTACTTGACTCTTAGAAGAAGCTGCTCCTAAGAGACTAAGATGCTGTATAATAGACAAGTTTCTTAATGAAGAAAGGAAAAGATGATGCTATCATGATCTTTTTACATGTAGAATTTGAGAGACAAAGTAACACCTTTCCAGGTTCATACCAGAATCCTTGAAATCTGCTTCCTGCAATACAGCAACAGTTTGATATTCTAGGATAATATTTATTGATAATATATAAATGGCAGATAAATTATCGTGTCACAAAATCCAGGTGATGTACAAACCAGTAACTGAATTACTCACCTGTTAGCTTTTTTTTTGTTGATGGTTTTTGTTTTATTTTTTAGAAAAGTCCATACATACAAGTAAATTTCACTCATTCTGGCTCATAGTGATAGGTTGTTCAACTTTGACCCAAAGGAAATCCTTTAATTCTTTCTTATAATTCTTCCTCCTGAATGCACAGGCAATTACTAGTCAAGCGTTCAAGGACTAGACGGCACTGTGCTCAGAGTGAAATGGAACTTCTTTGTGTACTCACTATAATAATTCCCCTTATATTGAGATTTAGTGAAAAAGATGAATGTGGAAGGATGGTGTCAGCAAATACACATTATTTATGATCACATTTTAAGTACTACATGGGCAAAGAGACTTCATTGCTATACTTAGCAGAGCTAGTGATTTTTTCCAGACCTTATCCTTGCTCTGTAGTACTTCACATAATAATAATGAATAAATTCTTTAATTATGGTGAGCCTCCTTGATAGGAAGCCTGATAAACTTTTGTTTCATGAATAAACAGTGAGTATGCATTAGTATTGAACTTCGGTGTTCTTTGAGAACAGGTATTTTAGGATACTAAGCTATTGGAAGGTTGTCATTCATACTAATAATTCAGCTGTGTTGTTTTGCAGATGAGGAGACTGCAGAACAAAATTCATATTCCAAACTGAGTTCTTCTGTCCCCCTCCTTTCTCAGTAAGTGTCTTCTCTCTTTTCAAAGACTTAATGCAGTGTGTGTGATATGAGGCTTGTGTAGAATTTGCTCATTAGTACCTGCTATCACTTAATTCTATTTCATTTCAGCAGAAGGAGAAAGAGGTGGACTTTCACGTTCACATTGGCATCCAAATTAAGAAACCTTGGGCTCAGTTTCCAGCTGTAATTTCAAATTTCTTTACCTGCCATTTCCCTTTTGGATTTGTGCTCAAGAAGTCCAAGCAGCAAGTAAATGTAACTTTGAATTTCTGATTTGTTTACTAATTAGATACCATGGATGGCCCAGCATGGATTTCCTTGATGACAGGCATTTCATTTCCACTTACAGATATGATATTCCAGTGTATTGCAAAGGTCTCTGCCAAAGCTAGCAACATCAGCACTAAGGGAGGATTGAGAGCCCAAAGGCTAACACACAGTGTGAATAGTTTTCTGTTTAGGTTGAAGAAGTGGCCTAGCATGTGATTCAAAAAACACTCAGAAAAAAAAACACTGCCTTGAAAAAGTGCCTCTTGCCTAGTGAAATACTTTAAAGAGTCATATTCTTTTGACGTTATTTAGTAAGTAGCAGTTTTATTGAACTGTGTTGAATTGCATTTTGACAGGGAATTGAGTACTTTCAAGAATTTGCTTTCCTGCCAGCAAAGTAAAGTAACATTTACTTCCTGCTGCCCTTACTGTTATTTTTTGGATGCACATGACTGAACCGTAAGCCCAATTTCATGTTTCTCCATTACTTCTAAATGATAGTGCTTTCACTGACATGCACACAACCTCTCAGCTAGCTTGGCTTCTTCCATTTGCCGCTTGCTTAGCATATATTTTTTTCTGGTTATTTTTGACATTATTTACAGTTTATTCTCTCTTATGGAGAAATTTCACTCCCAGGAAGAGTTCAGCAGTATATTAAGAAGTTAGGTGATGGCGGTGAATGAGTGCTCCTGCTGTTGACAAAAAACAACAAAAACAGAATTCACTATACACTTAGAGATGTGCTTTATCGACCTGTAGCAATGCTAGCAAGCAGGTTAGCAAAAAGTCACATTAATTGGGTTTGGAACATTTCAGCAGCCTAAATGCTTTTGACCACAGGAGGAGTAGAGGAAGGACAGAGATACCACTGAAGACTGCAGCAGGAAGAAATAGGTTAAATGAGACAGACACAAATCATACAGGGCAACACAAGCATGATCCTTCAGTGAAAATGAAAAATCCCCATTGCTTAGGGTGATGTATGTTTAGGCCAGAGAAAAATTTTTACCTGACCTCAAAGCTACCGATCAGCTTCACCTTGAGCAGGAAAATGGGAGAGATATTACTAAAAGACTTACACCTCAGAATTATTTTAGACATCGGGTCAATTGCATGTCACTTGGTTAACTTCATCCAGCTTTGCCAAACACTTGATGTTTCACAAAAAGATATGAATTCCTTTCTTCCCTCCTCTGATCGCCATTTGAATAAGTCAACTTGACAACTTTAAATGTTGAAGAAAGTTGACAGGATCTAGTCTAGTCCTTGCAGAATCAGCTAAATCCTGAGGTTAACATGCAAGTACCCTTTCACCTACCAGTAACTCAGTTTTCTGTTCCTGGTCTAGAATAGATGTATGAACAACAGAAGTAACACAGTTTTTAATTTGTCATTAGTTGTTCCAAATTACATTTACATTTCCTAAAAGTATGTGAATAGAAATTGGACCTTTTGGTACTGAACAGGCTGATAAGATTAATAACTGTTCTCTGAATTAATGAGTCCCAGAGTTAAGTACCTTACTTGCTTTATTGCACAGTACATTGGCAATAAAAAGAAAGCTAAGAAACTCTGCACCTTCTGTTCATGTGTCAGGGGACCTAGTGACAAAGGAAAAGGAGAACTCTGAGAAAATGAGTGCTTCTTTTTTCTCCATTTTTACTGAAAAGGTGTCCTCTCAGATTCCTGGGTCCCTGAACCTAGTGACAGAAGCTGTGGGAATAAAACACACCCACAGGGTGTGTAGAGAAAGGGAATACTTAAGCAGATTGAACATACACATATGGCAGCAAAAACAGAGTTGATATTGCTCACCAAGGTTGACATGAGGTTTCTGTCTTTTAAACGGCTATGGTAATGAGGGTAGGTTTGTGATTGCAGGAAAAAGACAAACATCACATTGTCTTCAAGAGAGGTGTAGCAGAAACGCTAAGTTATGGCCTGAAACAGTGACTGAGCATCTGATGGGAAGGCAGGGCCAACCCAGGGGAGCTCAGGTGCATGCACCTGAGTGACAGGAAGGGGTGGAGCCAGGATCCACCCCTTCCCAGACCTCATTTAAGGGTTGGCAGTGGATGTAAGGCTGTTTCTTGCTGGAGATCCCTGCCTACCTGGGGCCTCCCCAAGGTAAGTAGCTCTTTTCTTTTGTTTCTGTGTCTGCTGCATTTGGGCTTGTTCTCATTTGCTGTAGCTAAAGACTTTGTTACCTTGCTATTATTGTGGTACTTTCTATTCCATTATAGCGTTACAAGAGGCTAAGAGGAGGACTGAGGTGGTGAATTCTTACACTACCTTCCTTTCAGTTCCTGTATTACCTGATGCAGAACTGAATGAGTTTCCTGCCAGGAAGTTGAGTGTTCCTTCTTAAATAAAGAAAGTAAGAGATTTTGAAATGTGGGCTGTGATAATGCTTCTGCTGTGTAGGAGGGAGGTAGGTATGTATGTGAGAGTTAACATATGTGCACCTATGCACTTTTTCATTCAAACACAGACTCAAATAAACTTAGCTTTGTGCAGTCTGCTGAGAATACACTTATGCTAAAACTGCAAGTATTGTCTTCTGAGCTGTATTCCTGCAATTCCTCCACTCGTCTTTTGAGAGAGGAGGAGATATCAGGGCTGTTGCTAAGCAGCAGCTGTCACCCCAAAGCTGTATGTGTAATACTGTGGTGGTGGATTAAGTGACACTGCAGTATATCACTTCTGAAGCCTTTCTCTCTGTTATCAGTTGCTATGATTTATAGCCACTGTACTTGGTCCAACATGTGTATCCATTTTCCCCCTTCTGCCCATACATATTGTCTGTAACATCTGGAAAGTTTAAGCTTGTCTGCATTTCTTGTTAGTTTTCTGAGGAAACTTAGCCCTAGAGCTAAAATGCCTGAGTTTGTCTATGGCTGACGGTCTTTCTCCTGACAAATATGACGCTTAGGTGTGTCACCTCCATTACTGGAGGTGCTTGTTAAACAAAACAAACTTGAGTGCATGAATATCTCCTTGAACCTTCTCTTTTCTTTCCTATAGGGGATGTCCTCTTTTCCTTCAAGAACATTCAGAGTTGGTTTGGCCATAATAACTCCCATAATACTAGTCACAGAAAATACTTTTGAGGATCCTTGTGACGAACATCACAGATTTCTATTTCTGTGTGTAGAATTAAACATGGAAACTACACATCTATGAAGAATATTTTTAGTATTTGAATGGTTTTTGAAAATACTGTTTTTTGAATGCTAAGGGAGAAGTCAAGTAAGCAGTTTGCTGATGCTGTGTGCTGTTACCTTTCAGTGAGACTGAAGAAACCAGGTTCAGATAAGGGAGAACTCCATCTGTTCTCTATGCTGTCTGGGCAGAGATAAGTTAGATCCAAGAGCCTTTCGTTGAAACTGAAACTATGCCCTCCAAAAATAAATGAGCCCTCTCTCAGAGCAGGTCATTCTGAGTGTAGTGGTTTTGGAATTGCAGTTGGTTTTCATTCATTTAATCCAAAGTACAGAAGGAATAGTGTGGGCTCTATCTGCACACATTGATATATATTTAAATATCTTTGCAACTTTAAAACTGTTTGTAGGTGTTTAGAAAGAAGTTCATTTGTTTACCTTCAGTAAAAACACAATTCTTCCCTTTTTGCATGTTTGTCAATTTTTCTTCTGTCTTGAAATGATACACTCTTTAAGTAACTGTTATTTTTGTATTTGTGCAACAAGTATTGGCTTTGTTTTTGTCTGTTTTTGTTTTCTTTTTATTCTCGAGTGTAACTGATGGCTCAAGTGAGGAGAAAAAAACAGATTTGTGACTTTGGAGGTGAGGGAGGGGAAATAAAAAAAAGTCTCCTCTCCAACTCTGATGCTACAATAAATATTGCAGTTATTCCAGTAATCTCTTCCACTATAGATAGGTGAAATTAGCGTTCAGTTTACTACTGTTCAGACATTTGTCTTTATAATCATCACATCCTAAAGCAATGGACATTAAAATCAAAAATTTTCCAGACTGACATGCTTTGGGAAAGGAAAATCACAGCATCTAAGTAGGTGAGGTTACCTTGTTCACTACTCTTCTGAAATCTGCCAGATATTGGTACAATCACTACTTGTGACTATTGCTATGTAAGTAATTGGGTTGACAGCTATTAATGTGAAGGGAAAGCATAAGTGAAGGAAAAAGAATAGGAAGTAAGGTTGAATTGTTTAATGTACAATCGTTAAATGATGATTTATTTATTCTTAGAACTTTTGGTTAGGTCTTCAATGTAACGTCAAATAAAAACTGATCAGTTACCATAAATGTCAGAGTGAAGAAAATTACACCCAAAACAGAACTAAAATCGTGTTGCCATGAGGAAAAAAATATCAGCTGGTAGTAGCTGACAAAAGAACTTATTTTAGTGCAATAAATAAGCTGGAGTCCTTTTCAGAGACTCTTCATGTTTTATATTGAGTACTTGCTTTCATTTGACTTGGTAAAGAAGAAGGTTGGTGTGTAAGTAGCACCCTGTGAAATTACCGAGAATATACTGCCAGTCAGTGAAAACTGACATAATGCTACTGATGTTAACATAAATAAATAGTGAAACACTGAGGTGATGACCTATAACCAAAGTTTACTGATTTGAGTTCCAGATGAACTTACCTGCTTTCCAACCCTCCACCCTTCTCCCTCATGCTGACCTTTTTTTTTTTCTTTGTTTTGGTTGAAGAATAATATATTTTAAATATACTATAAAGCTACAGTAGAGTAGTCTAACTTTTTCTTTAGTTTCATCCAAATTCTAATTTTGGTGGTCTAGAAATAAAACTTGCAAATACAGTTCTGTCACCTTAGTGTCTATCTAATTTGAAAAGTAGCCCCTATTGTCTCCCCTGGGGTGTTAAACAGTAAATGTTTAGTTTAGATGTTGTACTAAGGGAAATGATTTAGAGGGGAAGTATTGGTGGCAGGTTGGACTGGATGATCTTGGAGGTCATTTCCAACATTGATTCTTTGATTCTATGATTCTAATACAGTAATTTTAGTACACGCTTCTCCTTTGTGTCACCATTTTAGTGAAACATTAGAGCCAGGATACAGAATTCAGATCACCACCAAACTCATGCCAATGGCAATAAACATCAATGCAAAACAAGATGTAAATAGAGTTTCCACTGACGTCGCTGTATAAAACTGTTTGTAATATGGCACATTTAAAAATGAATTCATGCAATTCCGACCTCTGTTCATATCAGAACAGAAATATTAAATCATATGCAGTCTATCATTGTGCATCAGAAGGGAAAACTAATAAGTATGTTATTTCTTGGAATAAAGACATCTGGGTGTGGATAAGATTGAATGACATGTGACAAACTGATTGCAATACAGTATTCTTTCAGTACATAAAGTTGGATAAAAAAAAGATCCTTTTGCTGTAAATGAAATAGGAAATCACAGGAAATGTTTCATTTGTGTATTTATGTCAGATAACTTTGCATTTTTTTAAATACGTTTTTGGGTCTAAAACCAGTTTGAAATTCTAAGTAATTCTGGATTTTTTGTTGTAATTGCTTAAAACACCTCTTGAAGATTATCTGAGAGATTTGTCAAAAAGCGATTGTCACTGGACCTGCTGAACATTGTTCAGATACAGCTTGTTGAGTAATAATACATGCTATCTGATTTGGAAGTATACTGGTAATTGGACAAATAGTATTTGGCAATACCCTAGCATTATGTATGTGCTCAGGTGTATTGAGTCCGAGCCAAGACTGCTTGTTGAAGGACTGCATCTACTATATGTTTTTTTAGCAGTTCATAAGATTCAAACATCTCTTCAAGAATGGATCACAGCCACCTTTATTTGTAGCAAGAGACTGATCTTTTTAAAATTGAAGATTTTCTGTGATTTACTTGTCAAAAGCAGGTGTTCATTTGTTGTGTTCTTGTTTTTGTTTTTTTTAAACACAACAGCAACTGCCAGGTACCACCAACTTCTTTACAAGATAATTGAAAAAATTGAAAACATTGGGCAATATAGGGGGGATTTATCTCTTAAAAATACACAGATGTTCAGTGGGGCAGGACATGAGTGAGAAAGATGGAAAAAGGACTGGAGAAAAAGCAACTAAACAGTTCATGAATAGTTCATTTGTCTATGGTTTCTGAAGCATTATCCTATCCATTTATTTTAAAAAGAATACATAGAAGGATGTTCTCTTGCTACTAATGATATAGATCTTCCCATTTAGTTTCACAAAACTCTGTATCTGTCGGTTTAGCATCTTAATGTGATGTTATATCTTCAAGTAATGTTCTTTGGAGTCGCATTGTCTAAACAACAGGCCACCAATCATTTGAGCAGACACGGGGTAACACTGCCAGAGTGCTGGCATCCTATATTTTCTTATTTCTGAAAAGTCATACCAAACTCCTTGAATGCTAAAAGGAATCAAGGCTCAGTGAAGAGACTGACTGAGACTTTGAGCTGTGTAGGTGCTGGCAAACAGCAGACTCAATCTTTAGACTGGATCAAGAGAATCCCTGTTTTCAGTGTGGAAATGTGCAAAATCTGACATTTGGGGCAGAACTGGTTACAGAGAATAACAAGTTGAATAAGAACCAACAATGTTCTTATCATAAATAAAATAAACTAAATGCTGAACTATCTTAGGAGGGTCATGGCTAACAGATTGAAGAGAATTCTTGTTCCCATCCACCTGGCAGTTGGGAGGCCATACTTTAAATACTGCATCCAATTTTTGACATCTCAGTTTATATCCCAAGTAAGAAAACTTAAATGGCTCACAGAGGAGCTCCCAAGATTGTTAGTGGACTGGGAAAAGGCATGTGTTTGTCAGCTGGGATGAAATTGTTTTCTTCAGAGTGTCTGGTATGATGCATATTTTGGTTCTAGGAGAAAAACAATGCTGATAACGCACCAATGTTTATAGTTGCTGCTAAGCAGTGTGCACAGAGCTGAGGCCATTTGCAGCCAAGGGCCCAAGTTGTTGGGAGGGAACTGAATTAGGACGGCTGATTAAGCTGGCCAGAGGGATATCCCATACCATATGACATCAAGTGGAAGGAGTTTTGAAGGGGATGGGAGTTCACCTGTCTCTCTTCTGCTGCTCAGAGGGCTAGCTGGGCATTGACTGAGGAGTGGTAAGCAATTTGTGCATCAATTGTTATATACATTCATATATGTCTAATCATACCTATTATCCTTTTCCTTTTCTCTTAGTAAATAGTTTTATATCAATGCATAAGTACTACTCTTTTTTCAATTCATTCCCACATCCCAGTGGGAAGGGGGGGAAGTCAGTGAATGTCTGAGTGGGTTAAACCACAGCAATTTTTCATTTGTTTGTTTTTATTGAGGATTTATTCAAGATATAACAGGTGTAATTTGAGATAACATTGCATTTTTTGTAGTTTTTTCTTTTATATGAAATCTATTAATAACACTAATTTTCAAAATATAGTTAAAGAGAGTGGGTGGTGTCAGTTTCTCAGGGCTGATTTTCCTGTAGAGAAAATGATGCTTGTAATGGTTTGACTTTTGTAGTAATGTAGTAATGCTCTTAAAAGGTAACTAAATCAGGCATTTCATGCATATGGATAGTTGTGAACAGTAAAAATGTTCACCCACCTAGAGACATTTGGTAGCGTTCACTGGTAAACTATGTTAACTATGCACCATGCCTCAGGAAAAATACTGGAGAAAGATGAAAATTATAAAATGCTACATCCACAGGGGCCAGAGTTGCCTAATGCTTGCCTGAGTTCTGGCCCCTGGTTGCTATGGTAGTGATGGTCTCCTCTGACATGTAAAGTTTTTCTTGCATGCCCTGGTAATGGCTAGTCCAGAATGCAGATGTGCATCTGTTCTCCAGTAACCCCCATGTGTTTTACTTAAGTCACTCTGAAGGTAATGCCTCCTATTTATTTCCATGGAAACTACAACAGATACAAAGAGCGCGATAACACTATTTGATAGAGCAAATTCTTAGCTACAGAATGCTATTTTTCAACATAGCTGCAACCAGTAGCTATGCATTTTTGACAGGGATGAACAAGATCCCACGTGCTGTGCTTGTGAAAATCTGCACCAGCAGAGGTGGGAAACTCAAAGATCTTCTTATGAAGGCTTTACTGAGGACTGGTTTCCTCTGCTTCTTCTATCTCCTGCTGCTACTTAAAATATCTAACTTTAGCAGGTTTACTTTAAAGATGCTTTAAATGGCAAAAATTATTGCATTCTATTTGGAGTACTGGCCACTCACAGAACTGAAGATGGATGCAAGCAAAACCATCCTCTGAAGTCTAATTTGATTTTACAGTTTAGCATCCAGCTGACGATAAGTCATAAAAATTTTGAAACTAACTAATTACAGTAATTAGAATTTTTAACAATCTGATCTGCTGGCTGATTTTGTCAGACAGGGGTTGAACTGTTCCTCAGCATGTGTTTGAGGGAAAACAGAAAGCAGATGGTGTATATTCAGTTTCTGAGACATTGATACAAAATCTGTAGTATTTCATTCAAGATATACCAAAAAAATGAGTTAAGCGTTCAGAGAAAAACATGTAAATTTTTGTGACTCCAATGGATAAACTGCCCAGGGTCCAAGATAGCTTTTATCTATTTCATTGTGTTTATTGTGAATTCTATAACAAGTTACAAATAAATGAACTTAGAAGTCCTGAGATAAATATGGCCTGACCAAAGCTAATACAGGCTTGAAAAGGGAAGAGAAATCTAATGTGTCTGTGTGGTGCATGTTGCAGTGTGTAAGGTTATGCAGTCCTCTAACTTTCCTTCTTAGTAAACCAGTGCTTATCTATCAAAGTCCACAGGAACACTATTTGCTGATTATGAGACCTTGCTAGGGTCTGTCTGTGCTCACAAGAATCCATCACATTGTCAGCCTTTAAGTGGATGTTGTGGTAAGGACACTGAATAAATGCAAAGACAACCAGTACCCTCCTCGCTGATTACTGCAATGTTCAGGGCAGTCCAGGAGTGCACATCAGTAAGATCAATGCTACAGGAAATGTTTGCTCCTATACCTGCCTCCTGTATTAGCTGGAAAACCATCCTGCTCTGGGACAAAGGCTTCCTTAGGATGAGGTATTATGATTGCTTTGTGTAATATATTATGTGTTGGTATATCCACATTTTGTCAAATTTGGGAAGTTGTGCTTTAGTCCTTCTTAGCCTATAAGTCCTGGTGGTCTATGAAAGCTGAACATTTTTAACTTCTTATTGAACAAAACTACTGCAGATTTCTACTGTTATGTTTATGCAAAATAGGAATAAAACATTAGTATAAAATAGCACGAAAAAGGCTACAGGATAAAGATCTAAACATCTAGGAAAAATACTCTTTTACATGCATTACTGTGTGTATGAAAACACTTTGATTCAATTTGTTTCATTCTGCCAACAATTGACCAATTTAATATTTAGTTCTCCTTGATAACTGAACACTGAATAATAAGTTCTTCGAGACCTGAAACTCACATGGTGGGGCATGTCCAAATACTTCTGGGAGTATAAAGTCATCTTTTTAATGTGGAAGGTAGGATTATCAGGGGTTCCGTGAGGCCAGAGATTACAAAACAAAAGAGATGTCAGTGAGCCAAGAACAGATATTTTGATAATTTTTAATAATTTCTGATTGTATATTTTAATGCATATGATAAAACCCTTGAATATCCTGTATTACCTGAAATGCTGTGGCAAATCTGAGTGAATGAAAACTGTGTACTAAACCTTAAGTAGAGCTTTAGAAATTTCTTCCACCCTGAGGGTGGTTTTGTTTGCTTTTGTGGAATATATGTTGAACCAGTCCAGTGTCTTGTAGTTCTGTTGCTTTTTTTATTGCTGTTTTGAGAGAGAATCTGGAATTAAAAAACCTTGCTGCAATTCTGTTCAAGGAAATAATTTTGGTTTGCTGCTAAATCAAACAGAGTTGGAAGTGACGCAGTCCCAACTAGGTGCTGAGCTCATCAAAGGGATACAGACTGGGTTCAAGATTCAGAAGCTTGTTATCTGATAACAAATGCTATGGAAAACAGAGAAAGGAAGATAAAAATGCTAAGTTCAATTTTAAAATAACAGCAATACTACATCAGGTGACTTTAGCTCTATCCTAGATGTGCTTTTAATGTGCTATGTGCTTGCATGCAGCACCACCACAGGACTCTAACAAAACAAAGATTTTAATTGTTTCATTTTAGAACAGAAGTCTAAAAAAAAATATGACTACATTTCGTATTACTCCTGTAGGAATAAGGTCCTTACTCTCAACGATGTCAGCTGTTGGAAGTATGCTTCTCTTTCTTTCCAGGTCTAAAAACTTTCAACATCTCTAGTAGCTTCTGTGCACTCTGTTCTGCTGCAATAGGATCTCTGCTCAAGCTTTAGGTCTTGTTTCTTCTGTGAGCAAGCTCTTAAGCAATAGTACTTCAGACAGAATTACCTCTTGCTGCTCTCTCTATTACATTTTTATGTAATTTTTGCCTCCATTTGTTGTTCATGGGAATCTGTAGGAAAATCTTAGCATCTTAAGTTAGATCCTTAGTAATAGCATACAAGCTGTGGTGGATTTACAGTGCACAGGATAGAAATATATAATTTTGTCAAAATATAGTAGTTCATCCATTCAAAGACATGTCTGTGTTTTGTTAGTTTTTGTTTATTTTTTGTTTATTCTGTTTTGCAAAGATTAAGGAATATTAATGCCTCCAATAGCAAGAACTTTTCTAGGATAAATAAAGGTAATATGGTGTTTATGGATTAGAAAGACAATCAAATGAAACATCAAAAGCTAGTCCACTTCTTACATGAGAGAAGTACTGTTTATGATGCTTTCACAGTGGGAATAAAATATGATTTTTTAGATCAACTCCAAGTAACTGTTTTTCCAAGTGTGTGTTTGCTTGCTCTGAGCTAAGATGCAATAACTCATTTGCAATACTCTAGTACATTTCACAGTTCTTTCTTGCACAATTGGATAACTGATATAACCTCTGTGATCCATAATCTGAAATTCAACAGGGAAAAATCAGATTATTTCCCCTGCAATTATAATGTTTTATCTGTGGAAAAAAATGTAGCTGTCCTGTGGGCTATGCAGTACTTATTTACTCATTATCTGGGTACTTGAGAGTGCTGCTGTTTGTAGGGGAAAGCTATTCCATGGGAACTAATTGTTGGTTACCTGCTACCAAACTTGTAATTATTAGTAAAAATGTGGAAGAATTCCAGAAAGGACCCTTGCATGGGAATTGATTTCTTAGGGTTTGGAATCTCTCTGACCAGGGAATTTGCATTACCTTGCCACAGTCTGATGAGAAAGGGCTAAGGTCTTTTGTAACCGCTGTAAATCTGTATTTTGTTCTGAATATGAGCAATGTTGCTTCATTCTCATACCTTCATGCAAGATGGACTGTTAGGTAATATTACTAGTCATATAACATGGAAGTGGTTACCCCTCAGCAAAGTGGTTAACAAAATCTGCCATCTGCTACTAGCCCCTCCCTCTAACAGCATTGCAGCCAACCAGTTTTGCATTGTCACTCATCGTGCTTTCAACCTTAGTGTATGGATAGATGTTGTGTACCCCTCCTTTTTAGTCACCTCTGGGAACTGGTCTGCAACAGTAGTTGGTGAGCACTGATTTCCCACAGAAAGCTTTGAAAGGAGGTGTGGATATTACCCTTTTGACCCAACATTCCATTCCTTGAACAGGCCTGAAAGTTATAAGGCTGATTACCCTTACCTAACAGGTGGGTGCAGGTTGCTGATGCTATCTTGTAAAGCCATCAGTTGCAACACAGGAGCAGGCTTTCCTCCAGAGACATGGTTTATTCAGTCTTTGTGAACTCTCATCAGAGACTTGTGCATTTGTTGGGGCTACCCAACAATGGCTGTGACAACACAACAGTATTACACGGAGACTGAATTTGTTCCACAGCTTAATCCAAAATGTGAATGAGAGGCTGTTAAAGTCATTGTAATTCAAGAACACAATAAGGCACAATGACCCACAGTGATCTTAGAGAAATAAAGTAAAATAAAGATTTTTATTTGTAGAGAAAAAGGCTTAATTTCTTTGTGAAAGTAAGCTTAAGAAATTGCTATAAAAACTTTGGTACAAATTTGACAAATAGTTACATATTTTCTGTTTTGTTATCACTTATCTGTTTTACTAATTTTCATCAAATTATGAAGAGTTTGAATCATCTGAGGGTTCAAAAAACAATGAAACTATGAAACTAAAGTATTAAGAGCTTTACCTACTTTACCATATTGGAGCTTTTCTTAAACTTTATACATCCCACAACTCATTAACTACATGAGAAACTCTAAATGTGTTTTCATTTCTAGTAGCATTTTATTTTTAATATAATCAGAGAGGAGAGGGCTGCATGAATCCCAAAATATAAATGAGAGAGACTAACAAGCAAATAAAAGCCAGGAGAGAGTTATCTATGCAGTAATGTCATGGTAATGTGGTGCACAGTTGGCTGTGATTTTTTGAAAGCATAAAATTGGCAGTACTCTGGACAACCTAGATTTACCTGCAGGCATTCTTGCAAAGCAGTAGGCAGTTTTTCAGCCAGAGGGCCCATTTATTGTTCCCTCTGTGAAGAGATACACATCAATGGAAATACAGAACATGACATTTGCAAAGTAATTGCAAAGCCTTTTCTTTCCCCCCAGCCCTATCTGCTTTGAGATCATATGAGTACTGCTCAGTCCCAGTGGTCTCCAGGAGCCTCCTCATGACCAGGCTGGCTTTGCTTACCTTTCTTCTCTAACTGATTAGGAAGAGGGCTTTTTTTTCTATAAAACTCCAATTCGCTCTTATCTCAGTCAGATTATTTCCTTGAGTGATTTCAAATACTTGTTAGGCAAGACATAGCTCAACTGAAAACTCCCTTTGACACCTGGTTCCTCCAGCACTGTATGCTCCCTCTTTGATCTCATTTTGTCAGGCTACAATCTGTAGAACCTTTGGGGTCCATGCATTTTTTTCTCTAGTGGATCTCAAAAAGTTTCTGGCTCATACAGAGCAGTCTGGTATCTTAAAGATTTGCAAGTTAAAAGTAGTTGAAAACTGTGACTCAAATAATGTAGTGGTGCTAGACTCGATTATGCTCTCATCTGCCATCTGCTAGCAATGCAGAGAGTTGCTGGTAGAACTTGGAGATGAAAGGAAAGGGGTAATAATGCAATCTATAGTTTTGCCTAGGTTCTTATTAATGTCCTTGGCATGTTCATAGATCTGAAAAGACACTGACATTTTTTTTCTGAAAATTGATTTCCTTACCAATGATATAACATGACTCTGTAGAAAAGTAGGCCTCTATTTTTTTGGTGGAAGCTGAGGTTTTATGCATTTCCTCAGACAAAGTGCAACTGCTAAAATCTAAAAGCTTATTGAGTTTGAGCTCAATGCACATCCATTTCAATGTTTTGGCAGAAATAATGGTTTATAATTCATTGAGTAGCTTCACATAGACTCTTGATTGTACTATTTGGTATAATTAAGTTCTGTCATTCTAAAAGTAGACTGATCTTTCCATAAGAAAAGTAAGACTTTTTGTTCCATGTTTTGGGGTAGCGCAGTATCTGTTACATTCCATCTATATTGGCACCCTCTCAAATGCATCCCCTTAAAGGGGTACTTTCACACAAAATCTTAGGTCTCCATTCCAAAATTAATTGCTACAATTAAAATCTTTTTGCGGTGCTCTTTCTGAGATTAAATTTAGAAATCTGCTTTTCCACTTAAATCTTTAGTTTCTCTAGCTGTTTTGTTTATATATTTTTATTTGATTTATACAGGTTTTAATATTAATGTTTAATATTGATTTCTTTGGTTCTTACTTGGTTTAAGCAGTATCTTCTCCTTGAGAAAATTTTGCTGCTGTTTCTAATGGAACTGCATAGAAACTAGCATTGAACTGACTTCAAGGTTTTGCAAGTTAATAACCAATGTAAGACAAAAATTAACATTGCAATTTTTCTTCCTTTTGACCATATCTCAGTACTCTTCCATGAAGTACTGAGCCTGCATGGTTCCATATTCTTTCTTCCATGTAACCTATGGAACAAATGTTTAATGCAAGTGGCATTAATCAGTTAGTAAAAACAGCACTACTAATTAAGTAAATGTGTCATTTCAAATCCTGTTGATTAAGAATCAATTCGGAGATGATCTTGAGTCTCAGCAGCAGTGAAATTTGGAAAAAAGACCATCAAACTCCTGCTGAATCTGTCATGGGACTCAAATGTATACTTATTTAAAATCACCTTTGGAAAGTATTCTTTAATTTTGAATGAAATTAATTTTAATAGCATGAAAACAAAATTATTGAAGTACTTGAGCTTAGTTATTGTTTGAACATCATATTCAATAATTCATTATGCTACTTGAAGTATGAAAAGCCAAATATTATTCCCATCCTTTTTATGCCTATTTTACAATTTAACATTAGCTATTTTATTAAAAATCATAATAGCTTCATTACTTAAATTTGTGAAAGCTGAATGACTGTGTAGAAAATTAACTTTTACAGAAATAGAACTTCCATCTATACAGAAGCTGTGGCTGAAATGTAAAGGTCCACATTTGTCACTGGCTGGCACTGCAAAGGACAGCTTCTCTTCAGAAGCCTAAAACTGGCCTAAGAAGCTGCAGTTCTCTGACCAAGTATAATTAACAGGGAAATCATTCTGTTACTGTGAGTGACAACTGTTCTCATCGTCACTATGAAGCTAGCCTGTATCCATAGGTAAAGAGAGTGGACAACAGTAAAGCACAATCATGTGCAAGAAATGAAGATAACCATGTTGTGAAATATAAGGGCAATATTCAACTGAACACAAGGATAAGTTTGAAAAACTTATTCTAAGACTTTAACTGCCTTTCATGAAAGCAGTTAGCAGGAGGAAAGCTGCAGTAACTAATGGATTAACATTTCACAAATGTATACGCAAGGGCTGCTCTGAAAGTAATGCCCCCTATTCTATAATGTCGACCCATGACAACAGAGGCAGATGTTGGTGCTATGGCAGTAGAGGTTGAACCTTCCCACCAATATGCCGTTACATTTTGTTGCTTTGTGACAGATGGCAGCAGAGGGGTAGTCTGACAAATGGCATCTAACATAACAGTCAGATTTGCATATGAAGCAAAGGAGTGTCACTGAATTCTTCCATGTGGAAAAAGTGGTACCCACTGATGTTCATTGACCCTTGGTGTACGTTTACAGAGATCAAACAGTGGATGTGAGCATAGTGGGGGTGGTGTGTTTCAGCAGTGGCAACAGTGGGTTACCCCCACTGGTGCAAATTTTTAAGCATGGCATGCAGACTCTTGTTCATACTTAATGGTGGTGACTGTGTTGAAAAACAGTGTTTTGTAGCTGAGAATTTGCTCTTTCAAATAGTGTTGTTATCTTCTTTGTAGCTGATGTGGTTTCCATGGAAATAAATAGGAAGCGTTACTTTTGGAGCAACCTACGTATATGCTTTAAGCCTACTTTTAATGGTGTGTATCTAATACATTAATAAAGGACAATTAAGAGAGATTTCTATCAGAGAACAGAACGTAACAGACTTCACTCTTGATTCTTTCCTGGGGCTTCCAATGAGACTCAATATGCAGAGTGCATTGTCTAATTTTCCTATGTTCAGAGACCTTAAAATGCAAATTAATATTACCTGTGAATTCTAATACAGAGTAGTAAACTTAACAAATATGGAATTATAACTTGTGTATGAAGATTGGTATGGACAGATAAGATCTATTCTAGTCTTTGTTCAGGAAGGGGCAAAAATGTCATTGTGGGAAAAGTAATATAGCAACAGAGTAGAAAAAATCTGTTAGCGTTCCTTCATTAAATGTTTCTTTTATGTGGAAAAGAAGAAGAGATCTGACTAAGAAATACTATGAATACACTCAGGGATCTTAGTAACTGGACTCCAGTTTTAGTGTTACAAATCTACATTGGTGTCTTTTTGTTTGTTTCTGTGCTTGATTATATGTATTGGTAAATTCATTTCCATTATTTTCTGAGTCTACCTCCAGAACTGTATAAATTATAAAAAAAATTATAAAAAAATCAGCAAATCTAAATTGTCAGTCTTCTCTGATAAGTGGAAACACTTAACAACTATTTTAGGTTGCATATTTCTTGCCTAAGAGAGCAATTTCTTTACAAAGTACAGTAAGGTCAGTTCAGTAGTGCACCAAAAAGTGTATTTGTTTTCACCTGGAAAGAAAAAATGATTCTGCTCAGTGAAGGGTACAATCAGATGACACCTCAGCGTGTTCAAGTTGGATAAGGATAAACAGTGTTTGACACATCTCACTGAAAGACAAGAAGATTTTGTTAAATTGAATTTTCTTCTGAGAAAGGATATGAACACAGGCAGCTGTTATGAAGTAATTCATTGTTGGATTTTTTCCAGTTCATGTAGTCCCATGTTAAGTTTAACTGCATTAATCCCAAACTGCAGATACTTTTATTCAAAATTAAAGTGGCTCTAATTTAATTTAACTTAATTCACTTTAAAGGCTGACGTAGCCTACACTGAACTAAAACCATTATGAATCTGAATAAAAGAATCAATACAGAGCTTTAATGCATTTTAATTCATCCACTTTAAAAGTTACTTCAGATCAACTTTCTCAAGGGTTTCTGCATTGGCATATTTGATAGGCCTTGAGTGTATAGATGGATACTTACCATTAATTATGAAATGATCATCTCCTTCCTCCACAACCTAAAGAAATAATGGCATAAAACGAAGTTATTCTGAGACTGATACAAACTTAAGTGCATAATTTATTAGACTCTGGCACTTCTTTTTCCCTGGAAGCCTTGATCATAATTGAAAAGATAATAAATTTATTTGACAATTAAAAAGTAATCTATTATTAACTGGAATAAAGCAAGCCATCCAAATTGTTTATTCAACATCTATTAAAACTGGCTCTGTTCTTCGTGAGCTAAAGGCAATGTTTGTAACATCATGACACTTCTGGTTATGATTCTTCTAATCAGAAGATTAGGTTATTTCTTAGCTTACGGTGAGGATGTATAATTTATTAATTAAAGGTAGTGTCAATATTTAGACTTGGGACACAAAATGGTTATTCATTTATTAATTTGTTGGTTTGTTTTCTGGTAGTTAAGGAATTATTCTACCATCACATGTTACTTTAAAATGGAATATAATTTGTATCTCTCAAGCTGTTTTACACGAGTCCCTAAATCATTTGGTATCATGTCCATTTTTAGGCTCTTTTTAACCATCAGTTGAAAGAAACATATTTACTTTTAACTTTGATCTGAAGCCATTAATGTAAACGTTTTTTTCTTTTTTTTAAAAAAAAAAAAAAGCTCCAAAAGAGTGGTTTCATGGAATTCAGGGAAGCTTTTTTATTAGATTTTTTCTTTATTCTAGTCATTCAAGGGCATCTTTTGGATAGAAATCCAAATTTGGAAACATTTTTTTTTCTCCCTGGGGTTTACTTATACAGTAGCATTCCAGTTTGGGTCTTTAATGTTGTCAGACAACTAATGTCTTAACAGTAAGGATTGGTTTATTTATAAGTTATCTTCTAGCATATATTACCTATATGTGCTGGAACGGGCTACCCAAGGGGTGCTGGAGTCATCATCCCTGGAGCTGTTCAAGAAACATCTAGATGTTGTACTGAGGGCCATGGTTTAGTGGGAAATACTGGTAGCAGGTGGACGGTTCGACTAGATGATCTTGGAGGTCTTTCCAACCTTGGTGATTCTATGATTCTGTGATTCTGTATGTGTATGTAACTATTGCATAATGCATGTATGATATTGTGTATGCAGCCTTTTTTCTCACTTACACCATCATAAATCTATAATGATTTCTAGGGAAAGCTAACATGATTTCATGTTTAATGGAAATTTAGTATATAAAAACACTGAATTTTGAGAGACAAGTGCAAAGTGTAGGAATAACTAGCTACATAGCTACTGAAATGGGAACAATGGCACAAGGAACAGATATTTACAAATACATCAGGAAGTTAAAATGTCACAGGAGGAGGAAGAGTGCCAGCTATTTTGGAAGAGAGAGAAGCACTGTATTAAGATAAAAATAAAGATACTCTGCAAGATATTTGAAATAATCCTCCTATGAAAACATACCCACGTGAACAAACTTTGCTCGGACACACTGTCCCTTCAGGCAAGTAAAAAGTTTTCCCTTTGCGGTTCTCTGCTGTGTACTTGTGGGCTACGTATATTAAAAAGCACAGGTTACTGTTGAGTACACTGTATTTTTGTCTATTCAGCATTAGTAAGGGCTTAGTTGAACTGCTGTGACAAGTCCTGTGCACTGACCTTTTAGAAATATTCAAATATTTGGAGATATTGAAGACCCACCTGGACACCTACCTGTGCAACCTGCTGTAGGGTACCAGCTTTAGGAGGGGGACTGGATTTGATGATCTCTTAAGGTCTCTTCCAACACCTGCAATTCTATGATTCTGTGAAAGCAGAGATTTGCATTAGTTGGAAAACATTTACTGAGTTCGGGGGTTTAGAGAACAAGAACAAGGATTGAATGTGTTCCAGGAATAAAAAGACTTCAGAGGGATGCAACAGGATGTAAAGGGATTCAAGGGAATGTGAAAGGTTGTTGTGAAAGTGAAGGACTTGCTCTGTTCTCCACATGTACAGGAGCTAGAAACAGGAAACAATAGATTTCCACTGCAACAAAGTAATGTCAAGTATGTTATTAGAAAAAGAAATACTAGTGGAGCAATGGAAATGCCTGGGGAAAGTTCAGTAGCATCTCCACCACTGGTCATCTTAAGAACAGGCTAGAAGTACTCTCAAATATAGCTGATCCTTCTTTAGGTAGGGAGGAAGGATTAAGGTACTCTAGTTCTATGAGTTTTCATGGAGTTTGTTGGAACTCGCTGCTGTTTATTCTGACATGTGACCCAGACTTTTGAGTTCTTATGGTTTTAAGAGGTGTTTTTTTAATCAAGGGAAATTCTTAGAATTTCATTGTTTGTTATTTGTTTGTGATTTTGACATTTGGGACACGTTTTCAACTGTTTTGGTCTTCTAATAGATTAAAAGATTGATATAACATAAAAGGATTTTCTTCCAGCAGAACATTACATGGGAACCTTCCATAGGTTATCTCTGGGGTCTCTTGAAAGCTTTGGAATGAAGAGAATCCAGTGGAAAGAGCCATGATAGTAAGTTAAAACATTTAGAAGCAGATATCTTCTGTATTTTTCTCACTGAGTTTTTTCCATCTCTTTTAAACTATTTTAGAGTATATATTCAGCTTTATTTATGGAATATTACAGTCACTGAAAACAATTTGGTTTTCTTTTTATCCTTTGGATGACATTCTTAGACTCTCTTTTTAAATATGATTTCTAAAAAAAAAAGCCAACATTTTTGATACTATTGCTTATATTTCTTCATATAAGTCAAAATGTTTATATTCCAAGACCATATGTTGTTGATAAATTGACTTTTGTGACAAGCCAGACAAGGTTAAATAACTTTTCCTCAATTAGCTGCATAGAATTATGTAAGTCATAAATTTAAAGATAATTTACTTTTATTAAAAGTATTATGACATAGTCGATCAAGTGTGTTGCAAATTAACAGATGCAGTTATAAGCCACCTGAAATGATGCTTCTCACTAATACTCATACTACTATATTACGGTTGAAGCAGAAAAGTTCAAGAGATGACTTACAGCATCTCCTGTCTCATCTTCCAACTAACATCAGATGACATCTCTCCATTAAATGAGAAAGACATTGGATTTTCGAAAGTCAGTGTCAACGGTTTACGGGCGTTCAGCCCGGTTCCGTGACGAAGGGGATGGGGGATCCACGGGTCCACGTCCCGGGAAAAGGGGAAAGGGGAAAAGGGTAGGGAGATGGCCCTGAGAGCAAAGAACAGCGGCAACAATCTGAGGAGAAACAAACTAATTTACTAAATAAAATATCGGAATGCAAAACAACACACTATAATACAATATAATTACAATTTAAGCTGATAAATCCAATACAGAGAGAGAATGTCCCAAAATCAAGGTAGGCCTTACTCTACTACCGACAATAAGACGGCTGGAGAGCGAGGTGCTGCCAAGACAAGAGACGGGCGGAAAAAGGAACGAGGTCTCGTGATCTGCAAGTTTTTATACTGCGAGCTTTTATCTTTTCCCTCCGGCTGGAAAATGGTAACAGAGGAGCAAAGTGCCATGGGGAATATAGTAGTCCTTCTCTTCTGAGAACCAGGTACATTCACTACATGATGTTATGATGTGGAGTACCAATAACCGAAAATCATAAAACCATGACAGTCAGAGACCACAAAAGATGTGGTGGAATTGTGTGCATCATTTTTGGGTATTCTTTAACAGAAAAAAGAACAAACCCCAAACCTCAGGACGCAAAGTAACTGTAGAATTCATATCCTTGGTGTTCATATTAAATAACCTGTATCATAACAAACAATTTTTGTCATAGGGTCCATGCATCCATTCCCAGGCCACAGAATTGGGAAACTGCCATAACTTCATTATTTCTACAGCAATAAAACTCCAGATCATATATTCATTTCCTTTGAATAGGAGTTTTGTGCTATCAGTCACTTGTGGGGAAAAATGATGTATGATCATATAAGTTGTATCTCATGTGCAGTTCCTGTGGATTCATAACTGTCACCTTCTAACTGACATTTCTATGTTTGCTTTATGTCCTCTTTGCTCAGTTACACTTCTGTGTTCTGAACTTCTTTAGTGGTATATGGAAGCTGAAGGTCTGGGTAACGTTATCACCTTCTCAGACTTCACATCAAAGTTACTACCCTGGGCTTACAATTACAATTTTCAGTGTTTTTTACATCACCTTACTGGCATTTTTCATTCGCTTCACTTTATAACTCTTGCAAGTATTGCCCACAAAACATTTTTTAATTATGATTTTTTTCTGTAGTTCTTCATATGTCTTATAGTTGAGTACTCATAAAACCCAGTTTTGGTATTTTTGATTCATGAATAATATTTCAAATTATTGCCAATGCAGATAGGGAGAAATAGCAAAGCAAATCCCAGCATTTTGCCAGTAGCCCAAATACAATAGGTGGGTAATTCACTGGCAGTTTCTACCTTTCTACTAGTAACCAACAGCTGGTCGTGGATTTTCAGGATCTGTAATCCTTGTGATGTCCTATAAAGTCATTTATTTCATTAATGATGTTAAAGCAAAAAAAAAATCTGTATGAAACTGATATCAGTAATGGTCAGAGATTTGGGGATCTTATTTATAAATATCTTAAGTGTGGAAGGCAGAGGGACATGGCCAACCTCTTTTCAGTGGCCTATGGGGACAGGACAAGGGGAAATGGCCATAAACTGGAGCATAGGAAGTTCTGCACCAATACGCATAAGAACTTCTTCACAGTGAGGGTGACAGAGCACTGGAACGGGCTGCCCAGGGAGGTTGTGGAGTCTCCTTCTCTGGAGATATTCAAGACCTGCCTGGACACCTACCTGTGCAGCCTGCTGTCAGGAGCCTGCTTTGCAGGGGGGTTGGACTCGATCTATAGAGGTCCCTTCCAGCCCCTACAATTCTGTGATCCTGTGACTTGTGATGTTAAGTGTAGGAAACCACAAATAAACACACACTAATTTCCAATAAAAGCTTCTAATGAAAACTACTTCTCTGAGAGATTGGCTGCAGTGCTAGCTTTGCTGTGCTGTGAGAGGAATTCAAACCCACAAAAAAATGATGCAGCAAATAGACAAGGACTATGAGCAGGTAACCTTCCTGTGCTGTTCACTTTCTTTTTCTATGAGGTAAGGTACAAAAAAATATAATAGAGATCCTTTATTGACTGTAAAATATATACCACATATTTAGTATGCTATTTTGATAGAGTAGAATCAACTATTACTATAATTTCTTTGTTTCTGTCACTCTGTATAATATATACAAAACATCATACACACAAATATATGCAGTGTATAATGTATATACATAGTGTAAAATCTACATCTTTCTGTGTAATATGTGATGTATGTATTTGTAAATCACCTTGTTTTGGTAATTTTCTTTTCCTCTTCACCTAACATAGCCTCAATGTTCTCCACTTTTCTCTAAACTCAGACAAAAAAGTTTTTTGCTGATAATTCTGAGTTAAATTTTTAATTTATAACTGTTGTTCCTTATTAAAACCTCTGTACCGTTGTATCTAGTAACACTTTAAAACCTAAAAAGCAAAAAATAATAATGTATTGTGCCTACATTATGTTAATGTACTCTAAGTTGTATTAAAATAACATAAGAAAAAGTCGAAGACAATTTGATTCACTTAAAAGTCACAAAGAACAAATTGTTCCTTGGACATCAGAATTAATGAAGCATGGCTTCATTCAGATTCCTATTTTTCCACCCCCTCAACAGTCCCCTTCAGTAGTCCTAGCTACCCTACATTTTCTCCAACGCTATTAACCAAGGGCATTACACACTTTGTGATTAGTCTGGATCAACTTTCATGTCAGCTGGCTTGTGAGTATGTTTGTACTGATGACTGAAATGAGTGTATACTGAACGAGATCATCTCCTTTTAGAGGCACAATACTTATTTTAGCAAATGTAATTTTGCGCTATCTTTAATCTGACCAAGGTTGTAGATCACAGTGTAGGTTTTAAAGTGAGCATTTTCCTTGCACCTGTATAGATTTATTCTCTAGTAAGAAGTACATGTCCCCATTAAACTTTATATTCTCTGATTCAATGTTAGTTTTCTCTTACTTTCCGTATGAAGTGAGGAGAAAAGAATAGCTCTTTTAAGTACTTTTTGATTTATTTCTCTCATTCTGTGTCCTGTTAAGTGACACATACATATAATCATAAATGTAACCTACAGCTCCTTTTGAGACAGGAAATATCAGTTCAAATGAAGTGGTCTAAATTCATGAAGTGGATCAGAATCATAATTCAAAATGGAATACAGTACAGCACATGGTGGAACGCATGCTGCTTTGCTGTAGTAGATGAGACTGATTTCTTTGAGTCTGCACAAGTTGTGTAACTCGGTATATGTTACTTGTGAATAATACAGGTCATTCCAGTGGAATAGTTACAGTATATCTGCATTATATCATGCATTTTACCTCCATAATACATAAAGAGTTATTAATACTTTCTGTTCTGTTTTTTGGAGGGAAAATATTTCTTCTTTCTCTGTTTACCTGCTGTGAACTTCTGTGCGATGACAGGAGGAGGCTTTGAAATAATTAAAATGGCTATTGTTGTACACACGGTACAGTTTGATAAGTAAAACATTCTGAGTTCTGGCAAAAAAAATTATTATGAATTTCTGAAAAGCTGGACTTCCTTCTTTTCACTGCATCAAAATTGTATTACAAAAAGCAAGAGAACTTGTGACTGGTTCAGAACTTGGGTGCTTCAGGAACACCTATCCTTTTATTTATTGATTTGAATTCATGAAGGAAGATAATAGATGCCTTTCTTGTGTTAACTGGCTTTGCTGGTTTATCTGGTTTCAACTGAGCTACTTAAAATCACTTAGGATCTTAGCAAGTCTCTGTGCGTTAGATGATGTGTTAGTGCACAAGCACAGTTTTGAAGTAGCACCATGTATTTATGCCTATTCTTAGTCCACATTGATAATGTGAATATATGTTATCCCACAGACATAAACCACCTTAAGAATGTTATATAAATGACTCTCTGGACCATTTTGGAGAAGTTTCTTTGGTTGAATATACAGGTAGGCACTTATATCTTAACTTCCACCCTACACCCTAAGTTAACCCATCCCAGTTCTGGCCTGGAACTTGTGCGAATAAATTTGCACCCTTTGTCACTGAGTTAGTTTTTACTTACTAACATACAGGGCTTATCAATGTGAGTAGAATCCTGTAATTTCAGGATACTAAAAGTGGGTAGTTACAGGACAAGAAACCTGCTTTTCAATGAAGAATTATTTTTAGATTTTGCCCAAGGCTCAGCTGTATTTAAGAATATTAGTAGTAAGAGAAATCTCATCTGTTATATTTCTTCATTCTCAGCTCATTTTTTCTGAACTCCTAAAAATCATCTCTATGAGATGTCCCATCTAGAAGAAATGTTTTTAGTATTCAGAGCTCCTTTTTTTTCCTAGTTCCCGTACTGGAATTGGCAACTGCTGTTTGTTTTACAGTCAGAATTCTACAGTAGGTTAGATGTTTTTTGTTTATTCAAAATTTAATGAGAATGCCAATACCATTGTGAGTTCTAACTGTTTAGCTGGAAAGGGCAAGCATGATTTACATGAATTTTGTCACCTTTACAATTAATTAAAATCTTGGTCTTGTGGCTGTGTTTTTAGACATCTTTCTACTTTCATGTGACAGCAAAATACTGCTAGTGAGTCTCAGAATTCTGTCAAATTTTGTTCCTATATATTGACATTACAGAGCGACTGAAGAATAATCAACCTTAACTATAAATTTCATACTCAGCATGGCTCAAGGCTCTTATTCAATGGCTTCCCGAGAAATACTGTATGTCAGTGAGACTTTTTTCTCTTTGCCCTTCATTGTGATTCTCTGTTAGACCAATTATTAATGGTGCTATGGTCAAGGATTTTAAAGATTAAAACTGTATTTAATAAAGATCAGAAGAAGATGGGTAAAGAAGTTCTCCTCTGTGAATTTAAATGTATGTAGATTATATATGACAGCTTTACTGGCAATTAACTTTTTGGCTATCAAATATCCTCAGTTCTCACAATATAACTGTGTGGCATAGCAAAAATTGAAATTGCCCCAGATGATCTTCGCTTCTGTACACTTAACCCATTGGAACTTGCTAATATTTCTTGTGAACAAAATTAAAAGGATTTAGAAAAGAACTGAACTCACACTGTATTGCAGCAGTAGAGGAGGCTTGTGAGTGGAGATAAATGGTATTGTGTAACAGATAAAGAGAGAAAGGGACTAGATTCTTAACTTGAGATGGACCAAAATCCAGAGTAACTGAACAGAAGATGGAAGTAACGCTATATAGGAATGACAGCATAGCTGGTGGCATAGTGCAGAAGAAACAGTGCATGTCCATGCATTCTCCTCTCTTACACGTGTGTTGTTGAACTGATTCTCTTGGAGAAGTTTGTGTGGACAAAGCATAAAATGGTTCTGCATAACTAGTATTTCTTGGTACTAAATTCTGCTTTACTCCTCTCTATCCCAGAGAAGGTGGAAACTGAAGGCCTCTTATGTAAATGTGAGCCTTGTTGCCTTCTCTGTGGTGTGGGCTGGGATATTGATAGCTGTGACTCATTCCTCTTCCATTGACCAATCACTCTTACTGACCAGTTCTCCTGGATAATACTGCAAGCATGGAGAAAATACTACTCTCCACAGTGTGTTACAAGTCACCTGGAACTTACAGATATTGCTGTCATTTGCTAAGCAGTAGACAGTGACTAAGAATATTTTCCTTCTATATATTCTAGGGTAGCTCTATAGAAAACAAAACAGACAAAAAAAATGCAGAAAATCTAAGAAAATTAGTATGAATGAAGAAGTAGGTTCTATTAAATTAGACACAAGCAGCAGCTGAAGCAGCACATAGCTGAAAAAGGGGAAAAAAGCTGGGTCTTTCAGCCATCAGTAAACAGACTGACAGTTGCTGAGGGAGGGCTTCCTCCACTCATTTTAGTAGCTTTTTAGGTTTGCAGTTGTGCTTGTGTGGGGTACCCTGGGATAACAATCTGCTTAATGTTTCTCGTGATATCCTAGCAACCTAAGGAATGCACTCTATCCCTAAACTAATCTCCAGCTCTGCAACATAACCCAGACTGCTAAGGAAGATGACATGATCCTTGACTGATCAGCACCGGCAAGGTTGTCTGTTTGTTTTTTCTTATATTAACGTAAGAACTCCAGCCTTTCCTTTGGTGTAAACACAGAACTGAAATAGAACATTACTTATTTTGACAGCTGACTTTTATAAATACATGTTCAAATGTTCAACACCAACAAGGAATGTTGCCTCGAGTAAATACCTGTTAGAGCTGTAGTTTGTAACATGCATTCATTATCAAGAAAAATGTTAGAAACCAGGTGAGAAAAATGAAGTAATTTTGAGGAGCTCTAAGAATATGCTATTTTATTTTGCATTTCTTTTTATTTACCACACATTTTCTTAATTCACCATTTTGACATTTTATCTTCTGTCCTCACCCCATTCTCATTTCTAGCCATTTGTACCATAAGATGGCATTTAACTCTCCTTGCCCTTTCTCAAACTCTTCTCAATACTAATCTGTATTTCTTTAATTGTTAATATTTTTAATTGTTAATATTTTCTGTTCAGATATTCTTTCAACATTCTGTTAAAATACATGTTCTTACTGATATCTGTGATTTATTTAATCTTTCCTCTGTATCTGCAGACTAAGTTCTGATCTCTACGCTGCTCATGTGATCTTCCAACCTCACACACTATCCTGCTAGTTCTCAAATCCACCTCACTGATTTCATAGAAGAACAGAATAAACGGGGAGATGCCAGATGAAATCTTTATATAGTACTGCTTCTGTAAAGATGCTTAAAAAATCTGAATGAAGAAAAATATGATGCAAAAATAAAACAATGTGTGTGATATGCAAATAGATCTCTTAATTTTGTAAAGATTAAGGATGGCCTACTAAAACTCGCAGAAATGCTGCTGGTGATTGAATCCTCATCTGTGCAAAATTTAAGTAAAGCTATTCAATGTAGACAGAACATATGTCTATCTTGTAAACAAAATACAACCTGACAATCATTTAGTATTCTCATTCTCCTCAAAGGAATTGCTGTGCTTGCTGTTGCTAAGCATTGTTTGAAGTTAGAGTGCTTGATTTGATGTCTATATATGTCTGGTCATCAATATATATGACTTAGTAAAAGGAATAATTTGGTTTAGCTGTTTCAAGTTGTTCTGATATATGGCTGATGTCTGGGTAACTTTTATCTGTTCTTAAAGACACCACTTTGATTTATCACTAACTGAAGTGGGTACAAACACACTGGAGAAAACTCATTTATTTCTGACAAGGGCTTGTAGAGCAAATTAAAGGGAAAGAAAAGCAAGCATATTATGAAATACATCTTTAAGTGTTTTTTATGAAATAAAATTTCAATTAAAATTCTGGAAACAAATTATGCAGTTGCATATTGACTACACAGATTAAAGATCTTTTTCTGTATCAATTGATTATGAATTTGACAGTAGCTCCATGGTGGTTCTCTTTTGACTGGTGGAATTATAGCCAGTGTTGTAGAAAAGATTTGAACATCAGCAAAAAGTATTGTTTTAATGAAATTATGACTGTCAAATGGGAGGTGCTTCAGCATGGATACAAACAGCTTCATATTCAGCTACTTAGTTTTGTGATTAAAATCTGTTAATCTAACTGGTTGTGCTCCATTAATGTTAGCCCATAATTTCCTCTGCGATCCCACATGAATGAAAGCTACAAGAGCTGCTGTTTCTTATCGTGCCCACAGGCTCTAAGTTAGAATTGGTCCTATTACTTAATGAGTTCTACAAAAAAAGCAACAGTTTTCTTCCTCAGAGATCATTATGTTTTCCCCATAGCTTTAGACTGTTAAGTGAGGTAAAGAACCATGCCCACCTACTCCAGATGCTCCAGCCCAGGACTGCTCTTGTTTGTGCTCATGTGCTCTGGTCTTTGCCCAGGCTGGAGACGTGGCTGCTGTTGCTTATCCCTTTGCAGGTTCAACCAGTAGCAAAGCTGAGCACATATCCCAAAGACACAGGCACACATAGACAGACAGGGCATGGATATGACCAGTCAGGCAGGCTGACCCAGCCAAGGTCAAGGTCAAGCCTGCCTTCAACAGGACTCACATAAAACATGGACAAATAAGATCCCTTCCTCCTCTTCAATTGATATACAGGTTCACTAGTGTTCACACACATAGGTTCACAAGCATATGCGCAGTCATGAATCCCTTGAATACTGGCATGGTGCATCTGTCTAGCACCCTGCTGAGATCCCAGGCTCTCGTACCCACTTCATGGATCATCTACTCGGTGGCTAGCCTGGCTTGAAGTGCATGGATCCCTTGAGTACCGGCATGGCTGTGCTGTCTGTCCAACACCCCTCACTGCTCACTTCTTTGTCCTGCTTAAAGTTTGCTAGCAAGTACGCATGCTAGGTTTGGGAGAGATACAGACACCTGCCACCCCTGGCAGCCAGTGCACAGGCCCTGACCTTCAGGCTTGCTCTGGCTAGATGTGCAAAGACCCACACTCACCACAGTTGTACCAATCCTCCCTTCCCAGTAGCTGGTCTAGGGACACACGCTGCTCCTGCCCCCATGGATGGGAGTAGAAAACCTCACTCGTTCCAGCATCTGATGCTAGGACCCCTCTCATTCCAGCAGCTGGCATCCCAGGCCAGGAGAGCCCATGCCTCTGATCTGACTCCAGTAGCTGGCACCCAGTCCACTCATACTGGCCCCCCAGTAGCTGGTACTCAAGGCACAAAGTCTGCAGCACTCTTCCTACATCCAGAGCCATGACCACCCCAGCTGCTGATGCTGGGACCACCACTCATTAAATACAGCTTCACAAATACATCTACATAATCTGAAATATTGAAAAAATCTCTAGAAGCCTTTGGTCTTCAGTACTCCTCAATAAGGAAAAATAAAAACCAATTCTGCTATTTTGCATTAAAAGTTACTGATAGTAAAGCAAACAATAGAGAGGTTGAATCAATGTGTTTAAGTGTTCATACCTGGCAGATAAAGGATAAATATAGTGCACCAGGGTACAAACCTTGAAATATTTTGTTTGTAGATAGGGTTTGCATTGAAGTACTGAAAAATATGCACATACTATTCTTTGTTTAATGTGGTTTACTTATTCATGCTGTTTTCTTATTCAGCCCATCATGCAGACAGTTCTTTCTTCCACAACTGTGGGTCACAGGCCAATGCTGAGTTTGTGAGTTCCCATAGTTAATTAAGGATGAGTCTGCTTGCAGTAACTGTGAATTTTGGCTTCAACTGTTTGTTGCAATGGACTGTACAGTAATCCCACCAGTGCAAACAAAACATGCCAAGATTTGATCACAGATACTAAATGTTGCTTCAAAACTTGTAGGAATTTTGTTGTTGAGTTGTCTGTACCCAAACAGCTAACATTAATCATTCACGTGTTGAAGTTCTTTTGATGTTTTTGGTACCTCGCTTATTTGTACAGAACACTTATACGAGCATTCCTCTCCCCAGAGTTATGGAGAACATTACTAAAACAAGCAAGTTTGATAACATAGTTAAGTAGACAATAATACTACAAACAGATACAATATTTGCCTTTTGTATTAGGGGTGACTTTTATAATTAAACCTCAAAACAAATAAACATGATATCAACCAAGAAGTCACTGTTGCAAAGCTGAGAAGATAGTTACTGTATGATCTTGATAAATTGTTAACTGTAGTTGCTAAGTGTACAGCTGCTTTTGTTAAGAAGTCACGCTTTTCTGTTTTGTTTTCTTTGATTTAAATATATGAATTATTCAAAGAGGAATGAATGTAAGAATCAATTGATAAACACTGATTGATTTAAGTCTTGCCTTCAAAATAAAGGCAATTTAAAATTTTAATCACTACTCAAGGAGCTCAATCCCCAAGAGAAGAACTAGTCTCAATTATGAGACTAGTTTTGGCCCTTGACTTCAGAAGTAGATTCATTTTCCCTAAAGGAAGTGTCTACAATCTATATGTAGGTGTTAACTTATGTTGCCCTGTAATGGAGAGAAAAAAGTTACTTCTAGAGAGATATCTTATGATGAGACTTCTATGATGGACCTTCTGGAGATCTAAATGACATGAAAAAGTCATTTCCCTAATTGCCTTCCCTGTCCCTGCCATTTTCTTAGCCATTTTCTTTCTGTGAACCAAATTTATTAGTGCTTCTGTTTGCAGGTAATCCCAGCTTGGTCCTCTCCTTCATCTTCTGTTAGTCTCTGGCAACTGATTAGACTTGGCTGATGATACTGAAGACTTAGAAACAGCGGTGGTTTGAAATGGTGTATGAAATCTAAAGAAGCTCGTCTTTGGGGCACATGGTGGGAAAACTAATCTTTCAGTTCAAATAATGCCTCTAAGCTTTTGCTGTAGAAGAAAGCTTGGATTAGAAAAGAGGTATGAAACAATCACTAGACTTGAAGTGATTAATGCACAAGTAGCTGCAGACTCAGTGCAGTAGTAAAACACATGCACATTTACTTACAGAGAGAGGGTATCAGCTACCTTTGATGGCTGTGCCTGAAAAATAACCTTGACAAACTTTACTACATGTCCTCAAGGCAGCCCTGTACATTGAGGTGCAGTGCTAGTGGACTGATATTGCCTGTTGGAGGAGTGACAAAAACATGATTCATTCTGAGGCTAAAACAAGGTATATGGTGATTGCTGAATGAGAGGGGAGCTACGGCACCCACTACTGCTTTCCTCAGAGCAGGTGTTGCCTAAGAAAATTTTGTTGTTGTCAAGGGATTGAGGCAGGGTTGTTCAGGATCACAGTACTGTGGGGCTGGCCAAGTGCACTTCAGTGAACCTCTTCCTAGCATTATTTTTCTATTGTCTGTATGATAAAGTGCACAAAATAACGCAGCTTGAAACAAACTAATGAGCAGATACATGAACTGAATTGCAAAGCAAATTTCAGGAAATAACTTCTTTCAAACACATGCAGAATTGGGTAATCAGTCACAGATGACAAAGGCGATATTGCTTTTCAGAATATGTACTGCGCTGCAGCACATAATTAACATCTAATGTTACAGAGCTCTAGAGGGTATTTTGTTACAGTCAGAGGAAAAAGAAAAAATGGTAATTTCAGATCTGGTTTGTGAATCTGAATTCTATTAGCATTTCTTGAGTAAAATGAGAGCAAAAAGAGACTGAAGAGACTTCCTAGTCTCCTTGTGTTAGTCATACCTCTTTACAGTCTTATGCGAAGGCAGGAAGTAGAAATCCATGCCAGATGTGTTACTGGAGACTTCCAGTACATCTTTTGAGATCTGTGCAAGAAGTTGCTATTATAAACAGCAAATGTAATCGGTCTTTCATTAGAATTATTCTAGATCATATAAGCAACAATCTAAACATGAAAAGAAAAAAAATAATTTTCTATCATAGAATCATAGTATCATAGAATGGCTTGGCCTGAAAGGGACCCCAAGGATCATTACGTTCTAAACCCCCTGCCACAGGCAGGGCCAGCAAGCTCCAGATCTGGTACTAGACCAGGCTGCCCAGGGCCCCATCCAACCTGGTCTTGAACACCTCTAGGGATGGAGCATCCACAGCCTCTCTGGGCAGCCTGTTCCAGCACCTCACCGCTCTCTCTGTAAAGAACTTCCCCCTGACATTCTATATATATATATACTTTGACATTTGCCTAAGTATTCTCAAGCATGACTGATACCAGCACAGTGATAAGATGTCCTCAGGAAGGCATCTTCTTTTCACTAGAGAAAACATTGCTGAATACAAGTAATCACATTTAATACATATTTCTAATAACTTCTAATCTGCATATTGCCTGTGGCCATTTAGAGAAACAGATAATATAATTCATTTTACACATTTGAATTATATTCTAGTTATTAGTTAATAAATCCAATAGTCTACCATTCTTTGGTAAAATTGCATTGCAGAGGGTATTTTTTCTTCTTTGCCTCTGTTGTTTATTTAAATATATATATATATTATTTTTGGTAGTTGTGCTGGGAAAAAATTATATTTTCTTCTGCATTTATGTCTACATTAACTGCAGGAGAGTTGGTCCTTTAGAGGTCCCTTCCAACTCAAGCTATGATTCTATGATTGCGTTTATAAGGTATTTTTTCCTCTCTTCACAGATGCACCAAGGAAAGAGAAATAATATTACCAGTCAGTTTTACCATTTACACAGCTTGAATTTTTACATATGAAAGGTCTAGATTTTTTTTTTTTTTAGTCTGTCGTAAAAGTAAACCAGGCAGCAAACAATAATTTTAACACCTTAAATTTTCACTGATGACTCCACTTCTGTCTCTGGAGCTGTGTTTTGTGGTTTCACTCCCAGCGAGTCAGCAGCTTGCTTCTTCTTGAGGTGTCCTCTACTCTGGACAATTCTTGTTCTCGTATATTCATGGACAAGGTAAATATATATATATATTATACTATATATATTTATATATTATATTATATATATTTATGTGAGCAACCTCCCTATATATATATTATATATATTATATATATATATTTATATATATTAAAAATATATAAATATATATTATATATTTATATAATATTATATATTATAATTATATATACATATATAATTAAAATATATAAATATATATAATATATATAATTATATATATTATTATAATTATATATATAGTTATATATAATATAATTATATTTATTATTATAAATTTATTATAATTATATAATTATTAAATTAATTATTATAAAATTATATAATTAAAAATATATAAATATATATAATATATATAATTATATATATTATTATAATTATATATATAGTTATATATAATATAATTATATTTATTATTATAAGTTATATATATTATATATATTATATATTATATATATATTAATATTATATATAATATATATATAATATGTATATATAGGGAGGTTGCTCACTTGTTCTTGCTTATATAAATTTAGAGGGTTTTTTTTATTTAAAGAAAGTAAAAAAAAAAGAAAGAAAGAAAGAAAAAGAAACAAATAACCTTTGGTCATAATAAGAAAGCATAAGGGGTTTTAGATAATCATTCTACCTGGAGGATAGTTAACCTCTCTTGAACTGCTCTCTGCCTTTTGTTATCCATCTATTGCTGTGTAACAGCCTACCTCTGAAGTGCCCTGTACTACAGAATTGCCTTAGAAGATTTCAGTGTGTTTATACAGATATCTAGGCATGCGTTCTAAAGTACATGCCTAAATCCACTTAACCTATGCACGGTTAACAGATGGCATACTATGTGGGAGTGTGATCTCTTCAAAAGTCTTTTCCAATCAATATTGAAGTGTAAATATTGATTGAACCTCATACTTAAGCGTCATTCATCAAATTACTCTTCTGTAAAAAGTGTTGTTTTCTCAGTGATATATGAATAGTACACAAAGTTCTAAAAATGTGAAAGAAAAAAATGGATATATACAACTGTCAGTTATTTTATTCACAGGCTAACGTGCGTGATGTAAGAGTAAGTAGTAAGTGCTTCTGGTTATCCAGTCAAGGACATTTTCAATGAAAAAGGGGATAATATGTAAAGGTGAAAGTGAAAAGAACACACAGAGATACAAACGTAAGAAGGATAACAGACATAATCAAAGACTAAGAGTTTCCAGTGACAATAGGATATGGGATTAAGAAGCTCAAGACACAGTTTTGAACAGAGACACCTGGACTTCATAACTGCTTAGAAGATAAACAAGAGAAATGTGAGTCATAGAATCATAAAGTCATAGAATGGTTTGGGTTGGAAGGGACCTTTAAGATCGTCTAGTTCTAAACCCCCTGCTATAGGCAGGGACACCTCCCTCTAGACCAGGTTGCTCACAGCCCCATCCAGCCTGGCCTTCCAGGGAGGGGGCATCCACAGCTTCTCTGGGCAGCCCGTGCCAGTTCCTCACCACCCTCTGAGTAAAGAATTTCCTCCTAACATCTAATCTAAATCTCCCCTCTTTTAGTTTAAAGCCATTCCCCTTTGTCCTATCACTATCAGACTGTTCAGGAAGTCAGTTTCCCTCCTTTTTATAAGCTTTAAGTACTCCCTTTATGTTCTGGAAGGCTGCAGTGAGGTCTCCCCAGAGCCTTCTCCAGTCTGAGCAAGTCCAACTCCCTCAACCTTTCATATTGGGAGAGATGCTTCACCCTCTGATCATCTTTGTGACCCTCCTCTGGACCCGTTCCAGCAGCTTTACATTCTTCTTGGCTATCAGAGCAGAAACTGGCAAAGACTGAGCAGAATTTGATCTTCAATTAGCAAAAGATGGAGTCCTTTCCCTGAATCAGTTTTGCTTCAGAACTATTCTCTCCTCCTAGCACCTTCTACACCTTTTTGGAAAAGATTGTATACTGAAACGTAATTTTTAAGTCACAGGTTGTATATGGTACATTTTCTACGATGAGCCTCATGAGGGCAAAGCAGAGAGGGACAATCCCCTCCCTTGCTCTGTTGTCAATCCCAGGATATAACTGGCCTTTCAGGGTGCAAGTGCACATTCCTGGCTCACATCAAGATTTTTGTCCATGAAGACCCCCAGCTCCCTCTTGGTAGGGCTGCTCTCAAGGAGTTCTTCTCCCAGTCTGTATACATATCTGGAATTACCCTTACCCAATTGTAACATCCTGCACTTGTCTTTGTTGAACCTCATTAGTTTCACATGGGCCCATTTGTCCAGGTCCTTTTGCATTGCATCCCTTCTTTCTTTTGATTCAACTGCACCACTCAGCTTAGTGTCANACCTCATTAGTTTCACATGGGCCCATTTGTCCAGGTCCTTTTGCATTGCATCCCTTCTTTCTTTTGATTCAACTGCACCACTCAGCTTAGTGTCATTTATGACACTAGGTGATAGGAGAGGTTTTACATTATGATTGCCAAACTTGGAGCAGAACATATTGTTTGTTGCACATCTATCACTGTTTGATTTTTACTGTCAAAATCGCAAGTTAGTCCAATGGAAATAATTTAATCAAGGTATAGCTTAGGGCATGCAGACCTAGTTTTTGTAGGATTTTTCGATGATGCCAGTATACAAATAAATAAGAGTTCTATAACATGCAGCCAAGATGTGTATCTGAAGTAAAACAGTGATTCCAATCATGGAATCATAGAATGGTTTTGGTTGGAAGGTTCCTCAAAGCTCACCTGGTTCCATCTCCTCTACTTTTTCCCCAAGCATCATCCAGCCTTGCATTGTACATTTCAAGGGAAGGGACATCTGCAACTTCTCTGGGCAATTTGTTTGAGTACCTTCACTCACAGTGGAGAACTTCTTCCTCATTTCTAATCAAAACCTACTCATTTTTACTTTAAAACTGTTACCCCTTGTCCTAACAAAATCAATTTATACATACAGATAAATTAGTTAAAAATCATTTCGGACATGAACAATAGCATAGGAAATTGTATGGAAAAATAGATGTGTCATAACACTCAAATTAGAATTTTGCAACAGTGGTTTCTCATTTTTCACTGTCTTGAAATTCTATTGAAATTGCTCACTCCTTCAAAGAAATTTTCACTATTTTTCCTATCAGTCACATAACTGCTACTCAAAACCATCTTCCTCAGATGTTTTTTTTTTGTTGTTGTTAAGATGTCATTTAGCTGAAACCACTTTAGGTTTGAGTAGAGTATCCATTTCTTATTTTTTTCAAGCGGGCAGATCTTTGATGATGAACTGTATTTCATGTTCTTTGTCCCAATAATTCAATGCAAAATGAAGCATCGATTGTGAAAGCTCTCTTTCTCCAGCTGTAATTAATTATTTTTCTGAACCTTGTCTAAGTTATGGATGGCTGCATTTCGAAAAATGTTCATATGTTTTACAAAGTGAATTACTGCCTAATTTGCTTCTGCTGGTTGTGTAAGTTACTGAAGAAATCATTAATAATCCAGTTTTGTAAAATGTAGCACCTGAGGACATCTATCTGGAGGTTTCTTCTTTCTCTGCAGTTAATCCTGTTTGTGCAGAAAAATTTGAGTTATGCCTACAACACTCCAATTGTGTAACTACGAGTAGAATCTTTTCTGCCAATAAGTAAAAGAAAGCCCTCTTGTGAAAATCACAAACCTTAGAGGTTAAAGTTTCTGTTACCACCAGTGTTCTCTGCTGGTGAGTTGCCCATGGTGCCATGATAAATATTAAGAGTCAAGAAAATGATACAAAAATGATGTAGAAATGAAAAAAAAAAACCCTTAAGTCATTAAGGGTTTTTTTAAAATACATATGATTCTTATGTTAGTTATATCAGACGGAAATTTCTTAACCATATGGTTTTCAGTACTTTTGGAAAATTTCTTAACTGTGGACAAACGTAAATGTCATGAAACATCATTCGCCTTTGATTTATGGTCAATACTTTTCTGATGTGAGACTACATCAGTTAAAATTTGTTGATTTCCTTCATTATTACTGAAGCTACAAATATATTTCCAGGAAAAAAAGCAATTGGCCCCATAGAACAGACTTATGTGCTTTCTCATGCATGCCCTACACCATCCTGAAATTGTTTATTTTATATATTGTTTATTTATACATATTTTAAATATTGTGATACTGGAATGAGTTCACTGGTCTGCAGAAGACGGTAAGTTTGCACATGCTTGAAAGACTCTCCAGAATCTCTCACTCTCCAGAATCCTGACAGCTCTAGAAAACTGACAAGATTCACTTGCTTACCAGAAATTTGGTGATGGTGAATCAGCACCAGAAATCTGCACTGAACACCAGTGTTCCATTCTTAGTTGCTCACATTTTAATGTGAGGCAACCTTTAAGAATTTTCCTGACAAAAAGCTCTCCAAGTCACTGAATTACTTAGCATAATATTGTAAGTTAAAATATATGCTGTTGGAAAGTTGCTATGTTGAATGTTTTAATTGTCACCACTGTGCTAAGAGTCTATTGAAAGGGATTAGGTATGCAAGGGAATTGAGGGGAAACTAATGAAGCAGCCATGAGCCTGAAAGAGGAGAAGTTTTAATCCATATTTATATTCCTTCTCTGTTATGTTGTTGAATTTGAAAATTGACCTAAAAGTAGAATATTTTGAGGGGTAAAATGTGAATGTTCAAAGTCATGCACCTCATCATTACTCGCAGCTTTATAAACAGACTCCATGTACTGAAGGAGATTTCTCTCTGTACATAAAACATTTGGCATTGCCATCCTTGCAGTCTGATACCAAGCCTGAGGAGCAATTCCTAAACTGTTCACCATACATTATGATAGACAGGCAAGCTGCATCTAAGCAGCTGTGATTCTGATTAACACAGGTTGGTAGCTAAGACTCACACATGCACTTGCTCACTCCCTCAGGTGGAATCGGGGAGGCAAAAGTGAAAAAACTCTTGGGTTGAGGTAAACACAGTTTAATAGATAAAGCAAAAGCTGTATCTGCAAGCAAAGCAAAAGAAGGAATTCATTCACTATGTCCCACTGGCAGAGAGATGTTCAGCCATTTCAAGGACAGCAGAGGTCATCACGCATAAAGGTTACTTCCGAAGACAAACACAATAGACATGAACATTCTTTTCACCAGCTCTTGTTGAATAGCAGGATGCCATAGGTACAAGACATCCCTTTGGTCAGTTAGGGTCAGCTGTCCTGTCTGGTTCCCCTCCCAACTTCTTGTGCATACTCAGCCTCCTTGCAGGCAGGGCTGTGTGAGAAACAGGAAAGGCCTTGGCACTGTGCAAGTACCACTCAACAACAGCTAAAACTCTGGGGTGCTATCAAAACTACTTTGGTCACAAATCCTAAACTTAGCACGTTATTGGATGCTATGAAGAAAAATAACTCCATCCTAGCACAAACCAATATGAAAAGTCTGTCCTGTGCAAATTATTGTAGGCTTTGTAGTATCCTATGTATGCCTATTGCATGGAAAAATTAAGCTTCCTATCAGGCAAGATTTGAGAGAAGGCATTCTATTAAGTTGAACAATAAACAGAAATTAAATGTTTAGAAGATTAAAAAATATTGAAAAATAAAATGAATTTATAAGATTTGCCTGAAAATTGTACATAGGTACTGTCAGCAAGTATTATCTCCATCTTTTTGTTCTGCTCTGTAAACTGAGATGCATTCAGGCAGGATATCCTCCTTGAAAATTGAATGTCTCATGTTTCAATTACTGTTAACCACAAACACTTTTCTGGTTACAATCTCAGAACGCTACTGCTGAATCAAACTTTGTCCTCTGGAATTTTATAGTGGCTGTAAAAGTTTTCAGGTAATGCTATAAATACCACTTTTAGATTGAGAAAAAATGAATTATTCCTTAAATTCTCACAAGATAAGAATAAAGCATATTAATTCCTTCTAATATCAGTTTTACCATTTGCTTAGAGTACTTAGTTTTTGATTTCATTGCTGTCTCTAATATTAATTTTGGCAGTGATTTGATTATTGTAATTTTTATTTTATTTGGAGAAAATAAGCGTATTAGTCTAAAAATATTTTTTATTTGTATGTATTTGTTTCTGTTCCTTTTAAATTATTGCATGTATCATCTGGAACTTATCAAATTTTAAAATGAGTCATAATAACTCTTGTTAAAAGATAAATGAGAAATATGCAAGCTAGTTAGAGTTCTGGAGTTTGGGATTTTTTTCATTTTTATTATTAATATGTAAATGCTTCACATGGTCAGTGTATAATAAAAGACTTTCATTCCTTTTCTTCTAAATGCATGAATTAAAATGATTATTTCTTTAGCATTACTGTTTTATTCCCATTTTCTCCTGGGAGTGGAGGGGGGAATCAACCTTTAGCAACTCATAAGCACATTCATAATTGTAAGCTTAATTTTATGTGAAGTGCCTGCAGCTTACTTTCCAGTTATTGCAAATAAATTCTTGTTGTATTACACTTCTAACTGTAGTGCTCTCACAAGTGTTAAATTAGTATCATTTCGAGTCTGTTTATTCACTGTAGTGAAATATGAAATGGCTGATGATTTGTAGATGAATCACAATGTGAACCATAAGAACCTAGGTTAAGTTGAAATCTAACAGGCAGGCAAATATTTTAGAGAAACTTATGGTCATGAACAGCTTCTAGCATTTGTATTTATTATCACATTCCTTCTGTTCCATTACTTTTGAGATATAGTCCTGCATATAGCCCCTGTTGTAGAAAACATTGAAAACAGTGCTCTAAGAATCCAGCATGAGCTGCTTGCATCAGGTTAGTACATTTTTTCAGTGGCTTATTCCATACCTGGCTCATAACCTCAGATATTTCAGCTATGTGCTACAGAGAAAATGGGGCTGGAACACTGCTCTGTGAGCATCCATATGAGTGCTCAGTAGCATTCATGCTGCTGTGCTTTCTGTCTATGCCTAACTGCATGCTCTGACACAGTGTCCAAGCATGATCTGGGTTAGACCACAGGCCAGGAGCTGTTCCCAGCTGGCAAGGTGAACTAGGTCTTCGGCAGGAGAGGGAGGAGGCTGTCCCTGTGTGGACACAATGCCACTGTTTGACTTTATGGGCAGAGAACAGTTGCTGGCCTATTTTATTTAGCAGTATAATTTTCAGCCTCTTTGGATCAGGACGTGGTGGAAAGTTCCTTTGAGCAATACCTGGAAAATTATTCTTTTTTGCCCTGCCACAAATTTTCATCCCTACTCACTGCTTCTCCTTCCTCCTCATTCTAATCTGGTTAAAAAAAGATCCACCATTTAGAGCAGGTGGTCTGCTTTCCTATCTCCTACTTCCCAGCCACCCCCTCAGCCCCTAAATACAGGAAAAGGTTGATTGAAAGGATAGAAAGTCAGGTTTTGTTTATTGTATTGTGAAGAACCACTCAAAGACTTTGCAGATGAGAAAAAGGAAATGTGGCATTAAATTACACAACAGTAATCTCTGCTTGAGATCCTTTTGAATGAATCTCCTGCTTGGATCTTTTCACTTCAGTAAGACCATGAGCTACAGAACTGATGCAATGCTTGTTGGCCTTGGTACTCAAGAAGTCAGTAATTAAGAAGTTAAAACTTATCCTTTAGTGTCTAACTTGGACTTTTTTTTGGGCCGACACCAAAGACTAATGCAGACATCTATCTCTAGATATCTGATCAAAGGAAATGTTGTTGAGCTTATCTGCTTCGCATGGGTTATTGATAGTATCAAAGCCCAAGAGAAAAGAAAGTGGCAAAAAGCTCACATGAAGGGGGACCTTGAGGAGAAAGCAGAAAAATGATATGTACGGGACACCAGCAACAAGGTAAATGAGGAATGCGCATTAACAGATTGAATATTAGAGACAAGAAGAAAGTTATTAGAGAAAGAGGCAAGTTAGAGAGATCTCATTAAATACCACTTGCAGAATGTATTGGCTTGAGAGGTGTCAGGATAAAACCCAGTTTCTAGAAATAAGCAGAACAATGACTGAGCAGTAGAAGTGACAGCATATAAAATAAATTTGATCTAGGAAAGTTCTTGAATTTAGTTTGTCCTCTGCAGTGGACAATATATATGAAATCTGAGAGAGAGAAAGAGAGAAGCTGAAATAAATGTTGCTGTTGAAAGAAACAAAATTCTGACAATGTCTGCAAATTAAACATAACCCTTATCATGCCAATGACCTGCCACATCAGTTGAAAATCTGCATGTATGAAACAGAGGTATTCCACAGTAGCTGCGAAAAGAAAAAGCTAAGCGCCGATCCTGATTTACATAGTTACATATTAGTGAATTAAGACATAAGAAGAACTACCAGTTTAAATGCAAGCAGGTTTTTCTCGTATGTATAATGTGCTACCTTGGCTTCCACTGGAAATTAACCAGTTTGTATTCACTGAACTGAAACACTCTTAACATTTTCAATTTTTTTCATAATATATTGGAAAACTGAGCAGCTCAGGACTTTGTCAAATGTTTCTCTCCTGGATTGTGAGCATGAAGGACATTTTAAGAGAAAGAAATTGTGTGAATATGGCTGAGAATAGATGACTTTGGTAAGTTATTATTTAACTGCACAAACCCCAGGCATTCCTCTGATCCAGGTACACATTCTACATACTGACCTCTGTCAGGATGGGACCAGAACATGCATACTCTTCTTTACGATTTAAAGAAGTGAAAGCCTTCTGGGCTCAGGTTTCTAAACAAGGGCCTGTACGAACAGCATGTGCTGTATGAACAGCCTTATTAAAATGATTATTTGAGCAAGATATATAGGTTTCATGTATGGTCATCTTCTCTGTAAATCTGGTAGCAGTAACACCCAGAATTCTAGTATCTTAAAGGACAATTTACTGAAAGGACCTGGGAGATCATTTTAATAACCCCTAATTTGTAAATCTCCAAAACTGGGAGAAAAGTACTTAACTGAGAGTGTTAATCAGCAACTAGATCATCTTGTTCAGATATCTGTATGCTCTAACAAAAGCTTTCCAAAGTGATCCTCTGCTGATCCATATCTTTACACAGCTTATCATGATTTGTGTTTCACTTATGTGCAGGGCCTTATTATTTGCAGGAAAAACTTTTTTCCCTCAGTGTAGTGTGATCATTAGGTTTTACCAATTACTTTCCAGAAGATAATTTTAATTGTTCAAAAAGTTTGAATACCGAAATACAGAAGAAATAATTATCTTTTCACACATTCACTGAAACCTGAAGAAAATGTTAAGTTCATTGAGAAAATTATTCATTGTGATTTTTATTTTTCAGTTCTAATTAATGTGTTTTCTGCTGGTTATGTGTGTTTAATATGCTTTAAAACCTGAGCAGAAATGTTGTAGCAGTTCTTGTTTCATTTGAGAAAAGTATTTATATTGTTTTACCTTCTCCCATATTTTTTCTTTGGTTTTCATAATAAAATGTTTTAATTTAATTGCAGTGTAAAATGCCAAATTTTTAGGAAGCTATTTTTCCTTCCTATTGTTTTTGATACCTTATATTAAGAAAGTAAAGACCATAAAGTGTGTTACAGATCTACTAGGTGTTTCATTTTCTTTTTCATATAGAGCTACATAGCTGTTTTTATTGAACTATAGATTGTTCTGTTTTGTTGTTGTTTTTTTTTTTTTGATGGTAGTCTATCCTTAGTACAGCAATATGAAATTCAAGATTTATTTCTCTTTGTCCAAAGTCATATCTTTAATGAGAACTAGCACAAGCAAAGTGATAGAAAATGATAAATGCAACAGTTTGATAATTTTTCACTATTATTCTATTTTTTCTTATAACAGCAGTTGGTATTAGGCTTTCTGTTCACATGCATAAGTGACAAATATGTTTAGAAGTCGCTTTGTGGGCTTTAGTTTTTCAGTGCAAAATTTACCAACTTGAAAAAATAGCTGTGTTTTAATTAGTGCATTCTTTAAATGAAGGCAGTTTATCCATTTTCCCAGAAAGAGGAAATAAAAATATAAGAAAAAATTACCTTCAGAATATTATAGAGAAGGCTGAATTCTGAGTGCAGTAAAATTCTCTACAGTGACTAAATGAGACATACAACTAACTCACTTGGGCTTTTTGCAGAGGAGCCAGCTCCAGAGACTGAAAGATATTACTGTATCTTAGTGATATAATAATACTTAGCAAAGCTTTTTTGCAATATATTAGATTAATATTTATACTGGGTTATTATTTATTAGAAGGGTCCTCCAAGGTCATATAGTGCCTGTCATATGCCCCTGTCATGGGCAGGGCTGCCACCCACTGAATCATTCTGCCCAGTGCCTCATCCAGCCTGGCCTTGATCACATGCTCAGTGAAGAATTTCTTCCTAACATCTAACTTAAATCTCCCCTTTTTTAGTTTAAAGACATTCCCCATTGTGCTATCACTATCAGAACACGTGAAAAGTTGATCTCCCTCCCTGCCCTCAAGGACTAGAAGGCTGCAACAGGGTCTTCTTGGAGCCTTCTCCAAGCTAAACAAGCCCAGCTCCCAGTTTTTTGTTTTTTTTTTTTTTTTTTTTTTTTTTTAATAGCAACCCTCTGATCATCCTCATTGCCTTCCTCTGGATCTGCTCCAACAGCTCCACATCTTTCTTGTGCTATATGCCCCAAGCCTGGATGCAATACACCGGATGGGGACTCACAAGGGCAGAGTAGAGGCTGAAAATCACCCCCCTCACCCTGCTGGCCACCTCTCTTTTGATGCAGCCAAGCATACTGTTGGCTTTCTGGGCTGCAAGTGCACACTGCTGGCTTGCAGTTCACCACCAGATCTTTTCATTCACCAGGACCTCCTTCTCTACAGAGCTGCTCTCAATGAATTCTTCTCCCTGTCTGTATACATATCTGGGATTGTCCCAACGTAAGTGCAACACCTTGAACTTGGCCTTTTTGAACCTCATTAGGTTCCTACAGATCTCCTCCTCAAGCCTGTCCAGGTCCCTCTGGATGGCATCCATTCCTTCTATGATATCAATTGCATCATTCAGCTAAGTGTCATCAACAGTCTTGCAGAGAGTATGCTTGATCCCACTGCGTGGGTCACTGGTAAAGACGTTGAAGAATGTCAATCCCAAGACTGGACACCACTCTTGACCATCTTCCTCCTGGACATAGAGCTGTTGACCACAACCCTCTGGCTGTGACCATACAATCAATTCTTTATTCATCTAATAGTCCAGCCTTCGAATCCTTATTTCTTCAGTTTAGAGATAAAAATGTGGTGCAGGATGTGGTCTCTCTCCTCCTTGGAATAAAAGATTTGGCCTAGTTCTGATTTCTTAATCTGCTCTGTGCAATTGCACATGGGAAGGCTTCCTGAAAAAACAAACACATCTCCAGCCAACAGAGCTGCTGAAGCATTCATCTGCAAAAAGGACAGTCAAATGATTTTTGGATTTGCTAACAAAGCAAAGTTCTGTTAATTCTCAGAATTTAATGTTCAATTGTTTGTTTTGTTGTAGATTTAGCAATCTGAAATACATTTTGCTTTGTGAGGTAAAATGAGGTTTCAAATATAGAAAATTACCTACATAAATATAAGTGGGAGATACGTGATGAATTGGAATTCAGTAAACTACTTCATTAATCCCTAAGAGGAATAGTGATCCTCTGTTCCCCGTTACCTTTTCTTGAAGACCCTCTATTTACTGTTTCTTCTCTGCTGTCTATAAGTGTTAAACTAAGAGTTGTGTGAAGTTAGTTTATTTTTAAAGTCACATGTTTCAACTACAGAAAATAAACTTCCTCACTGTGGAACAATTTTTGATTGTTGTCCAAAATGTCACATGGATCTAGAATAAAAAATTTTTAAAAAGTCATCTAAAATAAAATACACGAATGAAATTATAAAATGATATTAGTTTTTAGTGAAGTATGTGAAGGCATGAATGTCACCAGTGTGCAAGTTTTAATGATGATGACTGATAGGATGATAGAAATTTTAGTTAAAAGCAGTACAGTTTAGAACATGTGTTGGCGCAGTATATTTAATATTTTATGAAATCTAAAAATCCCTCATACTTCTGATTGCCAAGACACTAACTTTTGTAGATTAATACCATTCCTGTTAAAGCTGTTTTTGACTTATTATCGGTGTCTTGCACAATTACAAAATACTCCTATATTTATCTATCTGATTATTTTGTCTATAAATAACAACTAAATATCCCAAGCTAAAAGCATCCATAATTAAAATTAAGGTTTAAAAACATATTATAATTTGAGCACTGCTCTGCTTTCTATTTTGTTATATTATCCCACAGTGACAGAGGTGGAGGTTGGTGGTATGACAGTAGAGGTTGAACCTTCCTGCCAATATCCTGTTATATTTTGTTGCCATGTGACAGATGGAGCACAGGGGCACTCTGACAGAATAGTGTCTGACTTGGGAGTGCCCATGAAGCAAAGGTGTGTGTATTGTCCTGCTCAGTAGGTTCAGAGTGAGGTGAATCTTTTTCTATCTCCTGAGTCACGCCTCCCTTAGTTAGCAAGAGGTTGCTACTGTGATGGAGACTTGGAAGAATAATACACATCAATTTATTACATATTTATTATTGATAAATTTATCAGTTTATCAATCTATTAAGAAATTATCAATTTCTTAACAAAAACTAATACTCTTCTTTGAGGTAAAATTGGCTAATTCGCTAATTACAATTAGTAAATGATACAAGTAAGACAATATTAGGCACTGGTGATTGCAAAGAGTAAAAGAATAAAAGAAGACAAAGACAAAAGATAGAAAATGGGGAGAGACAAACAGATATACAAACACAGGAAAGCAAAGAAGTTCTCCACTCCTCGATCCAGAAATGTCTTGGTGTCAGGCGCTGATCTTCAGTAGTGGTGGGTTGTCCGAGGTTGTGTTGGTCAGTTGTCAACTGAAGACTACAGTACAAACTCTTACGAGAGTCCAGAGTGGTCGAACCTGCTCTTTTGGCTTCGGAGATCTCAGCAGGAACTCCTTTGTTGCCATCTTCCAGGCCTTCCAAATTTAAATCAGCAGATAAAAAGAGGCAGGGAGACTCCAGCTTGAATCTTGCCTTCACTGGATACAGTGGTATCATCTCCCAGTTTCCTGTATCAAGCAGGAACCGTTTGCTTACAGGCAAAGTCTTCAGCAAATAAACACTCCTGGACCCTTCCATTCAAAGACAAAAAACTCCAAAGAAATGCATTCAAATGTAAAACTTGTCCGTAAAGTGATGTTGGTTGCCTCATGTTGATTTGAGAATTTTCTTATCAGTCTCAGGCAGGTGTGTCATTGAATTCTTCCATGCAGAAAAAAGGGCACCTGTTGGCATTCACTGACTGTTGCTGAACATTTATGGAGACCAAACAGTGGATGTGAGCACAGTAAGGCCATGGGAGAGCAGTGAGGCTGAAATGCAGTGGTGACAGTGGGTCACCTCCACTGGTACAGATTTTTAAGAGCACGGCATGCAGGCTCTTGTTCATTGCTGGCAAAAATGAATAGCTAATGGTGGTGACTACACTGAAAGTACTGTTTTCTAGTTGATAATTTGCTCTGATAAACAGTGTTATTGTTCTCTTTGTTGTAGTTTCCATGGAAATAAATAGGAGGCATTATTTTCAGATCAACCTACTTAGTGTGGTTACAGCTTCAGTTATGCTAGAAGAATGATCTGAAATTGTATAAGTGAAAAGTTACTTTTTAAGGAAAATCTAAATAAAGCCGACTCATTCAGTTACTTAGAGTTAGTTTGAAAGCTAAAAGTTTCAGTTAGAGTAATACGGATTTATCTATTTTATATACTTTTCTCAGTAAAGCAAGTTGGACATAATTCCAGTCATAAAAGTTGCAATTTCATTGGTTTAATTTTGTAGAGGTCTACATTTTAAGGTAGGTGAAAATGCAATATTGTGTCATAAAGTATTGAGGTCTATTTGTTATGAAGAAAACTGTGATAATCACTGAGAACATTTCTTTGTGCTAGTACCAAATTTGTACTTAAAATTGTTTTAATGTCAACATTGTGTGCTCTCAGTAGTCACTTAAATGAACACGTATTTCTATAAATGCATAATGTGTTCTACATGAGTTGAATGTCTTCCTACATTTCATTAGTTATGAATTTTAATAGAACAGTGTGTGTCTTGATAGAATTTTGGTGACATCCTGAAAATCATTAATACTTTTTGTAGCTTATGCAGTATTTCTACTATCTACTTTCTCAATTCCAGAGCTGAACAGTGTTAGACAAGCCAGCAAGAAACTCAATAACCTTTAGCTTTATTTCTATAATGAGATTTCTCTGTTCAGCTGTAACTGCTGGTCAGGCTTCTGTGTTCTGCTAAGAGCACTTTCCCATGCCCTAAGTTTGATTTTCATTGTCCTGAATCTCCATTTCCAAAGTGATAGGAACATATAGGCATGCAGCAATGGGCATGATGGAGCGTTTATTTTTCAGATGGAATAAACTTACAAAGAGTCTACATAGAAGGCAACAAGCAGGTATTTGACTAGCTGTTAATTAAAGGTAGTCCCTCATGAAAAAAGTTACCTGAAGTTAATATGGACTTGCTTATAGCGCTATTCTGAATCCCAGTGAATAGGCATTGTAGGGTTTACATTTACTGGTTGATTGCAGTCTACTGACATTTCTTGTGATTGTTGTGAATTCTGAAATATTTGTTAGATTTATACACAATTCATTTTGATGTAAGCAATACACAATTCATTTTGATGTAAGCAATATAGGAGAGATGGAAGTATCTTATTTTTTATTCACAATTTATTTTTTTTTTATTATTATCAGAAATGAAAGGTAGGGAGCCATTGTTACAGTGGAGGTCTGGCTAAATTTAAGCAATGAATGAATCAGTCATTTGTCCTTTTTTTCCTAACACCTACTAGGAAACTTTTAATAGTTTTCTTAAGGCATGATATCTAGTGTGGGAGCATTTAAATTTCTTCACAGGTAGTAATTATCCTGAGGTTTCATTAATTTTGTAGCCACTTATGTTGTATATTAAAAATGCTAAGTAGACAGCTGCTGTAAACTGCATGGTTGTATTTCTTTCTGTTTCAACTTTCTTTTTCTCCTTCCTTTTTTGGTCTTTTTTATTTCTTTGCACTTAATTTCAGAGTTTCTTTCACTACAGCGTCTTAATTCTATTCATTCTTTCAACACAAGCCTGCGTTACTGGAATGTCAGATTTTAAAGTTTCGAAAGCTTTTTCGGGCCATAAGATGTAATCTGCCACATTAAGCAAAGATCATAGCAGATGGTACTGTGTGATTTTTCTTTTTCACTTCATTATCAGTTAGTTTTCTAAATTCCAAGGGATTATGTCAGGTTCTGATGGCTCCTCTTTAATATTTATCAGGGCCATAAAGGTGCAGTGAAGTTCCTGATACATGAGAAGAATTTATTTGGAATTAATTCACGCTTTGATATAAATGCTGTGTAGTATAAGTAACCTTATATTTTATCTTTAATGACTCTAAAATAATTTCTTCCACATTCTTCAAACCCCAAATGAGTTAGACTAAATCATTACTTGTCTTGATTGGAACACTGTGCTTTTGCAGATTTCCTGTTTTCTTCACTGCAGAGAAATGAATGCCCTTTTATTATCTAAATTACACTTCAGTGTTTGAATTTTCAGTGCAAAAACACGTTTGTTCTTACACCAGAGAAAATGCAGTATCTCTGCAAATTTTAAAAAATATAGGCTTTTTTTTTTTTTTTTCTGAATAAAACAACAACCTACAGAGATAAAAGGAGAAAAGAGCTTTTTCTGCTTTTTCTTTTTCACCTCCCAGTATGAAAATGTAGTCTCAGTAGAGGCTATGGGGAATCTGGAGAATTATGACATAAGTCTTCATAAACAGCACAATCTCCATTTCAATAATCCCTCCACACAGGGCCTCTTTCTTCTCCCTCATGAAGTGTTCCCTCTTGGGGTTTATTTTTTGTTTCCTATGCACCTGAAGCGTTAGTTTTCAGTCAGTGATTTTGGGGAAAGTGGAAGGTTAACAAATACAATGATTATAATGATAAAATAGCTGATTTTAAAAATTTAGGAAGGTCACAGTAGTATTAAAAAGAGTTAGGAGGAATGAAGGTAAGTGAGAAGTGGAACCGACTTATAAACAGACTGTTAATACTTTCAAAATTGCTAATAAGTCAGAACTGTAAAATGCGATGCCTTTGTGAAATAACAAAGCTACAGAGGGAGAAAATCTGTCTGACGTCTGTTATAGGGCACTTAAATCAGGGAAGAAATAAAAACTGCCACTTAAACATTTAGCTGTAAAATGCACAATGAAAAACTACACTATTATAGGGACTTAAGCCCGAGAGACAGTTTCTGGATGTCTCAATACATAGTAGAAATAACATTTGGTTTTTTAAAGCAAATATAGATGTGCCATTGTTCTTTACAGTGGAAGCTGCAGGCTGACAAAGGTCTAGACCATAGATGACCAACCTCTTGGCTTGCTTGGGTCATATTTAGTGAAGAGGAATTCTCTTGGGCAGCATATAAAATACATAATATATATAATGTACGTAAGTAACAAAACTTCTTCGATTTTTTTAATACTTTTATTAAAACATAAAAAAGGAGGAGAACAAAACCATAAAACTAGTGGGGTATTTGACCTTTTTTTTTTTTTAATGAAATCATATGATCTTTTTATCATTTTCCCCTGACTTGGGAACCTTACTTCAGAAAAGTAAATGATGTCCTCATAATCAGCATCCATACTTTTAAGGAACTCTTGGAACTGGCCATGATTCAATCCATTGGGCGTTGTGAAACTCACAACTTTAATGAAGATTTGATGACAAGTTTAATAATTAAGAAAACTTACATGTCTACTTAGCAGCAAAAATTATGTGTCTTCACATGCATGCACGCATGAAGGTAGGTTGAAATTTTATTGTTGGCAGTCACTGTATTTTACTCACCAAGTGGCACAAGCACATGTAACATGCAATGCACTCAGGTTTTGAAACAGAATGTATGCGGTGGGCACGACAGGCAGAGTTACCACTGCCGTGGGCCCTCCCCTCCACAGAATTCGGTTGTCACCTATACGGTCTGCGCTTGAGGTACGTGCAATTGATTAATGAAAAAAACATTGCTAAAAATCACATAATAATGTTAGAAGTTTACAGTCTTATCGGGTTGCATTACTAGCAGTCCAGGGCCGCATGCAGCCTGCAGATTGGACACACTTGGTCTAGACAGATTGCATTTGGAGACAGCAGAAAGAGGAAGGCACAACCAGTGCTATTGAAATGTGTATACTCCAATCCACAAAGGACTTAGGATGAATGCAAGCTAGTAGTTTGAATACAGTTTCTCAAAACCACAATGTGACTATTTTATGTATATAATTCCTGTAAGTATTTGAATTTCTGCCCAGTGAATTTCTACCAGTACAGGCAATATTCTTCCAAGTCTTTTCTAGCTTAGTAACACCGAGCATCTTAATGCATTCTGCTCATCAAGCTTCAGCAGGTAACCTCTGCATTCCCCACTGGACCAACCCAGAAGATGAGCCCAGACTGATGGGAGCAATAGGCATGTCTCCGTATACTAAGAATGGCAGGTATTGCTGCTTCCCTCTTATTCAGTAGTACAAAAGTGATGATGCTTTCAAGTAGCCTGAAGAAGGGCTTAGTTGTGACAGTGTTATTGTTTGTGTGATCCTGGTGGGATATGTTGTGGATGGATCAAGATAAATGGCAGCGACTATTAATGATGGTATTCTGGAAGAAGGGAATTTTCAGGAGAGATTTGAATTAAGGAGAATAATTTAACAGATGAGACCAATGAAAAATAAATTAAACGTCATAGAAAAGGAAACAGATGAAATTAAAATTTCCCACATCAAATTTTGTCCTGCTATGTACACAAGATACATCTGTCAAAAGAAAAGAAATGGTAATCAAGAAATTACTGTGCTATGGTGTCATATTTGCAACATCTGCAGTGGTTATTTATTTCCATTATGCTTCTTTCTTCTGCTTAGTGCTTTGCTACATCACTTGCAAGTCATTCTTTAAGAATGATTCCTATCCACAATCTGCAAAAGGCAAACCTATCAGCTGTACAAGGAGCATTTTTGGTTAAGCAACATGACCTCTTTCAATTAATATTTTAGTGTTGCTCAGGCAGTTTCAAAGCTGCTGTGCTTTTAAATTAATTCTTTTATATTTGGAATTTTCTAACCCACTGTCCTGGGTAATTTTAATTTTACTTAGCATAAAAGAAAGCTGCCACTAATACAAAAGATACAAAAGGACATTAAATAAATAAATTGTTCTTGTCTGATAGCTGATAACGTTCAGATGTATTTTTGTTTGGTCATTTCCAAGCTATTCTTTTTATTCTTATAATGACTCGCAGGTGGCTTGCTGCAAAATTCAACTCTGACATTTACTATCATATACTTTATATTAAGAAGAAAGTGAACAATTTATCTCATCAACTATTGCCTAGAGACAGCACACACTCCTGAGTCACATGCAAAATTATGATGTGATATGAGAACACCTGAGATACATGCATGGATGTTATTTATCTGAGACTACGTCTAGTACAAAGTTAGTTTATAGAGTGAACTCTATGGAGTTATGGTGTGACTCTAAAATACCTCTACTTTCATTAATATCCCTTTATTAGATATTATAGAGTTCAAAGGAACATACACTTTCAGAAAGGGCACGGAAATGAAGAATGATATGTTATGGAAGTATGACAGAATGAACTATTTTTTAGTCCTTTATGTTTTGATGTGTTTGGTGGTAGCTGATTTGAATACCATTCCTGCTGCAGGCATGTTGTTGAATATAATTTAGAGCATATTTCATGTAAAAAAGGGTTTTGGTTATAAAATGAAGTACTCAGAACTATTTGTGATCTCAAGTGAAGTATTAAACAGAAAATACAGAGGAATGAATGTGAAAATCCACAAAAGTAGGTAATGCTGGTATGGTCATCTACCATTTTTCCTGTAGCTCATCATTGCTGAATTCTCCAGTCTTCCATCTGGAAGTGATTCCAGATGGAATGTGAAGTTCAGTGTTTATCAGATGATGGTGTTCTGTGGTCCAGGTCCAGTCAAATAAAAGGTTTTGTCTCAATTTTACTAAAGTTTGAGACCTGATGTATCTCACATTTCTACTGATGATTTTGTTTTCTTTATGATTCCCCAGTTTCCTAATGAATTTTTCCAGCTGGCCTGCAGTTTTGTCACATTTAAACAGAATTTGTAGAATTTGTCTGGTTTAACACAACTAGTGCTATGCTTCCTACTGTATAGACTTCAGGAGAGTCCTGCAATGGTGCCTGCAAAAAAATGGGTAGTTGTGCAATATGTTTTTCTGGGATGGAAAATGTATGTGAGGGTAAAGGCAGACAGAAGTGTACCAATGACGCCTCCCTTGTTAGAGTTGTTCTCTTTTGACTATAGAACGAAACTGAATGAAGAATGAAACTAACTGTGGGACTTTTCTCTATTCACTATCAGTTCAGATCTCCTGAGTGGATTTTAGATCTTTTCCAACAAGTTCAAAACCAAAGATACAGCAACTGTGAAGATCTTACCAAAAAGGGCTCTTCGACCTTGTAGTTAAAGAGAAATGGGAGACATAAGAAGCTGACTTCAAACTTTACTCCCTCCTTTTACCTACCCATAGATTCTAGTGAAGTCTTCCTGCCTTCAGCCACTACCCAGTTAATGCTATAGACCCAGTACAACCCTAGTAATACAGTATTTAACGGCAGTAGACTGTCATTATTTTAGTGGTTGGAACATTCTCTAGTAGCAGTATATGAAGCCCCTGTGTTTTGTGATGCAATGTAACTTTCACTGCACACTACACCATCCTTCAGGCATACTAGGTGACAGAACCTTCTGTAAGGCAGTAACTAGCAGTTGTTATTCAATGAGGAGACATTGAGATGATTATCCAAATGTTGCTACCAGGAGAAGTGTCTGCAGTCAACTACATGTGTGTATGCACAGAGTGTCTTTCGGAGAAATAATAATACTAAGAACAAGTACTCTTTAAGAAATGCATGTAAAAGGATATTCTTATCCCATATGCCTTTCACTTTTCCATTTCCTTTCCACAGATAAAACTCTAGGAGCAGGGATGGTCTGGAGCATGTCTTCTTTATCTACTGTGAATCTCTTTTGCAGTCTAATGTATGAAGTTACAAGTTACTGACTGTAAAATGAACGTATGCAGTTTGCACGCTGTTGTTTTCTTTTTGACTAATAAAGAACATTCGTTTGGAGAGCAGATATTTCTATATGAATATTTTGGTTAGTTCCTGGTTCATTATTATGTTGCAGAACTAATCTAAACAAACTAGCTATTCTGAAGTTGAAGCAAATATTATATAAGAAATTGAAGAAATCTAATAATTAGTTCCTGTTCAGTTTAAAATTTTTCTTCTGGTACATTTTATCAAGTTATGTCACTGCTTCCTGCATACTAACTTTAGGAAAATCACAACTTCCCCTTTGCGATTGAATTATTAGGGAAGTAAGTTGTAATCTAAAGTGGGAAGCGTTACCATGATATTTAAAACTTAGAAAAATGTAATTACCACAGATGAAATAACTTTTTTCTAATTGCTTCCTTCGGTCATTTAAATCGTTTCTTATAACTTAAAAATTCAATGTTGAGTTAGCATGTAGCTTCTATTTCATGCAAATTTTTACAAGCGTGGCATGCAGGTTCTTGTTCATTGCTTACAGAATTGCTGTGATATGTGTAAAAAAAGGATTTTTTAGCTGAAAATTTGCTCTATCCAGTAGCATTACTGTGCTCTTTGTAGCTGTTGTGGTTTCCATGGAAATCGATAGGAAGCATTACTTTTAGAGCAACTTGCATAGACTGTGTGAGGCTCCTTCATCTCCTGCTGATTACTGTGCAAGTTGAGATAGCTGATATTTCCAAAAAATGACCAGGACAAAGCTCTAAATGATCTTTTCTTGGGATTTTCAGTCTTACTGTTGCCAAGCTTCTCCTATTTTCATTCATGTTCCTTCCCTTCTAATAGGGTGATTAAGATTACTATAAAGGTCTGTAATTGCGCAGTTTTTATCTACTCAGTTCTTCTTTTTAAATTTTCAATGGGTAGTCAGTATTTTAAAATGTAATCCTTGCAGTCCTTCAGACTGTCTCCAAATCTGACTGAATCTGCAGTCAGACCAGTTGGAATGATCTTGAATTTTCTTGGAGAGATGGATTAGAAGCTCATTTAAAACTGAATGTAAAATGTACATTCATTTTGGTTTCCTTTTATCCATTCATGTAATCTTAGAAAATATTAGTTTCTAAGCCAGTCTTAGAAACTAGTCCTCGCTTGCTCCAGTGGAGGGAGAGTAACAGGTACAGAACATACATAATAAACTTACGGTGTTTATTTAAAAACAAGTAGCTACACTGACATTTCTTCTTTTGTGATTTTTTTTTCCCCCACTCTGCTGTCTGAGCCTTTGGAAACACACTAAGATAGGCCCAAAGCAGGGAAAGTGGTGCAGCGTGAACATTTTCAAGAAAAGTTCTAATGCTGACTTTTACAGATATCTGATACTATCTATGCAGGCTTGACACAGTGATGACTCATACATAACCTCTCCCAAAGTGCTGAGGCAGCTACCCACTGAGACATCTCCTTGCACTCCTTCTCATGCTATTTCTCGGGTTTGTGTAAACATCTCATCTTTTCTGTAGTGTGTGGCAGAATGCCTGCCTGAAAGTCTGAGTGAAAGCTGGAAAGCTTAATTGTAGCAGCTAATCTCATGTGGCAGCAAAGGAAGCAGCACATGGTAGAAGTTTCCTCTGTACTTGTATGACCTGTGATGATATTTCAGAGGGACTGCAGAAAAACAAAACAAAACAAAACAGTAAACATGATGACATACTGTTCTCAATCTTTTTTTTTTTCATACTAAAGACAAATTTTATATTAGTTTGGTTGAAAGCATGTAGTTGGATTTCCTTGGATTGAGCAACTGCTTTGATGGCAGCAATACATATCACTATGTTGCCATCATTTCGGTAATGTTATATTGTGTTCTGATGTATTGTTGTATTTGTATCCGAATGGTTATGAATTTTGAATAAGTTCCCCAGCATCATTTACTAGAGAGTATTTCCATTGCATGAAGTTGAGACAAATTATTAATAGAGTTGGTTCAGAGCTTCTCAGCTGTCCAGAGAAATTCAGGTTTACTGACCAAGCGTTATTAGAGTATTTCTGCCAGACCATATATTCTAATATGCCTCTGGAAAGAGGAGGCAGATGTGACTCAAGAATGGATAAAAGTCTTACAAGAATGCTTTTGCTGCTCATATAGGTACTGCACAGAAAGGCAATCCGCTCAGAAGGACCAGGTATGTTGAGAGAGCCCACTATTTTCTATGCTGCTTTTGGGGCCTGCTTTTCCAGGCTTTGGTGCAGGAAGTGGTGGCAGTAAGGCAGCTATTTTCCTGCCTCTGGAAGTCTAATACCTCAGAGTTACAAGGTCTAGCCCTAGGAATCTTTTCTGATTACTTCTCCACACATAGGATATGAACTAGTCAGTGTACTAAAAGTTGCTTTAGGTGTCTGAAAGTGACGAAATAATAAATCTTTTAAAATAGACTGTCTATCTGTAAAGCCTTTAGTATACACAAAGGAAACATAGTTTTCATTAAACCTAATACTAATGATGAAATAGAGAAATTATTTACTTCTTTTAATACTGAAACTCTGGAAAATTTTCAGCTTGAAAATTACTATCATGAAAGCAAAAATGTAACAGAGAGGAGAGGAAGGGGATTCAAAATATCTGTACATTGACAAAGAGTAGATTAAGAGGGAACTTTCTGAAATCTACCAGATTTTATTTATTTTAAATAATACTTTGAGATTTTCAAACACAAGGTAAATTAGGGAATCCCAGTCAAGAATCCAAGTACTGTGCACCATACAGTGGCATACTGTAGTCATCATACGTAGTCATTCATAGAACCCATTGTGATTAGCCAGGTAATTTTGTAGACTGATGGCAGATTTTTTTTGTCAGTGTCCTGGGTAAAATGATTATTTTCAAAATGGGAACTGTTTCTTAGATTTTACGTAACATAATGAGTCAAGATATAGCTTCAGCTTGCCATGTTCATAGGGTTTTTTAGCATGTTTCATGGTACAAGCAAAATAGATCTTTCTGCTAAGTGAAGTTGAGAACTTCAACTTTATTTGAGGCAGTAGTAGCTTTTACATGTTGCTCTATATGTAGTTTTAATATATATTTACAAAAAAATTGAATGTTGTAACTTTGTATTTCAAAATGCATAATTTTTGAATTGCTATTCTTTATGAACTTCTTTACTATTCTTTGCTCTTTGAATTCGTGATGTAAACAAAATTCTCTTTCTCACATGTTCTAACTTTGGAGCAGATACTACAGCTGCTCTGCTGTTCCTGCTCCTCCTTCCATCTCCTTTTCCTTCATTTCCCAGGCAAACCATTTCCATTTCCAGAGCCTGGATTAGGCCATCACAATGCACCACAGCAAATACATGCTCAAACCAAGAGTTTTCAATAGGGCTCTCTGATTGACTTTTCCTGATGGCACATGACATTTTCTCTGTGCTTCATATTTCAATGGTTCTAAAATGAGTGTAGAGTAATAACTGAATGCAAAAAAAATAAGGTTTCCCCAGACAAATAAGAATTTCATGTTTGTCTGAATTCGGGTTACTTTTGAAGAATGAATGTACAGACATATACAAAAGACTCTGACTAAATCGCCTCTTGCAATAAAGACCAAGAAGAATGACTCTTGAATTTCCCATTGTAAGATCTTGTGCTCTCAAAAACATGGTTGTATCTTCTATGCACATGAATTATAATAGCCCTTGACAAACACATACAAATAAACTTGAATTTCTATCTTCTCACATATTAACAAGAACGATTTATCTAAACGCAGGGATTTGGGCAACTCTGTGCTTATCTCAGTCCTAATGGAAGATTTTTCGTATTACTCTATTGGTGATCTGACAGCTTTTGTAGTTGGTAGAATCCTCATGAAGGCAATTGTAAGGCAGATGGAAAGGTTTTAACATCCTTCTGACAAATTAACAGCTGACAGCATCCCTTGATGGTGATGTTTATGACATGGATTCACCAAACACTGTCTCATTTACTTGAAAATGTCAGCAGCTGGAACTGGGAACAAGCTGGTGGCTAATAAGTCTGAATTAATTGCAGCCATTAATTTTAATTGTGATTCAAAATGCTCCAATTTGGTGTACATTTAAATTACTAATTAAGTTTCACTCTGTATGTATCTCATATGAAGCAATTAGTGATTATAAATACTTTGAGAGGAAGCAGAAGAAGGCGTATGATTTCCATCTTAAATGATACTCATTCAGATATGGCCCTGCTTTTATTTTCAATTCCTAGTAAGAGCATGTAAGGGCTGGAATGATTTTTCAATAAAGTAATTATTTGTATTAAATCAGCTCTTTGACTCAGAAAACATAAATAACCAAGTTTTCGGTAAAATATTTATCAATACTCAGTGTTTTGTTTTACTTTTTTATTTTTGATTTTTTTTTCTTTCCAAAAATTATGCAGAGAGTGATATCTCCCAAGCTATCTAGGTTGCTCCAAAAATAATGCCTCCTATTTATTTACATGGAAGGTAAAACAGCTGCATGACTAACTGAGTATCTCTCAGGACTAATAAATAAATATGGGCATAACTTTGCAACGTGGAGAAAGAGCAAGATGACCTACTGAGAATTTTGTCTTCTGCATCTCTGTTGCCACTGCTGAAACGCACCACCCACCACCTCACTGTGCTCACATCCACTGTTTGGTCTTTGTCAACATTTGGCAAGTATGAATGAATATCAGTGGGTGCTATTTTTTTTTTCTGTATGGAGCAATTCAATTCAACACCTTTGCTTCATCTGCACTTCCATGTCAGATGTGATTTTGTCAGTCTCATACCTAAAAATAACTTTTTCACAATTTTGGAAATACTCAGCCTTCCAACCACAGAGCAGAAAGCCATATAACTTAAGACAACTACTCAACAAAGTTTGAATTAAAATAAGATGTTGTGAAAAAAAATATGGTTGTCAGCAGTGCACTGGCTGACTGATGGCAGAAGAATGTTTGACAAACATGTTTGAATAATAAATAGAGCAGGAAATAGCAAGGACTGAGATTTTCTAAATAATCTAGAGGCTTTAGTAATATGTTTTACCCAGATCACATACTTGTATAAGTAGTAGTACAGTTTAGCACTGAAGACATTTGATTATGTCATACTCTGTTGTCAGTAATACTGAGAAAAGGATGGGTTAGCTGAAGAAACCAACTTAAGAGTAAAAAAGTTTCAGGTCAAAATACTTGGACAGTATCTGGAGAAACTGAAAAGAGCTAATAAATTTAACAGTCTTCTTCTTAGTCATAACCAAGCAGTAAAATCAAAATAATAATCACGTGTATGGCACTGCATGACTCAGCCAACCATATTACTTGCACATGGGAGTTTTATTTTATGATATGTCTATCAGTTAGTTCTCCTCTTCAGTTGATCACAAGCTCATTTTTCTATTTTGGAATCCAAATATATATATTTCTTTTAAAGTTATTTTTCATTTTATGAAGTAGCTCAACTAAAGATTGTTGGATGTCAAGCTATATCCAAGATATATATATCCTTGATCTATAGGGCACAATCAAGAGGACATCAACATCAAGAATCATTTTTCTGCTTAAAATGTAAGTAGAAGGAATTTTGCTTGTAATCCCAAGTGTTTTTGTTCGGTTTGCAATGATATTTACTAGAAGTAGTGCTGCAAAAATAAAATAAAATAAAATAAAATAAAATAAAATAAAATAAAATAAAATAAAATAAAATAAAATAAAGAGGCTACAGATATCAACTATACATTCGAACTGACAGTATATTTGAAGAGTAGATTTACTTGAGTTTATCTTCAATGCTCGGCAACACATAGCTAGCAAAATTATTTTGTTCTTTACACAATATTGCTACATGTGAATGTGATGAATCCTCTGGAAAGTAATCTATACTCAGCTTTTGCATCAACATAATAGCTAAACTTTCAATATTATCACCTTGCAGAAATGACTGAAACAGATAGAAAAATAATTTTCACTTTTTTAGCAAGTATTTGTCAGCTACTAGCTTGCTGGAGACATGAGATAGGCACAAAACATGAAGTATCTGTTTCTTCAGGGTGATGTCTGAGATAATCCTTATTATAAATACTTTAGTGATTTTTTTTTTCACTGAAAACTGACAGATACATGTATTTATGAAGATTTTGTCTTGGATGCTCAATCTGTGCACTACTGATTAGTTCTCTGTTCCACTCAGATACTAGACATTCATGACAAATAAATGAAATGAAAAATATTATTAGAATTCAGATAAGAAACAATAAAATGTGAATTAATGCATCCCGGTAGCTGCAATAAGAAATTCTGGTGCAATCATGTTAGATCTACTGCCATTTATGAACTCCTCAGACTAATAATGTTATGAATCAAAAAAACCTATCTTAATAGATAGAGTAAATTAGAAAAACAAAACAAAACAAAAAAAACTCAGAGTAAAATAGAAACTTCTCTTTGTTACATATTAAGTCTGATTTATAAGTAAATGAATGCACGCAAAATTATCTCCACACAAAGATTGTTACATAAACTGTCCCCAGAAAGATTAATCTTCTCTGGATTACACAATGCTTTAAGGTAAACGAGGCCAAAACTGTGGTATTGATACTAATTAATAAGATCTTCAAATAATGGCAATGATGACCAAGAGTGGATTTTTTCATCATTCTCATTATAAAGTTCAATAAATTCTATTTCATTTTTGCTTGAGTTCTATACAAAGCAGTTTTCTAAAGCTGAATGATCTGAATTTTGAGGGTATGTTGGTGCTGCTTAACTTAGTACTGCAACACCTGAACGAATGTCCAACTTTTCTTTCATGCATAGAAACCTAGTATGTCACGTCAGCTATTTTCACAAACAGACCTGTAAACTGCCATGAGGAATTGTGGTGCTTTACATCTTAACAAATCTGGATGCAGAACTCATGGTTTCATAAATACAACTGTGGAAATGGAAGGTAACTAAGAACATTGCATCAATACTCATCTCATCATGTGATACAAGCTATTGAGAGCAGTTATAGCATGGAGGATCCAGAAGATTCTTGATCCAGCTTTGCCACTGACTGCAGTGATCTTGAAAAATTTACTGCACTGTTAAGCCACTAACACTGCCTGTTGTACTTCACAGGGCACTGAGAATTTTATCGGTTCAACTGTATCATCTTTGACTGTGTTAAACTAATTGGAAATGTCATTAATTGTATTTTATTTCAACACACGGATCAGAAGGCCTTCAGAATTTGTATGTAAAGACTTTTACTTGCTATGGACACAAATGAAATGCTATCTCCTGCCTAAGGAGCAGTGCTCCTGAAGGTGCTTTAAAAATTTATGTACTTCTTGGGTTGACACTGTCTTGTATCTTGACAAGATTGTGCCTCCAGCAAGGCAAAGGCATGACTGCTGGTAGAAAAAAAAGGAATGCACACACAAAATATGGAGATATTAATTTTTTAATAGCATGGTCTTCCTGTGGAATTTATATTTACTTTTTTTTTAAATGTCATATGGAAGCAAAGGGTATGGTGGTTTCATTTCTTCAGTTAAACATTAGATAATTGATTATTAGAGTTACTATTACAGGCGAAAACAAGTCTCCTGTGAGATGCAGACAAGCCCAGAGGGGTCTACAGGTCAGCACGACACAAAGCCTGGATCCCATTGCAAGTAACAGCAACCAACAGACAAAACTACACCCCCTTTTTGCTCTGATATGTAAGTCCCTCCACTGGAATTTTGCTTTCAGTTTTATTTCTTCCACTGATTCTCCAACTGCTGCATTCTCTTTCTTGCTTTCCTTACTTCAGTCCTTTCTCTAAATTTCTGTTCCTCCTGGCTCCTGGCTCTGGTATATCTGTGGATGAAACTTCTCTGCCTTTCAAAGCTCCTGCTTGGGATGGGGTGCACTGCTGGGTGTAGGGATGATGCTCTTGCCTTTTGCCTCTGCCTGGGCTCTGGACAGAATGAGCCTTTTCTGCAGTTTTGGCAGTTTTCTAGAGCTCTAATTAACATGTTCAGAAAGAGTTGTTGGATAACAGATTTCACTCATTCTATTAGTGTTCATTATTTCTCTTTGCTTAATTTTTGAGGAAATTAACTATGGTGTAAATTGAGAATTCAGTTGCCCAGTTGACAATGCTGCAGACTGTGGAAGTAAATTTGAGGATTTTATATCCTTTAGACTGTTTCTAAAAGGGTCTTGTTTTAGTGACTGCCAAACATTAAAAACTTCAGATCAGCTAACGTTCTAACAGTTTGGATATTTTAGTTACACAAAGAATTTGAATCTCCTGAACCTACAAAAAGAAAGAAAAAAGAAGAAATATTAAAAGTATTTTTTCTTTATTTTATTATGGCATGGAGCAATTATGCATAGAGCTCAAAGATTAAACTTATCTTTTAAGAGAGTTCAATGTAGAATGAGTTTTAGAATGATGAACTGAGTATCTCTCAGGACTAATAAATAAATATGGGCATAACTTTGCAATGTGGAAAAACAGCAAGATGACCTACTGAGAGTTTCTCCCTGTTTTTTCCTGTCAGTCAATTTTGGGCAACATGGGAGGTTGCTCTAGTTTTATCTGAATTGCTCATTCCTGTGTGAATGAACAGCTTTCATTCTCTGCTCCCTTAGGGCACTAGGTGATTTACATAGGTTGCTCCACAAGTAATGCCTCCTATGTATTTCCATGGCAACTACAACAGATACAAAGAATACAAAAACACTATTTGATAGAGCAAATTCTCAGCTACAAAACACTATTTTTTCAACATAATCACCCCCATAAGCTATGCATTTTCACCAGCAATGAATAAGAGCCTGCATGCTGTACTTGTAAATATCTACATGGACACCTGGAACGTCTTGTGTTTTTTTTTCATGTCCCTCTTGCTGCTGCTGAAACACACCACCCACCACTTCACTGTGCTCACCTTTATGATTAGTCTCCCTAAACATTCAGCAATGAATATCAGTGGGTGCTATATATATATTTTTTTCTGTATGGAGCAATTCAGTTCCACACCTTTGCTTCATCTGTATTTCCATATCACACGCCATTTTGTCAGATTGCTCTACTGCCATACCACCAATATCTGCCTATGACGGTGTGGGCCAACATAATAAAACAGGAGTCATTGCTTTTGGATCAGCCCTCATATATATTGAAAATCTTGAAGATTCTGATTCTGATCTTTTTATTTCTGTTACATATTATATGTAGCTCTACTTTTAGTCAAATAATACAGAATTTACAATGTTGTAATTTATATTTACTTCAGTTCTGTGAATTCTTTGACAGAAAGATATATATACATATGGGTGTATATGAGTATGTGGATTCCACTGTTCCTCAAGCAAAAAACAGCTTTCCAGCATTCTGGTGGTTCACATGTAACAGTTGTGATGTGTCCCTTCTTTGATATGTGCATACGTGACAGTTTCTGAGAACTTAAACCTAGTTGCCTAGCTTTGGGGGGAAACATAAAAATAGATGAACACCAAGCAGTCTCAGTTAAGAAGTGTATCAAGTAATATAATAATAATAATAATTAAGATTTTATATTTTAAGATTGATTTTTCAAATTAGCAAAATTTCTTTTTGGAAGCGAATTCATTCTGCTGTGTTATTTTACATCTGTAATCTATTCAAACTCTTGAATTTGGAATGAGAATAAAATTTTGAAGGTAGATGAAAATATACATTTCTGTGGTATGTATGTCATGTACACACAAGAATAATATAATGCTAATTATAAGCAGCTATGCAAAAAACCTTCAACATTACGATTATCTTCCATGGTCTCAACTGGCTTTAAAGCAGGAGGGTTTGATAATAACAGTGTCACCTTCTTTGCTGAAATTGAGTATGATTTTTCTATTGGATTAATGCTAAATTTATAAGCATATCTGATTTATTAATCAGGTTCCAGGCAGCTAATTATATGTTATTTTTGTGATAGAGCATCACATGCTGTTACTATTCAGAGTGCTTTACAGATCCCACATTTATGTGTCCTGGTAACATAAGTGACCAACTACCCAAGGCCTCCATTCTTACTTCTCTGACAGTGTCCTTATGTCTCGACATGTTTATCCATCTCTCTGTGATTTGTTGCTGATTATCTCAATTTGCCTTTAGAAACACTATCAATGATAGGAGTCCTGAATGCTAACCTGTGTTCAAATGTGTTGTTGCATTCTTGGTGAAAAACTCTTCTGAAGAGAAATGAGGCTCACTAGCAAAACAGAGCCCATTTTCCCTTGGTCTTGGATTTATCTCCAAGAAGGGATGCTGTATTTCCCTTTTGTATATTATCTTTTCAGATTATTTGCAGTTTTATTGTTCATTCTCCAATAATACTTATGAAAATAACTATTTGTGGCCTAACAGTTAGAAAATATAAAAGCAATAGGAAAAAAAAAAGATGGAAATATTAAACTGGACACTTTGTATTCAGACACATAACTCTCCTGGAGAGGAGTTTGACATCTGGAGTTACACTATCTGTGAGTATTGGAGATGCTCTGTATCTTGTGGAGAGTACCTCATATTTTACAGCCTTGGAGTTCGGTGTCTTCTTTGGTCAGGTTTATCCATGACCATGTGTGATATTTTTGACTAATATTTATGAGCAGGTGTGAAAGTCATTTGATTTGCTAGTGACTCAGAATAGAATGAACTCAAGAAGATTTTTAGGGGTGACTGGTAAATCTTCAGAGTATCTGCTTTTTTTTGTTGTTGTTTGTTTTGTTTAGTTTTGCAGTTGGCTTCCTCTGAAAGGGTAATTTTGTCTTGGCTGATGTGGAGGTTCAGAAGCCCAGTCAGGTATGAAATCTCGCAGGCTGCATGCCTCTATAGATTCTTCTCTATAGAAACTACTTTTAACACTTGCCCACCTTTCCTGTAAATCAAAATGTATGAGCAAAAATAGTATTTTCATCCTTAAACAATACCATATAAATTTAAGCTGAGCAAATACTAATATACCAATAGAAATTGGCTATCTATGATAGGAAATACTTACTAAATCTATTTTCAGGTCTTTTTTATTTTATTTTATTTTATTTTATTTTTACCACAAAGTCTCTTTAAGAAAAATAGAAATTCAGTTTGTTAAAATTTATAGTTGTGTTGTTTAATTTCCATTTAATTAAAAAGTAGTACAACTCTTTTTTCTTTAAGGTAGTCTAAGGCTACTGTTTAAATCTTGTCATTGTTCAGGATAATTTTAAGTCTAAATAATTCATAGTTGTTTTTTTTTTAATGTAATTCTGCTTTTACATCACACACGTTAGAGACTTCTAGCAAATGCTTTTAATAATTTAAACAGGTTTTTTTTTTTTTTTCAATTTCTAAAGGAACCTTTTCTGATTAGACTCTTGCTTTTACTGGCAAGAAGTAAGCTGAATAAATAGCTTAGGATAGAATAAATTGGTTTAAAAGGTCTTGATATAAGAAATAGTTTATTATTTACACTTGTTTGTAATTCCTTAGCTGTTAGTATAACAGCTATATCATATGGACAAGTTTTAATAATTCTGTATACAGATACTTTTCAGAGCGAAAATCTTTGAAGGATGGATGACAAATTTTTCATGGCTAAACTTCTAAATTACAATGAAGTGTTCATGTGTACCCAAACTACTTTTTTTTTTTTTTTTTCTCCCTGAAAAGTCTTGCGGACATTTTTCAATAGCTGAGCTTTCTGATAACATCTGCGGTGACTCAACTTTCTGTGGACCAAATACACTGCATGGCTAGTATTTCTTGTTAGTACTTCCAGACTTTAATGTGCTGTGGAAGAGGACTTTTTTTTAACAATATCTGAGTTTTAGGTTTCTGAAGCAAAAGTTGGTGGAGTTTTACCATGCAGTTAGTAGACATTTTGAACTTCCTGTGGAATTCAGTAGTTCAGTAGTTGTAGTTGAGAAACCTTGCAAAACTTCAAGAAAAAAATGAACAAAATTATTCAAGATAAATTGAGTTTGTTTGCCTTTGTTGTTATTTAGTACTAAGACACAGCTTCTTTCTCCAGGAAGTCTCTGATCCGGGACCTTTTAGAGGATAAGTTCATCTTTTAGGGATACCTGCTTCCTTGTTTCTTAGTCTCCATTAGGTCTCAGCCCCAGGTCATTACTGATAAAAGGTTCTTAGTTTCAGTAAACCTTTCCTTTGTCTTATAAAGCCACTCCTGGATTTATAAGGACTAATTTCAGCATTAAGATGTTTTAAAGTAGAGCTACCAGCTGGAAATATTTTTCATCATTTTGTAACTATTCTACTGTGTTATTTCTTTTTCTCTATTTGAAAGCTGAACCAAAATTTCTCATCACAGCAAAAGTTATGACAGTTGTTACAGGGTATTAAGGTAGGCTGATGGCTAGGGAGTAAATTCTGTCAATGACTAGGTGACAGATTATCAAGGAATGATTTGGGTTTAGATGTGAAGGCTTGTTTTCAGCATCTCTTTTTTACTTCACTTTTTATTACAATGAAGAGCCAGTTGCTTTGTTCCATTTCTCTTACTGTTGTATGCTTTCTCTGATTCTGCTGCATATAAAGCAAGAAGATAAGAAAGGACTCTTCGGACAGATGGTGGTATTGACTCTGAGTAGTAATTCATATGCAAGCTTTGTCCAGAACTACATTTGTGCCATATGTACTATCTTATACATTCCCTTTGGAAATGATTTTATGTGCAGGAACAAACAAGATCTCAAAATATGTCATTTTTTCTCCCTCTGTGGTTGTACTAAGCACACCTCTGCAAGGTGTTAATGAATGAGATGTCTCTCAAACCTAATATCACATCTCAATACGTGCAAAGCCAGCCTTACCTGCTGAGGAAAGGTCTCCTAAGAGAATGAGTTATGCAAAGGATGAAAATTAACTTACATTAGGAGATGAAATTGAAAAGAGATATCTAAAATTTAGCTGATACTTGGAGCCAAGTACACTTTACGTGAGTTGCCTCCAAAAATCTGCTGGTCTCAAAAGAATAATTGAAGAAATTTAAGCAGGAATATTTTCTTTGTTATGAACTGATGAACTGGAATGTGATGGTTGTGCTTATCAGTGTGCACAAAGATACAGGAGACAAAGAGACAAGCTGTTCAAACAGTGCACTTATAGTGTGTTTAGATTCAAACAGTAGAGCTTCAGGTTAACAGCAATTAATCAAAGGTAGGGCAAACAAACTAAATTAAATATTTTAAATGCATGAACAAGCTACAGGATCCAAGGCACTCACCAACTAATGTAACTGGGAAGAAATTTCTGTTGTGAAAATTGCACTATATCTGAATTCTACAGGAGATTGTGTACTTTTTATGAAGCTTAACTGGCAGCCAAGTTAAACAGTCAAGACTATCAGATGAGACGTACCCTTAGTAATAGTTTTAACATAGCACCAAATATTTTAGAAGTAAGTTGTCATTTTCCAGATTTCTTACCCTTTATGGGTCAAATCCTTCACTCCATCAAAAGGGGATTAGGCAATTCATCCCTGACAATTTAGCATTCATTAGAACATTTCCCTGTAAGGAAGTGTCACATGATATAAATGAACCGTAGTGGTATTTCATCACCTTTTTCACTACCTCTGGTAGTGGAGATATAGTGACAACATCTCGGAGATGATTAGTTGGGAACATTCTGCAGGAATTATATTGTTACAAAAAAGAACCTTTTTCATTTTTTCAGAAAGAAAACAGCAGTGATACATTTTTCCTGTTAGGAGAGTTGGAATAATGGCCCCATAGATGTCTGCTTTGGAAGTCCTCAGTTTTATTCTCTTCAGAAGCAGATAAGACATTGCAGGGCAGGCAAGCTGATCAAACTCCAGGTTGTTTCACTTAATGCAACCTATCCGGGTAGACCTAGGCACAGAGAAGTGTCTTTTCTTTAGAATTCTTCTAATGTACTAGCATAGCTTGAGCTGCAAAATTTACCATAGAGGTTTTTCCAGAACGCTGGTATTTCCTTCATAATCTTACTCTGTTCATTTATCAAGGAAAAAAAAAATAAACAAAGCAGGGGAATGTTAAGCAAAAAAACAACAAACAATAACTAAAGCTTGATTTTCAAATTTTAAAATATATATTGTATTCTGGAATGTGGTGTCATATTAAGCATTTTAGACAGCAAGGTAAAGCTTGTAGAAGAACAATAAATTCCACAAGGATGAGTTGGAGGTCAATGGAGTAACAGCTGACCTTTTAATAGCATAAAGCACATGAATTCCTATTTTTCCACATGCATTTTCTTTTAATACAGGTATTTTTCCTCCGAAAACAGCAGAGCAGTATAAAGGAAAACATTTATTTCCTTCCTTTTGATATTGTATAGTTTAAAAATACTATTTGCAATGACTTTTATTACATTTTATATCACTGCAAAATATAAAAGTTTAATTTTAATATGATAAAATAACAGGCCTGTAAGGCATCATTGGGGTTTTATATAATAGAACTTGTTTCTGCTTCTCAGATGAAATATTCCCTTCAGGTCTTGTTGAAGGGATTTTTTTGTTTTATGCGTAGCTAGTAAAATAAAATAAAAAAAAAATCTATGTGAATAAATGTTCACTATGTATGTGATAGCAAAAATATTCATGTTGTCCAGAGAAGCTGTGGGTGCCCCATCCCTGGAGGGACTCAAGGGGAGGTTGGATGGGGCCCTGGGCGACCTGAGGTGGCAGGTAGCAGCTCTGCCCATGGCACGGGGGTGTGGAACTAGGCGATCTTTTAAGGTCCCTTCCAACCTAAGCCATTCTATAATTCTTTGATCTCCAGAGAGATTAACGACCCCTACTATTCCATGATTCTGTAATCCAGTTTTTTTATTTGTTCATGGGATTTTTACACCAAATTTTGTGCTAAGGACTTTATTTCACCCGGCTTGCATTTTGGAATCTAGTTTTCTCTCTCACTGAGATTATATGCTTGAACTATAGCCAAGCCACCTTTATCTTTAATTATTCTATTAATATTGCTGGCATTACCCTGAATATGTCTCTTGGGAGAAGGAGGGTTAATGTTGGCTTTAAATTGTTAACTGAAGAGAAAATATGTTCCTCTTAATAATTTAAACTGCCAAAATCTATAAAGAAGACAACAGTAAAAAGATAAAACAAAAAGACATTATTTTTTGCCAGTCAGACTTTGTTATGCAGTTTATTACAACTATCATGGATTTTGCTAACATTTGTTTATATGTATTTTGCCTGCAGATTTTTACACCTCCCTTTTTCCTTACTGAAGAGAAGGAGAAATTTCAGAAACTCTGATCTTTGAAGTGGTAAAGGTTAAAATAAATAAATCACTACTTCATTCTTTTATGCAGGTTAGTTGCATATTTTTTGGTAGAACTAATATTGTCTGATTTGAGTAATCCAGTTGTAACACTTCGAAATGCTTGCAGTTTGAAAGATCAGGGAAAATTAAGACCTTTTATTATTGAAAATTTCTCAGGAGATAATTTTTATTCTACCAAGTGAAAATCACAGCAAAATATGTTCTGCAATTCAAGCTATTCTCTAATTTTGAGTGTGAATCTCCTCGTCATGTAGCGCACTCTTAGGAAAGAGATTACAGAGATTATAACCCTTTGATATTTGTTTTTCACACCATTTTTCAGTTTTTTGTTTTGTTTGGTTTCGTTAGGTCAGGGCCTGAAACAGTGACTGAGTTCCTGGTGAAGGGGCGTAGCTAGCCCTGAGAGAACAGATGGAAGCAATTCAGCTGTGCAACCTCCCTAACCTCACGTAAGGGCTGGCAGCCAAAAGGGATGCTTCTCTACTTGGAGATTGCCTCTTTTGGAGTGTTTGGTGAGCCCTGATCCTTGGAAAGAGGTAAGCAATTCCTTCTTTATTAACAGATTGTGACCAGTCCCTTCTTTGGGTTTAAAGCAACTATATCTGCTGCTGCTTATCCTTACAATAACAACGTAATATCACCTCTGGTCTGCTGTCTCTGAAGACATTGAACAGGTTTTACCTGGACCAATTTCTGTCCAAATAAAATTTTTATGTAGAAAATTAAGGTACTTAATTTGTGATATTTTTTTAACAGTAAATTTCTATATAACATACATTTTTCTTTCCTATTTCACAGTGAAATTTATCTGGAGTTCCATTAAGATTATTGCAAGCATATTCCATTTAGTTAACACTGCTGAGGCCAGTGCTGGAGTGCCATGCCCAGTTCTGGGCTCCTCAGAGACATAGCATATCTAAGAGAGTACTGTCAAGTCCCAGATAATAAAAGGACTGCAGTACCTCACCTGTGAGGAAATAGCAAGAGATCTTGGATTGTTCAGCCTGGAATAGAAAAGATTCATGGGGATTTATCAATTATATGCATACCTGCAGGGAGGGTGCAAAGAATACAGAGCAAGGTGCTTTTCAGTGTTTCTCAGTGATAGGACAAGAGGCAGTGGGCACAAACTGGAATGCAGAAGATTCTATCTTAACATAAGGAAGCACTTCTTCTAGTGTGAGGATAACTGAGCTGTAGTACGGATTACCCAAAGAGGTATAAGTATTTCCTTCCTCACAGACATTCTAAAGCAATCTTGACGTGGCCCTTACTAACCTGCTCCAAGTGACTGAGCAGGAGGCTTGGAGCAGATGACATCCAGAGATTCCTACCAGCCTCAACTATTCTGTGATTCAATGATTTTAATGGCTGAGAAACAGAACATTATAATTGTTATTTTCAACTGTACCCACCATTGCAAAAAAATAAAAATAAAAATTGTGAGACTTACCTCTACCCTCATTTGTTTTCTAGTTTAATTTTTGAAATTTTGGAGTAGAAAACTTTAGGGGGAAAAAGATTTTTCTTTGTCTCTCTCTCTCTCTTTTTTTTTTTTCTTTAGTTGCTCTTCTACCATGTAAGAAGCTATGAAGGTGAAATGACCAAGAAGAAGTAAAATTGTTCTAGAAAGTTTGAAGGAAATATCTGTGCTTCGTTTCTTGCAGTGATAAAGAACTAAAGAGTGCAGTAACTGTGAAGAGATTTTAAAACCATTTAGAAATAACATCCATGTAGAAAGAAGCCGTTTTGTAAGACATGCGATTCTTTCTCCCTCTAATTCATTCTTTACAGTTATTCGTTATAGTAGCTTTGAATGTTGTATGCTTTGAATGTGAAAGCCCTCACTTCCTGTAGATATGTATTCCATTATGTGTTCCAAGGATTTTTAGCCCCCGTTAAATGTGTTTCCACCTGTTCAACTAAAAGGTAATTGTCAAAATCTCGATTTCCATATCCAATGATTGAGCGTCAATCCTTTATCTGAACAACACTGGAGCACTATAAACATATGTTTTATTTACTCTGCTTTTTTAGGTGTAGTTTTGATGAGGCACAAGATATAAATTAAATCAGAGAAACTGGAGCGGATCAACAGAAGTAGGCTTACCTCAGATTTACTATCAAATCAAAGATGCTTCAAATCAAAGATAGTTTAATTTATTAACTTAAAAACTGAGGAAGAACGTGGAATCTGTTGTATTTTGGTGAGGTAGTATTTATTTGCTGAAGGTATTATTTCATGTTTTTTTCCATATTGCTACATGGATTTCTTATAACAGTAAAAAGTTTCTGTGAAACTTCTGCTGCAGTTATCTTGCTGTGAGATCATTTTTACTGTTTCATCAACTCTGTCTGAATTGCACTGTCATCACTTTTCTTATAGGTGGGTGCTTTTCTGAAGAAGCTAAGAAACAGTCTCTAAATTACTGTCAAAAAGCCAAGTAAGGACATATAGGTCAGCCTGCACTCTCAGCTCTTTGTTTCTTCAAGTGTAAAACTATTGGCATCCTTTTTTAAAACCTTTAAAATGCTATATAATCAAGAGGAAGACAGATTTGACCTTCATCTCTGTGTGACACAGTGCACGTGGAGATCATGTAACTGGAAAGCTAATGAGGACAGAAGATGTCTAGCTGGACTCTCCCTGCGATTGCTTGTATCTCTGGGAACTTTGCATATTCTATGTGAAATGAATTAAGCTTACTCCATTCACATCTGTATATGGTTCTCAAGATCAAATATTAACGATTTAAATCTAGATTCAGTTAACAAAGAAATAAATGCTACACATGCAAAATAAACTTCTGCTAGTATTTTTTTTTCTTCCAAAAGAGGAAAAAATGGTCAAAAGTGGCTATAGTACTATAAATTATTGTAGTTATCCCACAGAAAATGGCTGAATGCAAGATTACCTTAATGGCCAGAGATTCACATATACATAGGTGGAAGGTATAGCACTGCTCAGGACAGCTGCAGCATAACAGGAATTCAGGATAGAGAGTTAGAAAAAGAATTCATTGCTGTATTTACAGCTATGTAAATTGTGATTTAGCTCAAAATAATGTTTAATGCTCATTCGACAGAGAAATAAAGAAAATGCATTTATTAAAATGCATTTGAAATATATTGGTCATGTTCTTATTTAAAAACAGCAATGGCATTGCAAATCACAGAGTATCTTTACCAGTTTACAGAACTGTATCAGTGAACACCAGATCTGCGGAGACTTCATCTGTGAAACCTTTTGATCTGCTGGATAGTTATCTACAGAAAAGAAGCTTGATACTAGTATGGCACCCAGAAGCTGGTGGTACACAATACTACCAGGAAGATTACTAAAAACTGTGAAATTTAGACCATTATAGAGTACTGTAATTATAACTTCTTATCTCCAGCATGTTGAAGTAAAGACATTGACAAAGGTGTGGTGTCAGACAACCTCAACAAATGCAAAATTGTAACAATGACACAGGGAATAATTAATTTGGGAATTATCAAGTACTATACTGAGTGGTAAACAATGATTAGAAGTTATTGCAGAAACTAGAGCTTAATGTATTTTCCTAACTGTATTGCTATAAACAGCAGTGACCTACAGTATTGTACTTTAAGTGATGCACTGAACTGTGTTTTACAGTATTAGCCTAATTACTTCTAGTTAAGTCAGAAACTTTCTAAAATCAAGGTGTATGGGAATCTGCCCGAAACAGTGATTGGTGAAGGGGCATAGCCAGCCCTGGGAGCACAGATGGAAACAATTCACCTGTGCAACTGGAAGGGGTGGACCCTGGGTCCACCTCTCCCTAGCCTTATTTAAGGGCTGGCAGCTGCAAGGGAAGTGTCTCTACTTGAAGATCCTCTTTGAAGTGCTTGGCAAGCTCTGATCCTTGGAAAGGAGTAAGCAATTCCTTCTCTATTACTGGATTGTTGCTGCTACCTTTCTTGGGTGATCCAAAACTGGTCTAAAGCCGTTATTTTACTGTTGCCTACCCTTACATGAGGAAGAGTACATAAATTATCAGTAGCAGTATGAAGGACTAGTGAAGATAAATTGGATAGTTGGTCAGTATGAACCAGATTAGATTTAAGATTAAATTTGCTTTTCTCTGTCTATTGAGATAGTCTGCTCAGAATTAATAGAAGAATGAATACTAAGAATTTAAATAGTAGTTGTTTGTAAGAAGAAACAAATTTTAATATAAAGCTATTAAAATTATTTTAGCAAAGTTGCAAAAATTTTTTGTTTTTAACTATAATTGGCTATTGAATGTAACATTAATTCAGAATATCTTTCTTAATACATAGGAGTTGATAAGAGAGAAAATGGTGAAATGTGGTTCCTTACTGAATGTAATACTGTTTTTACAATGCCATTACGTAGGCAATAATGATGAGCCATAAGGGTTCACAATGCTCTATAAAGCAAGCAAGATTATCTGTAGTAAAGAGCTTACTGTTTTGTTTGAAGGTGGGGGAGGAATACTAGATAAATTGTTTTACATGTTTAATGTATAATTTGTATTACATATATCTTCATTAAAACACATATAAATATTTGTGAAGCATAACATATAACCCACTTTGAGGGAGGAAAAGAAAAGTTATATTCTTATTTATTTTTTTCTCTGAAACAGGTTGCATTGTACCTAAAGAGTTCTGTTGGCTTCAGTAGGGGAGTGGAAACAGATTGAATAACATTTCCTAATACAAATAAATTTGCATTAGGAACATAGTCTTTTTTCTGTATTGAGGCACAGATGTTACTATACAGATGAACATAAATAAGTTTCTGTCTCTACCAGCTGGAAAATTATGCTACTCATGGCAGAGAACATCAAATCTAGCAAGAGAAGGAAGTTAAGGACAGCAAGAAGGAAGATATTCCATGGAATAAATATACAGTAATTTGACAACTCATTTTTGTCACACCCAGAGTATGATTTCAAGATGTCATAAGGAAATGAATATGTAGCAAACTATGGGAGTTTTTTTTTTGGGGGGAAAAAAAAAAAAAGAATGCATTCTGAGTCTAATTAGGGCTAGTTTAGAATGCACTAAAAAAAAATCTGTTCTGAGTCTACTTAGGGCTAATCTGTTGTCCAGGGATAAAAAGCATATGCAAAAATATCAACTTCATCTGTAATGTTTACCTACCACAAAAAGATAATGGAATAAAAGATTATTCTGTGACAAGCAGTTAGTTTACCTATCATAATCACAGATGTGAGGGGAAAATATATGTTCCTGGATGGCCCTATATGAATATTAGAGAATAAGTTTGCATGAATTTCTGTAAAATACAAATACATGAACTGTGAATACAGTAAGAAAACAAAAGAGCATTACCCTTTATAAGGCAAAATCAGAAGTGCCCAGCTTGTGCTCACAGTGTGCTGGATTCTTCTTGCTTTCATTACAGTGGGCACAAAGCAGTGGTGGAAATAACATGTTGAGCAAGCCTATGGCAGCTCCGAGTGTTCAAGTGAGATAATCACAAATAAGCAGGGTACCCAAAGAATTGCCTTATTCACACAGTGATTGTTTTGAAGTCTTGTTCCTCTTGGAAATTTTCATGCTTTGTGGCTGTCTGTATTGTGGACATCTTTTCCAGACCTGAATGGAAAGTGGAAGATGTGGATATGTTTACATACAGTGATGAGATTGCTAATAGTGGTTCTTTAGTTTGCCTTAGAATATCCAAGTTGTTGCATTGAGTTAGCTCAGCGCAGTGTAACAGCTGCTCCCTGCAGACATGTATATATGCTAAAACTTCAAAGAAGATGATAAAATTATTTTTTACTTAATGTATTTATTTTGTTGTGTTTATTTTTATTTTATGTACGTCTATTTTATATGTAAGTGAAGGTTCTCTTAATGGTGCTAAAAAAAGAAATGAGTTGTTCGGTGTGATACAGTTCAAGTGCCATTTTGCCTGAACAAAATTATCCACGTTTCCTGTCACACAAAGAAATTACATGTTAACAATATTGGCTCATTCTGGTGAGCCATAGGGATTTTTTTGTCTATGGATAATAAATGCATTTTCCTAACCATCTGTATCAAAAAGTTATGAAGTAAACAGTCTATTTGCCTGATTAAAGAAAAAACATATCATACTCTCAAATTATTATGCAAAAAAAAAATTAATATGCAATTTACACTCAACTGTGTAAACACCACCTGAAGCGGTGTATTGCATTGGCTTGATGGTATCTAGTTGAGTGGTGCAGTTGACACAATAGAAGGAAGAGATGCTATCTAGGTAGACCAGGACAAGCTGGAATGGTGGGCCCATGTAAACCTAATGAAGTTTAGCATGGCCAAGTGCAAGGTCTTGCATTTGACTGAGGATGATCCCAGATGTGTGTACAGACTGGGTGAAGATCTGATTGAGAGTAGCCCTGAGAGGAAAGACTTGATGGTCCTTATGGATGAAAAGCCGGACACGAGTCAGAAGTGTGCGCTTGCAGCCTGGAAAGCCAATAGTATCCTGGGTAGCATCAAAAGGTAGTGACTAGCATGGAGAGAGAGGGGATTGTCCTCCTGTACTCTGCCCTCGTGAGGCTCCATCTGGAGTACTGCATCCAGGCCTGAGGCTCCCAGTACAGGAAGACATGGAACTTTTTGAATGGGTCCAAGAGGAGAGCCACAAGAATTATCAGAAGGCTGGAGCACCTCCCTTATGGAGAAAAAAAGGGTTGAGGGAGCTGGGCTTGTTCAGCCTGGAGAAGTAAAGGCTCCAGGAGACCTCAGTGTGGCATTCCAATATTTAAAGGGAGGCTATAAACAGGAGAGAAATAAACATTTTATGTAGGTAGATAATGATAGGACAAGGGGGATCTGTTTAAAGTGAGGGGGATTTAGGTTAGATGTCAGGGAAACTTTTCACTGAGAGGGTGATAAAGCACTGGCACAGACTGCCCAGAGTAGCTGTACATAATATACTTGATTACCCTAGATGTCTTTTCTATCCTTTATAATTCTATGATTCTATTCTACAAGTGTATTACAACCACCCACAGTGTAGATGTAGTAATATAACATGAAAGAAAAAAAAAAAAGGTCTGTTTTGATTTAGGCTAATCTTCTAAGGGAAAAGTTTAAACTGTTCTTTTTAAAGGCACGATTGTTTAGTAGTGCTGAACAGGCACTTGGGGAGAGAGATCGATTTTGGATGTGAGATGCTTTTGAAATCCTACCCTCAACTGAATGGATATGCAGTTATGAAGCATAGTCAGCAGTTATGAAGTTTGTATTTAGATGAGCATGAAAGATATTTTTCAGCTTTTTCCAGTCTTCTACAGAAAGTAACATTTCTTTGTAAGGCTACGCTTACTGTCAGATTTACAATGGCTTTAAATTGTGTTTTTATTTAATTACAGAAGCCATCACATAAACCTGCAAATAGGTTAAGAGCATTGTGAGAGTTCTAATTAATGTACAAGAGTCACATACGTTTTAGTATTCAGTGTAAATAGCATTGAATTCTTCAGCAAATAAAATGTTAATACTGTTGGCAGCATACACTCCACAAAAACTTAGAAAAGCCCACAGTTTTTGTTACAAAAAGTATTATTCTAAGTTAAAGAAGGAAATGTGAGATATTATTTTTTATGCTCTCTGATAATGATTTCCCTGATTTCAAAGAGATTCTTTTTCCATTGGCTTTTCACAGGCAAACCAGGAAGTATCTTAATGCAAGGCTGGATTGAGCCTTTAATGCCTCCCACCAGAGGAAGTGGAGAATGATCCAGCTGGAAACTAGTTTGCAGCTTAGGCTGGATAGAGAAGGGAGATAAAATCAATACAAAATTATCAGACAGGCCCTGCTGCCAAAACTGTTGAGACAGAAAAGTATACATAAAATTTCTATACTATCTTTTTGTGCAGTTGAACATCACCTACAGAATCGCTTCAGAAGCCACAGCTTATTGCAGGAAAAAAAGGACGAAAAATAATTGTATTACTTTAATATTATTCTGCAATAGAATTTAACAAAATAAACCTCAAAGAGGAAGCTTGTGTATATTGCATAACAAAATGAAGCTAGAATACAATTAAGTCTGTAAATAATTTATCTGGAATTTCTGTTTCTTTGTGTAGTTATTCTTTTTGTTTTGGAAAAAATGTATGTGATCCATTATGAGAAGTATAGTGAAGCAAAAATTATTTTTCTGTACAAGAAGAGGTTACCATCTTATACCTGCAAGCTTCTGCCACTCATGGAAGCAGGCTGCAAAGGGCCACAGATCACTGCTGTAATGAAATCTGAGCTCAGCAGGAAGAATGTGTCATTCAGAAAGGCAAACTCTTACTTTGTCCTCAAGAACAGTAGCTGCTGCATCACAGCAGCATTTTGAACTGCAAAATTTGGGAGACATTATGTAATTTGTTAGGGGCTGTAGACAAGGCAGCAGCATTGTGCTGCTTGCACATGTTTACCAGGTGAATACAACTTTGAACACATTGGTTGTAACTTGAACAATAAGTTCACTCTCTAATAATGTTCAAAGACTCAGAAACAAGCACCTGCTCAGTTACTGAGAGCATTCCCTTTGGCATTAGCACCATGAATCATGTAGTAGCCTGCATCCTGAATTGTTTTGGTTGATAAGGAGCCACAGGCCTGGCATTTTTTTTTTTTGGCTTCATTTATGCATAAAGTCATAAAATATAATTCATTGGAAGCCTTCTTAAAATGTTTGGGTTAAATAAGGACAAGTTTTTAAACATTTTGAACTAGATAATCATTAGTAAGATGGAGTGAAAGGGAACTTGCTGCCCTAAGAAGGTGAGTACTAAATTCAGGTCAGGCTGGTTAGGGTTTCATTCAGTTGGACATTGACAATATCTGATTTCTTTCTGTAATTTTTTTAAAACTGAAAAGCAATTGGAATTCTGAAGGCTTTATCACTTTAAATTGCAGTGTCTTCTAGTGTCATCAAATTTAACTAGCAAACTAAAACTTCAGAACACCACAAATGGAGCTGAATGGTCCCTCTGTGAAATGAAGAGTTTGCTTTCACAGCTGTTTTCTTTATAGAGCATTCCAAAAGGAGAAAAAAAAAAAAAAAGGAAAAGAAAAAAGAGAAAGAAAAAGGAAAGAAAAGAGGAAAAAACCCTCAAAAATACACAGAGATGAGGAGTAGCTATATGAAAACTACATCACAAAAAGACCACCCAAATTAACTAATATAGTTTGTTTGAAAAACAAAACATAACTATATGCGTACATAGGTAAAATGAATATACATAGGTAAAATAAATACACTAGTTAATGTGCTAACAGATGTTTTTTCTTTAGTAGTGCTAAATAAGATTAAACGTCTGCTTTGGTTAAGTACATGCAGTGTTTAAGCAAATATATCAGCTGCCATGTTGAAGCCATTGTGTAGGCTTAAACCTGCAAACAGCTAACAGGTTCTGCATTAAAAAAAAAAAGATGATGAATGAATTCAAGTGTGACTCAGTCAAAGAATTGATTTGTTCATACAACAGAACTTTTTTTATAATTTTTATTTCTTTTGTCTAAAATGCAAATACTTCAGAATGCTCTGATTGCTAGTTATTGAAGGCAACTTCATATTATGAGTTGATAAGTCCTTATTCACAGAGGTTAGTGCGATGGTTATTTAGAAGATAGAGTCAGCTTGTATTTCTGGAGACTGTTGCAGTCTTTCCAGTCTTGTCGACATGTTGCTAGTTAGAAAGCAAAATGTGGTAGCCTTAGTTACAGCAACATAAGAGATGTCATTGGTACTGATAGCATTATCTGAAATTTAATGATGCATTCGTGTTTTCTGTTGTTTTATTCTATGATCAGGAAAGGTACCTGTATGTCTCACTGAAATAAAAGACTGGTGTAAGTGACTGGTTTGCTGAAAGGCACAATAATCGGGAAATTAAGCCCATGCTGCCCTTTCAGCTGAGAAGGAAATGCTGGGTTCAGTTATCCAGAGAAAGAAACTGATGCAGTTGTTGAATTGATGAGTGGAAATCAACATGTTTTGTGTGTGACAGATAAGTACAGTGACTTCATAGGGTTCTGGGAGAGCTCTGTTTTTAAGTGCACGTGAGAACATCAGCACTAAACAGAAAACTGCTGTTCACTTTTGTGATAGGTTTTTTTTTAATACTTTATTCTTTCATATGCTTCTGACAGTTTCATTTGTAAGTAAGATTGGATAGTGCATGCTTTATATGACTTAAAATCGTATTCAGCGAAGGGGAAAGTTTTGGCATGCAGATAATTTTTAAAGTATTCACTGGATGAAAGAAACAGGGAGATGAATTGTAAATGGAAGTTTTTTCAAAAGACTGGTTTGGTTTTGGTTAGAAAAGGTTAGTTTTTGAAACTTGTGCTCAGAAGACTATTTACCTGTAGTAACGTAGGATAATTAAAAGTCTTGGAAATTGTTTCTTATTTGCTTACATCAACAGTATTTGAGAAAGGGAGTCTGTTTGTTCAAAGGCTTCAAATAACATTAAAACTGTCTAATAGGTAACAATAAAGAACTGTAGAAATTGAGAAACGAAAGAACTATTCCAGTTTGTGGGAGTTTCTTTTCAGTTTCTGAATGTCTGTTACATCCTTAAATGGTTACCAAAATCTCTAAATGCAGGTTTAAATTCTGTGTTCAGATATATACATTTGCCCTGTAGTTTCAAGGTGACTTCATTATCTAGAATTTGTTTTAAAACCAAGCCATGTAACTAATGACTGAAACTAACTGTTATCTGTGATCAGACCTCAGTGAAAGGACTTGAAAATACGTATTTCCAGACCCTGTCTCTCACAGGGATTAAGTATAACTAAGCTGGCATGATCATCAGCTCTGTAAAGATGATTTCACTAATACCTCCATTGAATTTGCAAGGCTGAAAATATTGTACCATTCCTTATATCCTTAATCTCTTTTGTTAACACGTGTATGACTTCTTGTCTACAAGAAAAGATTGCAGTTTCTCAGGACTACCCAGTTTGACTGAATATAGAAGCAAAGCCAGTTCAGGCTACATGAAGTAGCAAAAAAAAAAAAAGAACTTGCATTCAAAATCTCTTTTACATGCAGCATGCTTTAATGTCGTCTCAGCATTTGGAGTGCAACAAGGAAAGATTGGCACTGTGCATGGGAGTAATTTATAGCAGAAATGCTGACTCATAAGCCTATGCTAGGTAACATGTTCTGAAACTGATCTGTAATGATTTGTGTGTTTTTGTGTAAAGCTGGTGGCATTACAGATAATACAAATGTAATAATAGCTGTATAATATTATTGACGTAACAACTATTATAAGTGTATTGTATTGACAGTTCATTGTGAAATTGAACAGCAACCAGCTTGTCTCAGAATGATTGCAGGCGGAAGACACCACCTGATAGTATATAAATCATTTAACTCCTAGAAGAGCTATAAAATGTAATTGCATCTCTTCCAGTAGTCTAAATTTATTGACGTGTCAGAAGCACGAAATGTGAGTCACCATGTCTACATGTGAAATACATGGGAAGCAAACAGCTGCAGCTGGGATGATATGGTAACTAAGAAGTTTCTGGAGGGAGAACCTGAATAGACCCACACAGTCTGAAGACCAACTCACTGGCTCTACAGGTTCAGAAGCAAAGGCAAGTTTCCCAAGTCACCATGAACTCACGGCTGTGGATTATACCTTGGAATTTCTGATCAGAAAAAGATGAGTAGCTTAATAATTATCAATTTAATAAATATAGTTATGCTACTTCTCACATTTAGATTCCAGTCTTGCAGCTAAGACTGGCATTGTCTTGCTTTGCTTGTTCTATCAAGACATATGTGATGGTGGATATGGCAAGATACTTCAAGCTCAAAAAAAATAAGATGTATTTTCCATAAGAGAAAGAATGAATCCAAATAATGTAGCGGGTAAGGGAACTCCCTAGAGGGCTATATCTGAAAGTACGTTTATCATAGACAAAAGCTGGGAAATAATTTGTGCCATATTGCAGAGGCTAACTGGTAGATGGAAGAGTGATGATATAGCCGAGTATCTGCTTCAGTTAAAAATTCTCTTTTAAAATGCATTAATTCACACTTTTCCTACAAAAGCAGATAGTCGTGTGACATACCACAGTCCAAAGTAAAACCTGAGCATCACAAAAGGCTCTTCCGTTGGATAATGAAGCTGATTGCATATAAAAAAATTAAAATGGATAGCATTTCAGTTGCCTGAAATAAATGAGTTGACATGCAGTAGGCTTTATTAAAATAGAGCGGTGGTGCACTGGCACAGGCTGCCCAGAGAAGCTGTGGGTGTCCCATCCCTGGAGGCGCTCAAGGCCAGGTTGGATGGGGCCCTGGGCGGCCTGAGCTGGTGGGTGGCAGCCCTGCCCATGGCAGGGGTTGGGGCTGGGTGGGCTCTGAGGTCCCTTCCAACCCAAACCATTCTGTGATTTTAAGATTCTTTGAAAATAAACTGACTAGTCTTGTACCTCTGAAAATGTCATTATATAGGACATCTAGGACAACAAATATATTGCACACTTGCAACCACTGTCATATTTACATTTGCAATTTAACATAGTCCTATCTGATATTTGGTCAGAACTGCATGTTCACTGAAATACACTTTCAGTATTTTATGTAATTCCTTTTTGTACAGGGTAATGGACAAGGCATTTATTTTTAAAAATTGAAAAGTATTCATGAAAATTCCATGAAGCTGAATTTCAAAAAGTAGGTGAAATGATGTGGAGCTGAATTAGTAACTGAATATATGAAAGGAACTGTAATGAACACATTTAGATTTACAACTGTGAAAAGCTGTCTCTTTACTAAGCGAAGGGTCATTGTTTTTCTTGCCAACATAACTATTCTTTTTTTTTTTTTTTTTTGAGGTGAGAAAGTAGCTTTGCTAATGAATATGCTGGACTGCATTTTTGGTGATATCTCCCACGAACATACCAGTAAAGAGAAGAGCTTTTTACATGCAGACATTTGTCCTCCAGTGTATGTGTTCATATTAACAGTTAACCAAAAATTTGTGAAGACATGTGCAGCAGTCTTGTGCATGTGTGTGCATGCAAATGCAAAGAACTTGTAGTTTTCAGTAACTACTATTTTAGACCGAAATCAAGCAAGCTATCCCATTTCTAATGTCTTAATATTTTTGTATCCACTAAATAGGTATATTCTTTTATCATACACAATCAGCAGGATTTTGATAAAAGACTAGAACAATGGTATTTCAGGAATTTCTTATAAATGGTGTCTCCATTGCATTTATCTGACAGAGAAGAGCAAAATATGTCTAGTGGCTGCTTCTGAATGAAACTTTCTGGCTTCTTTGTATTAGAAAATCCTATTTCTAATTCATCAACTTTGAAAACAATAGATTTGATCAGTGTTTCTTTTTCTTTCATAAGAACATTATCTGTTTTATAGTGATGAAAGCAAATAATAACTTGAGTAAAATCCTGTCACTAACAAGTGAAGTTAGTGACAATTTCTGTTGTAACAGTCAGAGCTTGTAGCACATAACTCCACTTACAAAATCCTTCTATATATAAAAAAAAAATCACAAATTTGCTTATCTATGATAAAAGTCTAATAACTGACTATCTACAATAAAAGGCAAATAACTGAGCATACCATAGTATATGCAACACAGACAAGGAACCAAAACAATAAATCTTGCAGTTCCTAATTTTCAGGAGAAATCTCACAAATGTCTCTTGAATATATGTGGTAAAACGTGCAAAACTGGAAGATGGAAAAAGCATCTAACTGTATCTCCATTAATTCAAAATTCTTTATGCAAACTATGGGATTTGTTTGCTTATGCACCTTATTAACAAAATCAATGCTCACACCTGTTTGAAAATTTAGTTACGCAAAAATGAAAAATGTCGTTTTTTTCTTCCAGTAGAATAAACAGCAAAAAGTTTCTGTCATTCTCTACAGGCTCCAGGCTCTTGTCACAGAAGTGGATTGTTTGTTCAGTGTTTAGTCCACTTGAAATTGTATTCATGCTTGTTTATTAAGTAATTAAACAGAAGTTTTGCTCCTTAGCAACTGCCATTTCTTAATTAGGAAATTAATTTAATGCAGTTTCTTGTGTCACTATTTGAAACAGAAAATGTTGTGCACGTTACCATAAATCATTTATAAAATTGCCTCTTTTTTTTTTTTTTTTTTACAAACCTACACTCAATTTTCTAAGTTCTTTTTATTTTTATTTGGTTGGTTGTTTATTTTTTAAAACTCTATTTACAAAATAGTGATCTTGATTACTGTTTTTCATAGAATCAATGTGACTATCAGATTCATAGGCCACTATATAATACTCTTTTCTAACTCACCAAATATTCACTTTGTACTTGCGCACAAAAAACACTTCCACTTATCCTCTATGTCTTTGACATGAGTAGCTGAGGCAATAAGCAACAGTGCACTCAGCAGGTACAGGTGCTTGTTATTTTAAATGCAGTAAATTATGCAAATTCATAAATATGATAGTAATCCACAAAAGTCATTAACTCAAACTGAGACCTGGCTTATCTCCAGTGATTTGAGTGGAATTAAGCCAGTGCTAAATTTGGTCCATTAACTTCTGTATGGTTTCTGCCACACGTAAAGTTGTACATTCTGTATTCAAACATTTTATTACTGAGATTAATGGCCTCTCTCCTATTGCATTAAGAACCCAATAGCATGACAAGGAAATGGCTGGTATAATATAAAATGCATATACTCATTAAAAATAACTGCTTTGACACAGTGGGTTGTAGTACTCAGTCAAGTCCTGACTGAAGTCTATTACTTGCTGTACCAAAAAATGTCAGAGGTTTCATGGGATCTCAGACAACCCTTGTCTACTCTCTGCACACTGCCAAAATAATTTCCTTCTTTTAAAAGATTACTACCATTCTCATTTATGATATATCAATTTATGCAGCAATATGACTGGATGGCTCCAAAGATGTCTGAAGGGTTAAGAGACGCTTAGAATCATAGAATCATAGAATTAGCTAGGTTGGAAAAGACCTACAAGATCACCTAGTACAACCATCCACCTACCACCAATAACCCCACTAAACCATGTCTCTCAAACATCAACAACATCTCTTTGGATGCTACTTGGGCCAAAAGAGAAAAAGAATTTAATCTTCACTGGATTAGATAATGCAATATTTGAATTGACTCAAATGTAAGGTTTCTGTTTATTATTTTAATAGATTCTTATTTATACTATTACAGAAGGAGTTGTATTTGTCTTGAGACAGGGTAAACATCTAGATGGCCCTGAAGGAATATACGGAGTATTTTGCCAGCTGTCATTTCTAGAAGGATGTTGGTTTTCAGTGCTGCTAAGCTTGTGCCCTACTTTCAAAAAGTGGATGGTCTTAATTTAGTTTTTGAACTGTCTTATCTGCATCGATGCAGATCCTGGATTTCTGAGCAGAGCAATGCATACCTATACACTTACTAGGGAGAGAAGAAACAAAGATGCTGCATAGGGAACAAATTAAAAAGACTTACTATAATGAGAATCAGAATATGTTCACGGGTTTTTAATCAGTGGCAGAACAGTACCATTTCCTTAGAGTAACCTTATTTCTCCACTGCAGCAAATTCCATGTCACTATTTGTGTCTCAGAGGTAAAACACTGCTACTCCTGTTTTATATAATTTTGCTCATCTGTACATAACTACAGAGGACCAGAACAAGGATAAATCAGACCTGCTGAGTAATTCCTGCATACACTATTATGTGTCATTTCTTTAGACATGCTTTTACTGCTAAGTTGTTATTTTATTATGAAGTAATTCAGCTGGTATTTCCATTTGTGATAGTATAACAAAAGATAGCAATGTGTTGATTCTTTACCTGTTTCCCATATCACAATATGTGAATGTCTGTTCAACATAATAACAAAAATAATTTAACAATGCAGTTTATCACTGACTTCCACTAAAATGGTTTTCTTCTTATCATTTGAAAGATGATAGAAAAGAATAAGCCCCCAGCTGATGAGAAGACCATTTGTCATAGGTTGTGCAAAGCAGTTGACTTGCAGTGAACTTACCTAGTAATTTATCAAAACATGCAAAATGCATATGATTTATTTTCCAGTGCCATTGTCTTAGCTACATTGAAACAAAATTCATAAAATAAGAAGATTTGACCTGACAAACCCTGCTGTTATGTGCTTCTTTTGCATGCATTCATTACCAATCTTGCCCTATCTGACTGATAATAAAAAGTGAAAACACAATGTGAATTTTTAAAGAGAGGAGACTTCTTTTAGAGTGGAAAGACTTTCACAGAAGGCAAAGAAATGGGACGTGGCAGTATAATATCTATATCTGAGAGTGTTTGACTACCACTTAGCAAACTTTGACAGGGCTCACACATCACTCAGCAATTTGTAAAACAGAAGCTAACAGACAATCCTCTAGAAGATCTAAATTCTTCATTTTCAACTTATTTACTTTTATTGAAAGAGATGAAAGAGTGGTCAGTTTCCAAAGCATTCTGGCTTAATGTTAAGTAGTTGAAATAAGGATTTAACACATCTGTGGGTGTTCTGTATGACTGACATGCAGTGACAATAACCAAATTTTACTGTGTTTCACCAACTATCCTTTCCAGATTTTTAGTTATTTATTATTGGATATGTTTGCATTGTCTTGGCAGCCATTTTGTTGATATCACCATAGCTCTGAGGAGAGACTTCACATTTTATAATGTTCTTCCTTTTAGCAACTGTAGTTTAGATAGCATGAAAATCTGAACCTGAATTCTTCTGAATTTGATAGGTCTTCAAATGGGCATTTTTACTTTGGATTCATCCTCTCCTTCATCTTTTCTGAAGGCAAAACCTTAATTTCTAAAATGTCACCAGATACTGAGATTGGTCTAGCCTCCTGTAGCATCTGTTGAGCATATGATCATCTCCATTAACAGAGTTGTTTTCTTATTCTGGATTATGACAGAAATCTTGTTGAAAGTAAGAACATGAGGAACGCAACAGTTTTTGCACAGGGTGGATAGATACTTACATTAGATTCTGTAGATTTCAACGTAAGTTCTGTTAAGAAACAGTCTGGTTTTGTCACATTTGCTAACTCTGAAACCAGCTGCATCATTTGGCAACATACAGTTTATTCAGGACAATTCTGTGATGTTAATGGAACTGAAATAACTGCACTGCCACAACTATGATTCTGCTGTGCTGTTTTGTCTGATAAACTTGTATAACACCTGTCCTCTCAAACTGTGTAAAAATCAGTATTTTTAATTTTGCTTTTCTAAGGCCTATATGTACTGACTGTTTAAATACTATGGTTATAGAACGCTCCATTCCCATTGTTTGGACTAGAAAGGCAGATGATCACATAAACTGTTTCCACTGAAAATAAAATGATATTTGTCCACCAAGATATCTTATCTTGTACAGTGCAGACACGTGGAAAAGGTACCGCTTTCCAGTTTACGTTGTGATTGCTTGATTTGCTTGACGGCAATAGAAGATGCATAATGGACAGAGGCTGTTTTTTGCTGTAGAGCCATGTGATCTCAAGAGTTTTAGAGGGCTTTCTCATTCAAATAAGCATATATATCTGTGTAGTTGTTTCTCATTATGTTTTTAAGGGGTTGCATTATCGGAAGATCTTGTCCAAGTTATCTGACATTGGTTAAAATACACCTGTGGGACTAAGCCCTTCAGTTAGAGATTATTTTTCCAGCAGGTGAATTCTGCATAAAAATAGAATAGAATAGATAAATTTTAAAGGCCACTTCAGTTTAGCATATCTACATGTGTCTGATATTATACAAAGGCACAGATTTCCTCTGTGAAATCGATTTAACTTAGAAGCTGAATTACATTGTCCGGTGCACAGAAGCCCTAATATCTGCTGGGAGAGTGTAAATGCTTTGTCATCAAGAAATTCCTCTTCTGAAAAATCCAAGTTGGCAGATGGAGAACATTCACGACAGATGGAGATACAGGTATTGCATTCCATTCAGAACCACTTATATACTTCTTTGTAACAATCCATCACTTTTGCACGCATTATCACCTCTACATTTTCTGTGTGTGTGTTTCTTTTAATTTTTTTCCCCTTTTAGTCTGCTTGTTTCTGAGATTTTAATGAGAAAAAAATGTCAGAATCTCAACGTTCTATGAAGTAGTGCAGGTGCCTAAACATAGGAGCTTTTTGCTATTTTTGGATTATGAGATAACACTAGATAAGCAAGGCCTTGCACAAGACTGGCAAATATGAAAGAGAATCCATGGAAGATGCAAACTCTCCAGAAACATCAGCTAGTAATTAATTCTGTTTTCAGTGGAAGTGAAATTAAGAGTTTTACTTGCAAGTGTTTGATTTTCAAGCTCAAAAAGGTTTAGGTTCCATATAAGGAAAAAATATTTTACAGTGAGGGTGGTAAGGCACTGGAACAGGCTGGCCAGTGATGAGGTTGATGCTCTGTCCCTGGAGACTTACAAGGTGAGGCTGGATAAGGCCCTGAGCAACCTGCTCTAGCTGTGGTGTCTGTGTTCATTGCAGGGGAGTTGGACTAGATGGCCCTCAGATGTCCCCTCCAACTCTAAGGATTCTATGACTCTATGATTTTGTTAGGTATCATTTCTGATAAAAATTCCAGATGTGAATGAAACATACTTTCAGACTTTACTTTACTGTAGTGAACTACACAAGTAATATCAGACATTATATGTGACAGGAACTCTACACTAATACAGTTCCAAACCATAATACATAATGTATCTCAGACTTGCTTTGTTTTCCATCTTTTTTCTTTCACCTGAGTACTAGTGTTTTAAAACTTTGTAAATGTTTTAGAATGATTTAGATTAATGAGCATGCAAATGGTAGTAGTAGGACTATAGTAGTATATGTACTAGTATAATATTAACAAATATATATATATAATATAATATTAACGAAATAGCAAATCATTTTCAGGCAGCAAATACAAATCTACATGCATTTATCTTCACTGTTGGTTTGGATCTCTCTTTGTTTTGCTCCCTCTTCAGTACTCATTTCCACATGAATAATCATGACCAGAATCCCTTCCAGAGGGAAATAACTTCATAGAAAATAAAAAAAAAAAAAGGGGGGGGAAAAAGGAAAAAGCTAGCAATAGTATGATACATTGGATGGCATTAGTGAACATTCTGACAGGTAGTGTTGATAGATTGATGCCAGTTCTTTCTCAGATGTGTAGCCTTAGTCTTTCAGCATTTGGTTAACAGGAGCTTACATTCTTCAACAATGTAAATTTCATAGAATCATAGATAAGAATGGTTTGGGTTGGAAGGGACCTTTAAGATCATCTAGTTCCAAACCCCCTTCTACAGGGAGGGACACCTCCCTCTTGACGAGGTTGCTCAAAGCATCCAGCTTGGCCTTGAATGCTTCCAGGGAAGGGGCACCCACAACCTCACTGGGCAACCTGTTCCAGTGTCTCACCACCCTCACAGTAAAGAATTTCTTCCTAATATCTAGTCTAAATCTATCCTGTTCCAGTTTAAAGCCATTTCTCCCCATCCTGTCGCTGTATACCCTTATAAATAGTCCCTCCCCAGCTTTCCTCTATGCTCCCTTCAGGTACTGGAAGGCCGCTATAAGGTCTTCCCCAGAGCCTACTCTTCTTCATGCTGAACAGCCCCAACTCTCTCAGCCTGTCCTCATACGGGAGACGCTCCAGTCCTCTGATCATCTTCGTGGCCCTCTTCTCGACCCACTCCAACAGCTCAATGTCCTTTTTGTGCTGGGGGCCCCAGAACTGGACTCAGTACTGCAGGTGGGGTCTCATGAGAGCAGCGGGGCAGAATCACCTCCCTTGACCTGCTGGTCACACTTCTCTTTATGCAGCTCAGGATATGGTTGGCCTTTTGGGCTGCAAGTGAACACTACTGACTCGTGTTGAGTCTTTCATCAACTGACACCCTCAAATCCTTCTCCTCAAGGCTGCTCTCAACCCATTGTCTTCCTGGTATTGCCCCAACCCAAGTGACAAGTAACAAATTTCTTTGTCATTTACTCTAAAACAAAGAAACAAAGAAACAAAGGAATATGACATAATCCTTTAAAACACAAATACAGTGGGGTGTCCAAAAGCCCTAAAGTTACCTTGAGAGTATTGCAATAAAACACTAAGTATTAATGACAGCAGCCCTGAACAGATACAGGTCTTTGTAGAAATAAGATTTCCTCACATAGAGGGCAGGAGTTCACAAATTCAGGAATCTGCTTGATCATCTTTTTCAGATGTGGCAGAATGGCTTTTCAGAGAAGTCTTCAGACCCCAAAAATAAAAGGTATGGCCTCAAGGAGCATGATAAGAACTTAAATGGAATGCATGTGAATACAAGAGTCATATCTTGATTCTGTGGCATAACTGTAAGGTCAGCATGTGTTGAATAGATCCAAAGTTCTGCAACCATTGCCCTATCCATTGTTCTCTGTGGACATAATCAGTCCACACTAGAGGAAGCCAAAAGCAGAATGGATGTAAATTAACTGCCTGGAAGAAAAGTGAATGTTCTCAGGAGCAGGTCACATATACATTATAGATTAGCACAAATCACTGAGCAATAAGTTTGGTGAAATTTTCAGAAATACTTTTGAACAATGACTGCTTTCCTGGTTGAAAAAGTACATGTAGAGGACAATGAAAACAATGCCTCAGCGTTAGGAAGCACACATCATTGGTTTTGGTTATTATGAAGAACAGTGATTTTATTTAAATAATTTGTGTCATAATATTTGGATGTCAATCAGTTTATTTGCTAAACTCAGCCCTGACTTTCTGATTTTCAGAACCAAATGTAGTAGTGTAATTACAGACACAGCAAAATGATTTTCTGCATTTGTCACATTGCATTACTTTTTATGACAAGCATTTGCATCTAGAATAGATTTCTCCAAGTATAGAAGTTATTCTGCATTCAGGGTTCAAGCAGAATATGTGATCCATGCTGCAATTGCTATTCTATATTTTGATGAGATTTTTAACAGCAAGCAGCAAAGCTGCACTTAGAAAAAATATTATTACTATTAAAAGGAGTCTTAAAGAGATGAAGAGCATATCTAATAATCTGTATCTGGTCATTCTTAAAGGGGAGTGAAGAAGCATGCAAAACATAATGAAATTAAAGGTGAGCAAAAATTAAGTATGTAAGTGAGAATCAAATAAATAGAATTGAGTTTACATATTTGAAGAAGTTAGTCACTGAACGTTATCTGTAGACAAATAATTGTTTGTTTTCTAAGTTATCACCCTCATTTGATGTCCAAAACCACATTTCATTAATGATAACAAAAGAAAGAGATTTAAGGCTGATTACAAGTGAATTATAATCAGATAAAGATTTTCATTCAAGCCTGCTGATGGAGGTTTTGAAAAAATTAATAGATATATTGCTACTAAAAATATGGTTTTACTTGGAAATAAATGGAGCAATTAAACAGATTGCTGCTTTTTTACTTCTTTGATTCAATGCTAACTATTAAGTACTATAAAACAGAGACTTGCTATCTTTGGGCATGAAATGAAGTTAATACATTATGTTCTAGAGGTAGAGAGAGGAATAAAGAGTAATTGGAGGTTGTTAAAAAGAAACTATTTCAGCTGGTCATAATTAACAGTTTATAATATCTATTCTAGTAACAACTGAAGAAGTTACTGAGCAGAAGAAAAATGGAATTTGTGACTACAATAGACAGAAAAGGTAGAAGAATAATGATCCCCTTAAATTCACTTTGATATCATTATTGTTGCAAATTAAGATTGAATTCATTCTTGCTGGCACACTACTGGAGCTCTACTGTGTATGTAGCTTTCTTACTGAGAGAACCTTTTTTATAGTTTTAAGAACTTCATTCATTCTCATAAGAGCATGTAACAGTATAGTCTAGGAAAGCTTAACATTAAATGTCTTCTTCAGTACATGGGAAAAAAGGACAGCATTTGGCCCTAATTAAATACATGAAAAGAACATGTTTATATCTTGAGTCATTAAAAAACAAGGAAACAAACAAACAAAAAAACAAACAGCAGAATTTCATAGTCTGATGTCATGGCCTAATGGCAACTGGTTGTTATAGACTGGGCTCTGTCTTACAGTAAGTTAATAATAAGTTTTCTGTTAATGGAAAGTTTACCACCTTCCATTTTCTTTTCAGGTGAAAAAACAGAAAACAAAAACAAAAATGTATCTCATCAGATGCCTTTGTGTGTAATAATCTTTCTGAATGCCTATTTCATTATTTAAGTATTAGAGACGTTATTTGTGCTTTTAGAGTATTTTTGATCAGTGTTTATGCCAAATACCAAAACTTGAGTACAGGTTTATGTTTATGCATGTACACCAGATAGGTAAGTTTCTAAATATGTGACTTTCCTATAAAAAAAATATGGTTTCCCAGACACATATGGTGTTCTTTTCTTTTGGAAAATAACTAATTACAAACCAAGGATCTGGGAATTAAAATTTTGGCAGGAATTTGAATAGCAAATATGATTATTTTTTTTCTCATGTGCTACCACGTATGTGTCCTACAAGTGTATTTCCTGAATCATGTGTAAAAGTTTTAAGTGCTTACTGTTGTCTCGCTTATTTCTTGTCCCAGAACTATGTGATACATAAGTGAAAATAAAGTCAACATTAGGAAGAGGTAATCTTAGTGACAGATTCCGCTTTCTGATGTACTGATATGGTTACCCACTGTTATGTGAGTCATCTATTTGCCTCTGAAGGGATTTTACTTCTACCAAGCAATTTCATCTAGTGTTATGAGGGTGGAACATTTCTAATATTTCAGGCTTTTCCAAGAAAACTCTAATTGAACTCATAAGAAAAAGACTTGGAAGGAACAGAGATGAGCACAAAGCTGCTAGACGTAGCCAGGGTTAATGAATGAGTTAGAAGTAAACCTGATAAATAAGGGGGTGCAAAAACACTTCTGTAAGTAAAGTTCCAAAACTGTAAACTAATGGTTGACAGTGTGACAGTGACAAATGGGAAAAGAAGAAATATGAGAACATAAATAAATAAATAAGATTTGATGAACTAACTGCCTGATTCGTATTTGCTGCACCAGTAGGATGAAGGTCTTTTTAGCAGAAAGTCTGGAAAAAAGAATAATCAATTGATCGTGATGAATTCATGAAAATTGATTGTTTGGCTTGACTGAATGGAGATCTGAAATCTGTAACTACTTCAGAGGAAGTCAGCAAAATCTGTGAAGCACATTTTACAGAATAACTTTCTGATGAATTTCCCACCAGATTTTTCAGGGCCTCCCATACAAATCTGTAATCAACAGACAAAAGGTTTTCACAAATTTGGATCAACCATGTGTGTCTTTTTGCTATATATGTCTATACTGTATACACCTTAAGTATATATTTTTCGACATATAGTTAATGTAAAATTTAATGTTAGAATCTGAGATACTGCTAAATCTGGAGTCTTGGTGAATTTTCACAACAAATAATAATTCCCTTCTTAACTTTTTTGTCAATCCACAAAAATAGATTGTGTTCGTATTGGTAGAAGTTCAAAGGCTGTTGATACAGCACACACATACATGGTATTCTCTTTATTCTTTTCATCTGCACTGCATCCTCCCCTTGTCCTGGCTTCAGCTTAGACAGTGCTAATATCACACGAAAGTTCTGGTTATTGCTGATAGATGGGTGTGTGTGTTAGGCTGATCTTGTCCACTCAGCGGGGAAGAGCTGCTCCTATGGTGGTGCAGAAACAGGGGACCTTGGGCATGGATTGGACATGACCTGGCATTTTGGCATCATGCTCAGCAATACTGAGCAGAATTGTCTGGGGGGCTGTCATTGTTTAAGGACTGTCTGGGCAACAGTCAGCTGGTGGTGAGTAATTGCATTTTCATTGCTTATATTTGTTAACTTTGAGGTTTGTTTTTGTTTGTTTGTTCTTATTTTCATTAATCATTGAATCACTAAGGTTGGAAAAGATAACTATAATCATCTAGTTCAACTGTCAACTTGTTTTGCTTTAACTGTCTTTAACTTATCCTTGAAGTTTTCTAATGTTGCCCTTCCAGTTGTTTTCTCCACAACCAACTGATAGAGGCAGTGAGCAAGTGACTGCGTGATGCTTAGCTCTATCCTGGGGTTAAACGACAGTAAAGTCTTTTGTGCCAAGTTTAGGGAACCCCCTAAATATGTTAGAAGTTGGTAAAGAAAGGAGAATAAATTTTAGCTTAATCTTCATTTCAGAATAGAAAATGTGATATTAAATGATATTAACAGCTCTTGTTTTACTTAATAGTCTCTTGCTTGTGTCAATAAAACTATATGCCCTGAGAAAACATTCAGGAAAGAATTTTGATTCACCCAAAATAAGTGAGTATGTGCCACTTTTTTAGCGTAAAGTGGTTCAGTGTCTTCTCTGCTGCTTTGGCTACTTTACCTGATTGTGGTCAACTTTGACACAGGGTTTTGGCTGGGATTCTGTTTCAGATACAGTCATGTTTAGTTGTTTGCAGAGCAGACAATTGCATGTGAGTTGTGTGGTTAAGCTCCCACTATAGTCCAATAGCAATAGATAGTTGATACCGTCAATGAAGTTAGGTGTACTATTCAAATGTAGCCATCTAATTTAGGGTGGGATTAAGAGTTGCCTACAATCCATTGTTGACTAGTTCTCCATTCATTTTAACCAGATTTTAGAAATCCAGATAGCCAAAATATGTACAGTAAGTACCTAAACTTGGATATCTAGATATAAAACTGAATTCTGTTCAAGTAGCTACTCCCGTGGTTGCATGGGTGCATATTCTTATAGTGAGACACGTTTCAGTTTGTTGTACATTTATAGTGACCTTAGCCCTCCTGGTGGTTTCACCCTGATGGGCAGCTGAGCTCTGCCATACCACTCTCACTCCTACTCTTCATAGGAAGAGGGGAAGAAAATTTGATTGAAAAGGGCTCAAGGCATTCACTAGTTACTGTCTTCTTCATGTTCAGCCTCTGCCTGTGCTCAGGCATGTGGTTCCTCCTACGGCATGCTGTCCTTCCAAAACAGATCCTACATGTGCTTGCCACAGGCTGAAGCTCTCCCAGCATCACCATAGCATGGCTGGGGACTCTACTACTATGGAAACTGTGAAAGGCAAGATAGAACAAGTAGTACTGAAACTCTATAACTGCCATTTAATGCTTTAAGTGGTGGTGAAAGACAGAGGGACTTTGAAATAGTCAAAATAATGCAAGAATTTAGAAAAGAATGGGAACATGAATAAAGAATTTCATTACTGTCCAAAATAGAGAAATGATCTGTCTTGTGGGAGAAATTTTAATAATCTAAAAGTGATCATAGAGGGCTGAGGAGAAAGTTCATGAGTATTTTTCTGAAACAAATCATTAGTAGACATAGAGAATTTATAAAAGGTGGGTCATTCTGTTTACAACAGTTCCAGAGCAGATGAAGCATTAAAGTTTTGTTAAACCTTTCATAAAGAAACCTGAGAAAACCAAGTAAATGGAATCATCCAAATATATATATATAATATATAGTATCTGCAGGAAGTTTGTTTGATTTCATTTTTTTCTTTATGATTTTTTCATCATTTAAAAAAAAAAATATTGTTATTTTATCTTTCAAATACCAGTAAGGAGTTTTCATGTAACTACACATTGAGAATAATTTGTTAATCTTTTTGTTCCAGTGTCATATTCAGATGGATGCTGCCTTCCAGGTACAAAAATATTGAATATATTCTGCTTTTTAATGATTATAAGAAAGTCAGAATCCACTGATTACAGTTGAGTTGCAATTCAAGAAGTCTTAGTTGCAGAGAAAACTTTGAGAAAATTCAATAAGTTATTAACAGTAAGCCAGAGAATGCAGAGTCATCATAACTAGTTTTCAAAGGTGTAGAAATGACTGGTTGGAGTAGCTGTAATGTCTTTTTATAAAAGTATCTTGTCCATTGACTCATCCAATAGTCACAAAACTTTGTCTGTGTCTTTATGGAGACCTAAACTCTTGATTTTCCCTAGACAAAATATTCTTCTGTCATTGTGATAATACAACATATGATTTTATTATATATATGTGTATTTATATAACTGATAATGAACACTGAACATAGTGAAATGAATTGAAACTATTGACGCAAGTCAGGGAGTTTTAATCATGTTTCTATAAGAATATGAGATCTCAGTTCACTTTCTACTTCATTGGAGTACACTAGAAAAAAGCCCAACATGCCAATCAGTATGTACGTGGCAGTAATTTCAGACAGATCAGGATGTTTTATTTGTTTCTTGGTCCTTGTCTTTCCTCATAAATTACTCAGAGCATAGAAATTGTACTAAGCTTTGCATTTCTCTGTTGGTAGTTTGGAAGTTAATCCAGAGTCACATCATCGTAATTTAGAGCAAAAAATGCTTCACTCTGCTCTCACAGATATTTTTAAAGGTCATAGTTATCCATTCACTTGTAAGAAATGTGGTCATTCTAATTTATGCCAATAAAGGCCTTTTTATTTTCATGTTCCCAGACCTGTGCCATACTGTAAAACACTCATAAATGCAAATTTATTAAGCAATAATTTATGTCTATATACTGTTGTAGCTGTTGACCTTCAGTCTTACGCTTAACATATTAAATCTGAATTACTGTATAGTATGTTGATCTTTATAGTGATTCATTCCTCAGCTACAACCATATAGGTGAGGAAGGGACCTCGATAATATCATCATAATAAATAGGTTCTCTGAAGGTAAAGTAATTGCATCCTTATAGTGATTTCTTACTATTTCCTTATAAACTTCTATGCATATAGATAATATAATACAAGACTTGTCCTAGTGGTGGATAAAAATAGCATGTAAAATAAAATGTTTTTTATTTAAAGCTCACTTTCCTGTTTAGGTCTCATCTGGGAACTGAATGCTGAACACTGCTGATCCAAACAGTGTCTCCCATTTTTATAACTTTATATGCGCTAACAACAAAGCCATCTCTTTTTCTTTAAAAAAAACATATTTTTTATCTAGCAATTTCATTTGAGATGCAGCTTCATTCTCCAAAAGTATTAGCATTTCCACAGGGGCTACAAACATTTATATAATATTTCTGAACTTGGAGTGTGGTGGGATGATGCCCTGCTGTGGAGGAGGGGGCAGTACAGAGCAGGGCACGCTGACCTGTGGGCATTGCATAGCAGTTTGCATGAATTTGACCTAAATTAGCATTGATGTTGGCATAAAACTATGAGTTTTTACCAACTTTTTAATTAAAATAGATAATATGTGACCAACAACTTATCTCAAACACCAAAATGAACCTTAAATAGTTTTTATGCGTTTCAAGAAACAGAAAGCCAGATGATGCAAACAATCTGCTGATCCTCAAGTGCAACCATACCCAGAAGTGTCCTGAACACTCTCATTGTGGTACGAGGAATGGCAACAGCAAATGAGAAAGCAACTGCACAAGACAAATACACTAATCACAAGGAAATATTCTTTAATCAATCTTACAGTTTGGGAAACTAACAAAATTTAAGGGAGATTCCAGGGAGAGCGAGTATGGAAGAAGCCTAGAAAAAATTAGAACCTGAGAAAATTTGGAGGAACCCTGGTAACTCTGTGACCCTGCCTAGGATTTGGGGCCATCTCTGCAATGCTTATTGAGATCCAGGACACCAGAAAGACTCCAGAGGAACCCCAGCTACACAACTCACAATAGAATCTCACATCGGAGATGGGACCCTGTAGCCCAGCAACTGAGATGCACTCGAAGGCTGAAAAGCTCTGTGCCAAACCACCCAACTTTTCTTCTGTATCACAGAATCTCTGCTGCATAAGAGAAAAATCATTTAAGTCATAAGACTGTACATATACTTTTAATTTAAATGTGTTGGTATTCAAATCCATTCAATCTCCGTAGTCTCATTTGGTCTTAAATTGCAACTCTTGGCTTCTAATTCCTCCCCCCTCATGAAGAACCCTCTCTTTCTGACAGCTCATCTGTTTGACTTCTGGGGCAATGTTACTCTTTCTGAAAGAAGTGTCAATGACACCGAGCGAAGTTTTCTGACATAATGCAGTGACTTACTTCGACACTGTAGGTCAATTATTCCATCATACTAATAATTTACTATATTTCTGTCTATTTGCCCTATTTGTGTGATCCTTTATTCTACCCTACACATTCTTAAGACTTTTTGTCAGTCTTATACAGTTGCCATAGTGCATGAATAATCTTCCTTTTTTTGCTATCCAGATGTTAGTGTAATTACATAAGAGGCCTTGCTGCTATAAATCTTTGTTTCATTTATAGTTTTATTATGTGTTTAGGTTTTGTTCAGAATTTTGTAGAGGTGTATTCTACATGATTATGATATTGGAGCTGAAATTTTAATCTCTATAATTATAATGATAGACATAAGTATTATTATGCTAGTTTTACACTGCAACCCATGGAATAAGTATTACCATATCTCTCACATCCATGTTAATAACTATTCACCTTCATGCTTACTTCAAGAAAAACAGTTAAATGAATGTCATCAGATTCCTGTATTCACTTTGGTTCTATTGGAGCTGTTGTGTTTCATGTAATTTTAAAAGTCTGTTATGGGAGAGTTCAACTTGAAGCCATGGCTAAAGATAGCTTGGTGAGCATCTTGTTACAAATGCTGACAAGTTTATATTAGTCTGTATTCTGTTATTGTCCTTCACACAAATAGACTATGCATAAAATTTAGATTTATAAAGGTAAGGTGTACATTTCTTATCTGTGGAAAGAGAATACAATTGAAAGTATTAAAGAATTTGGGAAATTTCCCTCTAAGGGTTTGAAGGTCCCAGGAATGGATCATTTTTCTGATTTTTCTTTTATGGAGAAAAGAGAAAATAAATATTTTAAATAATAACACAATTGACAACTTTTGTATGCATCAGAAGATTCAACTTCAGTCAGAAATATCAGCTAGGGAAGGAGTCACAGAATCAAAGCATTTTTTATAGCTGAACAATCAATTTTCAATGAGCTTTGGCCATAGTTCTTTAATAGAAGAGTTTTTCAGCTAGTTAGAGGAAAATGTTTCAGTCACATTGTTAACACGTACAAGAATTGTGTCCATTTTGCTCAAAGATCTCGAAGAAAATCCTCTTTCTCTGAAACCAAGCACTGGAAAATACTAGCTCCCCTACCCAAATTACCCCAAATCCTCAACAACCTCAAACAAATTAAGAAATTGGAGAGAGAACTAGAAGTGGGAACTTAGGGTTAAAAACCTTATTTATTATAATCAGAATTTCATTTGTTACCCAACAAAATACTTGTATTTCATATGATTTCTAGATTGCTAGTCTGAAACAAGTGAGAAAAAACTATGTTGTAGAATACAGACAAATATGTTATCACACCATGTTTTCTAGATTTTTTTCCCTTATGTTATTTTTGGAAGACAGTTCTGCAATGTGTTTAGAGATTAATGGCTTCTAATCATAAAACAAATATAAAAAATCATAGAGTAGTTTCACCTCAGCACTCTTTGTTTCTTCTTCCTACTGACATCCTCTTGTAACATGCTATTTAATTGGTATTGCAATGAATGTTTTTAGTAAAGTCATTTTTTACATCTCATGGATCTGACACTTGAACTAATAATGAGTGTGGCACTGTGATTCACTTTGAAATATGTGAAATGAAAGTGCGTTTCTCCAAGGAAAGTGTACTCTGGGTTCTGAAGTAGATAAGGGTGCTATGCTTCAAGGTCTTTCAGTTCTTATTTAAATTCTTTGTAACACTTACTTTTCATAGCAAAGGGTTTTGAATTAGGCTGTTCTTAAAATAAAAACAGACTTATATGTTTTAAAGGAAATAAAATATGCTAGTATTAAAAAAAAAAAAACAACTCTAGGCATATTTTTTAAGACTTCTATGAGTTGAACCACACGTAGATTTGATGGGCCATTTTGAAAGTTTTGCAAATACTTTACTTTCTGTGAATGGCAGAAATTTCCCTCCAAAGATCATTATGTCTACATTTAAAAATTCTTCCTGTATTGTTGTATCTTTAATGTACCTGGTGGTATCTTAGAGGAATTTCAGAAATCTTAAAGTATGCTTAGAATTTCTTTGTTATTTAGTTGAGGTGGAGCACAGACACAAACATGTAGATGATGAATGCCTTTGCAATAGTACCGGTTTATATTAGTGATATGTCATATTTATTTTCAGGTTATTTTGGTCTAGCTGCAACATTCTTCCTGGAAGTGTTAGTCCTACCGACAGAAGTGTTTGTAAGGTCTTTAAGTAAGCAATCTTTTTTTCGTAATTAGAGAGTCACTGCACTTCTCTTTAGCCAATTTAGTAATATATGGACAATGTCTTCATTTTCTCTGATCTGAGTTAAAGTTTCGTAGTGCAGATCATTATTTAAACTCATCTTAAATTCTTCAGTTCCACATAATTTCTGCAAAAGTAAAGATATTGCAAGTAGGGGTGGTTTTTTTTTTTTACCCATTTTTCTTCTGTTTGTGACAAGAATAACCAATAGCATTGTCAAGCAAATGTCATCAAGTTTATGAAGTCTTCAACAGGGCTGTGCTCCAGCTCCCCACAGCCCTGCCCTACCTTGCCATGGTCTGCACCCACCTCAGGCCCACAGCTTGGTCTCACCTCAGTCTGGCCCCAGGGAGGTGCCTCAGGCTGGGGCTGCCCCAGAGCCCTGCTCCTGGTGAGATGTTGAAGTGGGCCTTGACTGACCAGTTCTGCCTGTCCCACCAGGGGACAGCCCATGCTCCCTGCCCAAGGAATCCACTGGTCCCTACAGTGCTGCTAGTTTCACTCTGCAAATTCAAAGTAATCCTTTGGTACATAATGAAAGCTAGACAAATTAGGATGAAAAAATTGGGGATGAAAATTTTACCTAGTGTAATTCCTGTCATTGATTTGATCATAGATGGGATCAGCTAAGTTTCTGTATGTAATCTGTATTACTTGTATGGAAGTTTGCTTTTTTTCTAGCATTGTTTGAGTTACGGGTTAAATGTTCACCTGTCTTTTTGAACACTGTGAGTTTAAATCCAAGCATTCAACTAATGTCTTGCATTCTCTCTTTGAGAAGCAGGTATAATTATAATCTTTAATCTTCTTTATCATCTAACACCAGGCTATGTCTGACACATTTCTGCAGTTTTTTTCCCTGCAGGAAGTAGTGAGCTATTCAGCAAAATTTCTTGCTTTCTCAGCAAGGCACCACAATCTCAGTAGACTTTCTTTTTTTCCTTTTCTTTTCTCTCTTATTTATTTATTTATTTATTTATTTATTTATTTATTTTCACTCAGGAAAATCACTTTTAGTACTCCCTGGGGTTTTTTTTACAACAGAGGTGCATCTACTTAACAGTTTTGTGATTGTCAATATTTATAAAATCGTGAGAACTACTAGCATTCCATGGGGTGTCTAATTTCTGACTTCTTTGGCTTGCTTTGCTAGAGAATTTCAGCCTACTAGTGAACAAGCTGATATGACTGGCTCCATTGGAAGATTTTTACATAAGAGATGATATCAAAATGCAGTGTGAGGTGAACAATTTCCCCTTTAATTTCTTCTTTGTTAAAAAAGAGTAAAAACAGAAGTACTCTTAATATGTACAAGAATAATGAAGTTTCCGATTTTAAAAATGATCCAACAAAATGATCCAAATACGACTAAATGAGTTTTCTTAGCAAGCAATTATTTGTGGAGAATATAAATAAATGGGAGACAGGAAGAGTTAATCTGAATCCCTCTGTCATCTTGCTTATAAACACAGTGAAGAAATAAGTTAATATCAACATTGTAGTGCAAAAGGAAAAACACTGAGGAATATTAAACTGTCTCTGTACTGAGAGAATCAGTGTAGATCAAATCCTAAAGTGAAAAATCCATGCTGGTAAGGTATTATTTAAGTGGTTAGTAGCTCTGATTGTGTTCTGCTTCAAGGAAAAGTATATGGATATGTGTGAGGCTATACCTTCTTCAGCAGCATGGTAAATAAAGTGTAGCTTTGGAGAGGGGTTGTATTAGGTATCAGGCCTCTGGTCCAGGGGCCACAAGGAATTCTTTGCCAGGCTATAGGAGATTGTGTGTGGGAGAAATACCTGTACACACTGCATCTAATATGTGATGAAATGGACACATTCAGTACTGTGAAGAATGGAGATCATCTGAATATTCAAGAAAAGAATGTCTAGATAATGGAAGAGGCTGATGGGCTTCAGGCAGCTGCAGATTAGGTGAAAGAACAGTTTTCAGTAATGCAGTTCTGAACATTGATACCTAAATTCTGCTTAAAATGTTTTTTGAATATACTTGCTAATCTGTTTTTCAGTCATCTAACAGTACATTTTTTACCTGAGCTCTTGATCCTTTCTTCTGTTTGGAATGTGTATTACCGTGGGTAGGAACTATCACAAATTATTTGAGCAGTATGGTCAACTTCTTTCTCAACTGGTTCTCAATACCACCTTGTGAAGAGAGAAGGGATTTTTTTTTGCTTCAGATATCATTCTGAGTTTGAATTCTGGTGATAACTGAGATAATCCACTCTGAAAGCCATCTCTTTTTCGTAAATTTCTTTTACAATGATAAGGAATCTGTGCTCACTGAAATAAAAATGAAATTGAGTCTTCAATTTAAAAAGAAAAGAAGTAAAAAAGAACATTTTTACCCCTTTCTTATTATAACATTATAAAAATTTTTCTAAAGCTTTTTAGAAATTGGATTAATTCTTGTCTCTTATTTAGCAATGCCTCCTAAGAATTAGTGCCACAAGAATTTAATGAATAGAGTCTTAATTGTCTATGAAAAATAAGATTACTAAAGCCGTAACAATCCATCATCAACAATGCTAACAATAATTTTCAAGAAGATTATCTTTACTTGAAGTATCTAAGTAAATGGTTTATGACAGAAGCAAACTATTAAAATATTGAAAAAAGTAGATTGAGAAATTGTGCATGTGTATATTGTGAACTGATTGATCTGTAATGCAATATGAAAGCAAAATTTTAATCTTTAAACTGAGAGACTTGTGATTATAAATCAACACATGGAGTGGGATGTCCATTGGTGTTGTACAACAAAGTCTATTCAGCTAATCAAATTATCATGACATACATCAGCTGGTTACATCAGCAGCATAATCATAAATGCATTGGATGACAAATAAAAAGGCAGCTCATTATGAGGAAAAAAAATCTGGAACTCAAAGCAATTGTATGCACACAAATGGTCTCTTCAGATAATTAATTGGCCTAAAAATTAGTATGAAAACCACCAGATTTTATTTGCCAGTATAAATGTTAACATTTTTTTTTTTAATTTTAGAGTGGTATCCAAATAGCTACAGAGCTTTCCCACAGAAATTCACGATTTATAGTGAATGCCAACTTATGCCTGTAGTAACCACACTTCATTACAGCCAGGAAATGAAACATGGTATAGGAATGAGCTGAGACTTTACCCTGTTCTCATTAGTGACATGAACATGTTGCTTGGCTGCTGCGTTTTATATTCTATTGCACTCTTGGAAACTACATTTGCAAAGAAGGTTGGAAGGGAGAGGTTTTCATAAGATAGTGTGATGAAGTTAAGATGATCAGAGGAGGCTTCTGGCATGCTAGCATTATATATAATAGCTGCTGTGTTTTCCTTCAAGACTGAAATCATGCTTGAGATATTCTCATTTTTATTGTTTCCCAAGCTTTATTAACTGTTCTATAAAAAGACCTTGTTTTTCTTACATTTTTAGAAGTGCATACTTCATTTTTCCGGTATGCACAAGTGAAACCTACAAATTTTCTTTTCCTCTTTCTCTACCTTATCCAGTATCTCCTCACACAGTTGATTTGAGTTTCTTTGAAATTTAGTAACAAAAGACCATTATGGATTAAAGTAGATTCTTCCTAATGTGACTGATAATATCTGTATTACAAAAGGATTTGAGACTGCATTACAGCAGGTGTAAGTAATCTCACTTCAATTTACTTAGTATCCATGAGAGTCTATTAATACTTACTGAAATGTGGGCTGAAATCCTACAGGGACACAGCCTTTATTCAATCAATACCTGATTGTTTAATTTCAGCTCACAATGCTGACCTGAAGCTATGGTGTATACATACTGCTTCATTGCTCTAAAGCCTGTTAGCAGGCTTTTGCATCTATAAAAGTAAGATCACTTTGTGAATTATTGTGAATCATATACACGAAAAGCAAATATGTGGGGGGGAGGAATCTTTCAATTGTTGTGTACTGCCTTATATGATGCATCAAGATATAGATGATATAGATAAATACATGGGGGCTGCTCTGAAAGTAACGTCTCCTATTTTCTTATGTTGGGTCACAGCGTCAGAGCCTGATGGTGGTATGGCAGTTGAGGTTGAATCTTCCTGAAAATATTCTGTTCAGTGTTGTTGCTATGCTACGTGGGCATTTTATTATTATTATTATTATTATTTTAGGTGTGTTCTTAAAGTGTTTTGTTTCAATTCATACTGTAAACATCAGTCAGCCCCTAGCTGAATAGTGGTGCCCCTTTTAGTTACCAGTATCTGTATAGTAAGAGTATTTGGGGTATATGAAAACAAATATTCATTTTTTTTTATATGTAGGTACCTCACATGTTCTTCCAGTAATATCTGCGATAAAGTATCTTCTATAATATTTATATGGTTTTTATCACCTACACTGCATTTCTGGAAGGTAGTCTTATTCACTATGTGTCAGTTTAAGTACATCAACAAACAAAAAAACCCACAGAGACTCAAGGATCATGATTTATTCTGCTGAGTTCGAGTTATTACAAAAATGCAGAAACATAAATTCCCTATCTAGTCAATGAAGAAAGATGAAAAGCATGTTTTGTTGTCGTTGTTTGTTTTTTGCATCAATCACCCTGGGGAAGTGCTTTACTATTGAATAACTCATTAGGACTTCAAGCCTGAGTATGTTGCTTAGGTAAAAATTTCAACAAATATTTGATTAAAAAGCAGTTGCATTGTTTATAATATATGAATGCCTGTTCCCCCTTCTATACATAGTTAGTTAATGAAAATCTATATCTTTACTTGTAAAATTGTCTTTAAGATTTGCATCTTAAATTGGTACTACGGATCATGCTGAGATCCTGAATTATACTTTTTCTCCACAGTTCTGTAAAAGTAAAGCAAATAAGTTAAAATTGCATATAACAGAGTAACAATGTCACCTCCTGCCTAGGAGGAATCAGTTATTTGAGAAAATTTGCTTAAAAGCACTATAAAAAAGAGCATTATTTCAGAGTAATGAGTATTTTGTCTCAATTCTTTCTTAAATTAGGTTTCCTGACAGGTTGTGAGAATTCATGTAAGTGCATAAGAAAGTACATATATTTTTGTATGGCAATTAGAGAAATACTATCAACGATTTGATTCTTCTTTCAATAACACTAACATAAATTGAAAATAATTCCATTGGGATATTGTCTGAACCCTTCTTTTCTTTTGGCTCAAAGCTTGCTTTCTGAGGTATGTTTTGTGATAAGACTCTGACTTACCAAGGAGGCAAATGGTGGGTGTCGCCGTGTGGCAATCAACATCACCGTGTGAACATTCGAAAGCATTTCCTTCAGGGCTGTTTGCCCCAGGAAGAGAGTGCTCAGGAGTGTTTACTGGCGGAAGATCTGGCCTGTGACCAAGTAGTGCCAGCTTGGTACGGGAGACTGGGGAATGCTACCATCGTATCCTGTGAAAAACAGGATGCGGGTGGGCACCTCCCTGCTCCCTCTTATCTGCTGGCAAGGCCCGGAAGATGGGTTTTCTGCTGGGATCCCAAAGCCGGAAGCTGCCACTCCAGAGAGAGCTGACTCAACCACTAACTGTCACTCCAAAGAGAGCTGACTCGACCAATTTGGACTTATAAATAAGTTCGTACTGCTGTTGGAGGTCGTCGTCGACCAAAAGGGTCGTTAACCAAAGCGGTTGGCAACTGAACAAGCCCTGATGACCCATCACCTGAGAAGATCATCGTCGGCGCTACAAACAACGCTGGACCCCTGGTGGTGACTATCTCTCTCTTGCTTTCTACAGAGACTCCTTGCTTTTTTTTATCTCTTTTCTATCGCCCACCTTCCCTTCCCCATCTCCCTAAGCTACTAGGATTTGTAATAAACTGGTCAGGCTAACATTGGACCCGTTGTGTCTTAATCTTGCCGTCGGGTATACATATATTAAAAGAACCCCGTCTCCCTCCTGTAAATTGGAGCGAGACAGATATGCAGTTATATTCCTTTAAAACTATGTTAATATCAAAGTCATGCAACTTTATTTAGGTTTTTAAATTTATTTTAATTATTTTATAATTCATATTTTCTACTTACTATGTATGATTTTACATCATCAGAAAAGAAAAGATCGTATCACTGAGAGATACAATGATTGACAGGAGAATGCTAGAAGTTAGAAGTAGGAATGACAAAAAGCAAGAAACTATTAACATTTTTGTGAAAAGAGGCAGAGTAAGTGATGCAGACAAAGAACTCTATTCAGTCTTTTAGGTAAGCGAGTGTAAGCACAAACTGGTATGTTTGCATAATGATGAAAGAGGCATGTGAATAAGCAGAGAAGAACAAGCTACTGGTTTGACATGTGAAACTGTTACCGGGATGCAGAAGAAGTACACGTATAAAAGATGTACCAAAGAAACTGTGTGGTTTCCTAGGAATGCATGAAAGTAAAAGTAATTGTATATTACTGAGGTGGCAAACTGCAGAAAACAAATCAAGAACAGCCTGGCTAAAACATTCTGTGGGGGCAAAAATGTTTTGAAAGATGACTAATAGAGTAAATAAAAGAAGGATAATTTTGAGATTCTCAAAGTCTTCGTGGTTGGATTTGAATTGGGAGATAAGTTCTTCCATTGTCATCAAACGGAAAAACACTTTAAGGAGCTGTTATGTTTTGGTTTTCAAGCTGAAGATTAAAAATAAATGGTATTTTTGTATTCTTCTCTATGGTGGTTTATGTTCATAAAGTCTTCAGTGCACTACTAATTACAATAGAGCTGAAAGGAATCCCAAGAGACATCTCAAAGATCTGTCTCAAAGTAGGTGCAGTTGTATCTAACTCATACTTGAAAACTGTCTGCCTGATGAGCTCTTAAAACTTTCCAAGCTATCCCTACAGCTTCTGTAAGGAATCCATTAGAGAATTTAGACAACCTTAACAAATTTGTACCCTTATTAGTTTATGTCTGTTGCATCTGGTCTTATCCATGATGCACATGGAGAGTCATTCATTTCCTTCCTTTTTACTGCAGTCATTTACATGTACAAATTTTCATTATACCTCCCTTCACATATGTTTATTGCCAGACTAAGTGGATTCCAGTAAGTCATTTTCACCTTCAGAATGTAGTTTCTCAGACTTCTGAGTATTACTCTTCTTTTTCTCAACTTCCTACTGTTTTACAAAGTGTGGAAGTGTGTGCTGGCTCATGATAACAACATTTCTAAAAGCTAAAGCCTTATCAGTATTAGAAATATTCTTTCATACGTTCTACATTGCAATTTTCATGTTAATTCCTCTGCATATAAACTTTATTTTTCTCTTCTGAATAATATGCTATCTTGTATTCAATTTATGAAACACCTTCTGCTTCACATCCTTTTTGATGAAACTGCTGTCTGACCTGAGCCATTTCTCACCTTGTTCTTGTAGTGTTATTTCTTCATAAGTGTGATACTTTTGTCCTTGAACTTGCTAAATCACAATCTGGAAGCTTTCTCCAAATTTAATCTTGTCCTTCAAAGTTCTATCATTTCATTCCCACCTGGCATCCTCTGCAGACATAAGTATCCTGTTCATGGCACATCCAAGTCACTAATGTGTGCATGGAATAATAGAAGAACAAGGAAAAAGAGCTACAGAATATTTCCAGAACTCTGTAGAGTTCAGTAAGTAAATGAAGAATAATTCAACACAAACAAGAAACAAAACAGAACATATTTTTCTTTCAGAAAGCATTACAATTGGCAAATTCATTAGTCCTACTTAATTTTATTTAAATTCAAGTAAGTTTCAAAAGCATTTTTAAGAGAATTTGAAAATGAGAGCCTTTGTATGAATAGAGGTTTAGTGCTAGATGAACTTTCATCTTTGAGCAAAATGCTTTTTTTCACTTGTTATTCGTATAAAAAACTGATACATTGTAATCTATTTAGAGTTACTAACTAATGTAAGTGGACTATGTTTCTATTGGTAATAGATGTTTCTTTTACACATTAAATGTATAACTAACTAGTCTGTAAATCTGAGTCATTCCACTCATTTTACTTCCCACTATCATAATTAAAGTTGAATTGAATGCTGTCTGTGTTTGTTGCATAGTTTGCTAGATTAATGTCATGTATCCTATTCTCTGTTTTAAAATTGTTCTGTGTATAGATATATCCATAATGTCATGTAATACACTGAGAGTTAGTAGAAAAGTTTAAAGCACTGCTTCACACTTCTACTGGTATATCCTTCCAATTAGCCAGTAAACCACCTGTGATCTTTCTTTGTAACAGCATGTCACTTCTTTTGAATCTACTGATCTAGCTGTTGTTCACTCAAATAAATTACTATTTTCAGATGTTGCTATCTGGTTTATGATTAAATCAAGGACAGGCCAGCTTTGATAGCACCTTTAGCAAAAACTCTTAGCTCAGATCAGGCACATGAAACAGCAGTCTCAGGACATCAGGGACCTCACATATCCATACGCTTGTACTGGGAGCATATGCCTTCACCACCAGCATCTACATGGGCTAAATGCACTGTATACCACAGAGAAGTGCAACAGTTTTTGTGAGGAGCACAGTCAGAGCTCCGGGAATCTGACAAGCTGCTGATGATATACTAAGGTCATCTCAAGATCAATATAATCTTTGTTGTCAATCTCTCTCCAACACTGCTGTTCTTCTCTTTGTCTTGTTTTTACAGCCAGGTTTCAAGCACCTGCCTCTTCTCATGTTTTCTGTGACAATCCAGCTGAGTTTATGAAATGCTTTGACTTGTAAAATATTCCTTCTCATTAGTAGCTGTTCCTACCACCCACCTGAGAAACAGAGATACCAGAAGGCTGCAAACAAAGAAAGATGTGCCAAAAAGCATGAATATCTGCTCCAACAAAGGGATACTTGGTAACATGGTAGGAATCACATGTTGAGAGAGGTGCCCACAAGTCCTCTTAACATCATTTCTGGACTTCCATTGTTTTAGAAGTCTTTGATACACAACAGCAACCATATAACTTTTGAATATAGTAAGGTTTCCTGTGAGCTTGACTTTCTGTATCAGCAGAACTCGTTGGTGAGATCACTTCCTATGCTTGGAGATAGGTCAAAACTGCTTTTCTGGACTGAGACTACATTCATTCGAATTAAAAAAAAAAATATGTACATATTTATTTCTCATTGTATATAAAGCAAAGTCAATGAAAGATTTAAAAGCTGGAGAGTAATCAAACAGCAACATGATATATCTTCTCTTGAAGTTAACCTCGAACAAACAGTATTTTTAATTATTTAGGCAAAATCTAAATCAGAAGCATGAGAAGGGCACGCAGTAGTTTATCTTCTGTCCACACAGCTGTCTTCTGTAAGTTGATTTTTTTCTTTGCACAGAAGAATCTCTAAATGAATAACTTCTCCCCTCTCCAAACTGCAGTGTATTGCATATATAATGTTAACTAATTTTTCCATTTCACAGATACGTTTCTGAAAAAATGGTAATCAATACAAAAAAATGATAAAAACATTTCCACCTAAAATTAAAACTAGAAATACATCATTTAGTAAGTAATGACTATATATTATAGACATGGGTTTGAGGTAAGTATGTAACTTTATACTTTCATAGAATCATAGAATCATTGGAGCTGGAAAGGACCCTTAAAGGCCATCTAGTCCAACTCCCCTCCACTGAACAGGGACACTTACAGCTAGATCAAGGAGCTCAGAGCCCCATCCAGCCTGGCCTTGATTGTCTACAGGCACGGGGTTTCCACCACATTTCTGAGCAACCTGTTCTAGTGACTCTCCATCTTTTCAGACATAGCTTGTTAAACTCCACAGGGTTTCACATCATAAGGACTCTAAAAATAATTATTTCAGATTTGATTTGATTACAGCTGTGCTTTATCTACTCCATAAAAAAAAAAAAAATTTGTAATAGTAAAATAATAAAAGATCATGGGAAAGTAAAGGGCTGACTCACACTTTAATGCGTACTATTGTCCAGAAGAGGAGGAAACTAGTTTTTCCCTTCATTTTCACAGGCTGTAAAGTGAGGGCAGAAGTAGTATAGTTGACCTAAATTGTTCACTTATAGCAGAGAAATATTGCTGCATAAATCTGTTAATTTCTTTGTGTCCTTAAGGTTGTCCCATTAGTGTCTGCATCTGTCTGAAAGCCATTTGAGGACATTGATAGGGAGAGGTGGATTGCAACTGAGAACAAGGGATAAAAGTAGAGATCAGTATTTTCTAATGAAACACCATAAAATCTATCTAGGACGTATTTGTGCCAGTCGATTTTCTTAACTGTATATACATTAGTACAGAGCAGAATGTTGTTTCTTAATCCATGAAGTCTTTGTATGTGAAAAATAAATATTTTGTATACAGACATAAACAAATTTAACCTTGCCACAAAGAATATCACAGTTAAACATAAAACACTGCTGACTCACTTTTGGGGGTTTTATTAAAGCAGCTGGAAACTGTGGGCAGATTGCAAAACCACTGTGTGCACACAGGCTCCCAAAGAACATTATCTCTGCGTAGCATCAATGACATCCAAATGCAATTTGACGATAGCTGGTCAAATTTCTGTTATATGTAGAGGACTGATTGTTTCAGATCTTGCACTATATAGACAGTGAGGATGCAAGCCAGTAAATCTTATTTGGCCTGGGGTCTAGGGCGTTGCTCTCTGGCAAGGTAACAAATGCAGTTTCATCATGACATAGGAACATGTATATAAATTCCAGAGACAGATGGATACTTAGTTATATGTTATCTCTAAAATACGTTCCATTAACTTTGAAAATACGGGAATTTTAGCACATATAACTCAAATGCAGTGAAATCAGAATAGAAAAAGAAAAACAACATGAAAAGTAAAGTAATAATAATTTTATAAAGTTTACTTTATGTTCCTTAAGAAATGATTTCACAACATTTACCAGAATATGGAAAATTTGAACTAGAAATTTATTTGGCGATGACAAGGAATTTAAATAAGAATACAATCTATGTCTTATCAATATTTAAATACTTCACTGTTTGAATACTAGATACAAATTCAGCTATTTTTATCTATGAAGATGATAAAGTTATACTGAAGAACACAGTATTCTATTCATTCTCTTCCTAAAGAGCTTTTGAGGAAATCTGTGTGTAAATGATGCAAAAATAATGTCTATTCACATTCCCAGAAAAATTTCTGTAGCCCTATGGAGAGGAAAAAGTGCTTGGTGTTACCTCACTACTTAAGAGTCCTTGGTGCATTTTTGCTGTTACCAGCTTCCTGTGTAATTTTGGATGTATCATATAATGCTGAGTCAAAAAACCTTTTAGCAACGTCCTGTTTGGTGGAACAGGACTGACCCCTCATTCAACAAAAATAAGAACTGCAAAAGCCGCTTAAGTGTATCATTCTGTAGTGCTGTTCATCCCTTAAGGTACAGCATACTGAAAGATCAGCAGTTATATTACAAGACTATCAGTTTCAGCATAATGCTGTTAAGAATCTCTGGGCTTCAGTGTCACAAAAGCTGTCGTGAGACTTTCAGGCCCCAAATTCTAGTTCTCCTCCAGAGGTCTCAGTGACCAGACATTTCTGACTTCGGAAGAGATTATCAGTGGCACTCAGATTAAACACTAAAAAAGGTTCTCATAGGCTGTAGTATCTCCCACTGCTTCAACAAATATATGCATGCACAGCCCTGGCCAGTAAGAAAAAAACCTTGTTTTATTTTAAAGAGGCTCAATAGCCTGCCAGATTCTGATGTATCTGTGTATCTGAATCCCAGAAGCCTCCTACTGTAGCTTCCCAGTAAGCATACACCAAGCAATTTTGACTTGTCTTATTTATTAATATCCCACTTCATAAATTATTTTTTTCTTCCTCTTTTCTATGTGAGAAAACATAGCTGAATAACTTAGTGAAACTGAAAGACTGAAAAATGTGTTTATGATGCTGCAAAACAACTTTCTGACCTCAAAATCATTAGTTTTTCAGTACTTCAAATTACAAACATCTCAGCACTTTTTCTTACCATCTTTTCTTAACAAGTCTTATCACTTATTTGCTGTTGTTAGATCAGAAATGATCTCTTACTGTTTCTTTGGTGTACTGCAGTGAATTTTTTTTTTTTTTTTTTGCTGGGAGTAGTACTACATCATTTGCTTCAAAGCAAAATAGTCTTCTTAGTTAAGCAAAAATATTATTCCAAAACAAAATTTCAAATCCATAATAACATTATTTATACATAAAATATGCAAGCAGTAATAGTTGTTCATGAGAGGTAATCACCCATAGTTGATTACATAGCAAATAAAAATTTAGCATTTTCAATAACCAGAGGTTGTTTATTATGAATACACATTATATTTAATCTGTCTATTATTTCAGTTATATAAGTAAGGAAGATTAATTTACTGGGTAGAACAAAAAAGTAACAGTTTGTTCTTTCCTTGCTTTGAAACAGAATGTTCTGAGCTCCTCCTGTTTGCTCTGACTTTTCCTAGTAATGTTCTTTGCTGCAGGGTTTGAGGTGTGTAGTTGAAGGACAGACTTAAAAGGTTGGAATAATGATTATTTCTGGAGGGTTTGTTTTCTGAGAAAATACTGAACTTTCTGAAATGATTGAAGTTATTCTTCTGTGTCACATTCAAATTAATTTTACAAGGCCAGTTTTGGAGTAGCCAACTGCAACTAAGCTTTTCCTGTGGCATATATAAAACCTTGGTTTTTGATTCATATACCGTGTTTTGCTAAAGTTGTATTTTGCTCTCGTGTATATTTAGGTGAAGATGTAAACATAGAACCCCATCATTCTACTTTCAAAATTGGAGGAGATGGTGTGTTCTGTAAAATTAACAGGAATAAAGTGCAACTGAATTGTGAATATGCACTTTTGATATTTTCGTAATTGAAGTTCTAACAGTAGAGTTAATTAAAATTGTAAGCTGCAGGTACTCAGTTCCTCAACTAGCAGATAAAAATGTGATTAGCATCATATAAAGGCAAATTGGATTAATTCCTCTTGGGGTATGATGTACCCAGCAGACGCACCACATTCCTGATTTTAGCACACTGACTGTTGCACTGGATGAGACATCCCTGCAATGAGAGAAGGTTTGACAAAGGACCACAAAGCCACAGGGGACCTTCTTCTAGATTTGACACTCAGAAAATGCTCATGTGAATAAATTTTTACAAATTCTTTTATGCCTATGACAAGATGGGTGATATTTTCCTCTGAAGGTAGAACTGGTACAGAAAAAAAAAGAAAAAAAAATGATAAGGAATAGCGGACAGGGTATTACATTTTTGCATCTGAACATCTCTGTCTCACACACTGGAAGTAGTTGGACACGCTATGCGTCACTACCAGTCCTATTTAAGAATGTGTACATTTCAAACATGTAGGACTTCTGTACCAATGGCTGATTTAATTTGGTAACACACAGGTGACTGAAGGAAGTTTTATTTTTAGTTTAATATTTTTCTGCCTCTGACAGAGTGGTCTGAAATCAGATGTCAGCATATGTCATATATACTGACTTGCCTGATTTATTATCATAAAAACACTGTGACTCATACTGCTATAATTTTCCCATTGAGTTTTTTTTTTTTTTTTTTCTAGTGTTCTTCTAGCAAATGTGAAAATTAATCAGGTGTAGGACATGTAAGTCTAATGAGTTTGATAGTATAATCCTGTGTGGTATTATTGCTCTGTTGCTTTTCTGTCTGTTCAATCTACTGATGCTCAGTTACTGTTTTATTTCTAGTAAATGCTCCATTTCACAGACAACACCTGGTGGGTGAAAATCCCAAGAGATATAGTTACTGTGCTAGCAAGGCTACTCTGTATCACGTTTGAGAGGTTGTGGAGATGAGGGGAATCCGAAAGCATGAAGAAAGGCAAAACTGAACCCAACTTCAAAAAAAAAAAAAAAAAAAAAAAAGGAAAAGATCATCTAAGGATCTGTAGGCCAGTCAGCTCCACTTAAGATCTTAGGAAAATCAAGGAGTAAATATGCCTGGAGCTCACTTCTAGGTACATGCAGAACAAGGAATTGACTAAGAAGAGTCAGAGTAGAATTACTGAGGGTAAATCATGCATGATCTTCACTTTAAGATCAAGCACTTAGCTTGACTTCAGCAGATCTGATATGATATGGAGGATGAGAAAATTTCCATGAGGCAGTGGTTAATGGGTTATAATTATTACATCTTTGACAAGTGGGTCACTACAGGGGTACTGTGCTCACTGTCTTTGTCAATGACAGATAGCCCACCCAGTACCTCTGAGGAGGGTATGGAGAAGGTGGAACCTGGCTCTTAACAGCAGTGAACAGCAGAAGCATGAAAAGCAATGGTAAAAACAGAAAGGAGAGAAATTCATAGAATCATAGAACTCTTATAGTTGGAAGGGACCTCTGAACTTCATCTAGACCAACAGCCCTGCAATGAACAGGGACACCAAAGCTAGATCAGGATGCCTAGGGCCTTCATTAGCATCCTCTTCCAAAATCGCAAGGGACAGGGTATAAACCACAACACTAGGTAGGTAGCCTGTTCCAGTGCTGCACTGCCCTCAACTCATGTCTCCCTGTATGGCAAAGCAGTAAGGGGTTGTGGTCTGTCGGTCGTACCAGGCTTGGTAGTTTCCCGGTGACGTCCCTCACCTGCGCGCTGGGAAGACAGCAGCCTTCTCTAAGGAGAGGGTCTGCTCGGCATATTGGACGTTCATTCATTTCCCCGTAGGGAGGAATCACCTACAACCAATACCCGTCTCCTCTTCTTCAGAGAAGGAGCCTTGGTGTTGGGGAAAGGCTTTTCCTGGTTTGGTTTTGTTCGCGTGTCAGGACTGAGTGGGCTGTTACCACTCTCAGACAGGCCGTCCACGCGCAGGGCCTCACACCTGTTGTACGGAGGCACCTGGCGGGGTGGAGCAGGCGAGGAGGCTCTTCGTTTGCAGCTTTGGGCGCAGACTTGCCTCCAGGCGCTCTTTTCCTTTGCGTTCCAGCCTTGCCATTTCTTTCCTCAACCCAAAGGGATACGGGCTGCCTTGGGCTTGTGTTTTTTTCTTTGAAGTAAGCTGTTTGCGCACGGCTGAACTGTGGTTTCCCTGCTCCTTCTTTTTGCTGCCCGTGACGCTTTTAGATCTATCTATCTATTTCATCCTGTGGCCTGGCCACAAAGCAGAGCAGACGGTCCAGCCGCTCACACTTCACCCGGCTGTTCTGACTGCTGCCCCACGAAGCCAGTGAGAGAGAGGCTGGTGCACCCTGCCCGGCCGGCACTCTGTGCTGCTACATGGTTGCCTCTGAATTCAGTCGGGGTTGCAACACCCTTCCTGACACCCTAGCTCTCCTTCGGGTGGACACCGGGATTGAGTCTCTGTCCTCGGAGGGTGATAATCCTGCACTTGAGAGCGTGACGACCCTGAACTTAGCGGGTGGAAATTTCTTCAGCTCCCGGAAAGAAGGAGAAGGTCTGGGGGGGAGTAGGACCCCTGTTCCTAGGGAGGGCTCCCCTGTGCCATTGTGCTAGCCCGAGGGAATGGCTGCCTTCTGGGCACAGGCACTGCCTTCCACCTGCCCTCGTCCGGCCAGGGCTCCAGCCCCCATCCTCGTCTCTTGCCTGGGCTTTCTTGCGCGAGATGGTGGCACAAGCGCTCCCAGAGGGTCGGGGCTCCTCCGTTACGTCCCCCCAGTAAACCAGCGCCCTGCAAGCAGCTCAGCCCTCTGTGCTCAACAGAGTTTGAGAGTGGGAGAAGCATTCCCACAGGTGGGAAAGAGAGGCGACGCTGGCGCGCACGGGGACTCCCGGCAGTTCACGGAACGCCTTGCTGAATGGCAGGTGTCCCGTCAGCCCTCCTTTGCCATCTCCCTGCCCTTCCTTCTTCGCTGGATGCGCAGCGATGGGAAAGCTCCAGCTCCATAGAATCACAGCACAGCCTGAGTTGGAAGGGACTCGCAAGGATCACCGAGTCCAAGTCCTGGCTCCACACAGCACTACCGGAAAGTTTGGCCATCTTTTGGAGACCCTCGTCCAAACGCTTCTGGAACTCTGGCAGCTTGGGGCCGCGACCACTGCGCTGGGGAGCCTGTCCCTGTGCCCGACTGCCCTGTCCATGATGAACCACTGCTCCTGAAGTCTTCACTGTTCCATTCCAATAAAGCTGACTGGGACTCATGAGATTTCACTTGGCTTAGAGTAAATCTTTGTGCCAAATCCTCCTTTCCCCTATTTTGATGAATTATTTATAGTATGGTTCTGTGGTAGCAATATATATTTAATTTTTCATATTGTTTTTCCCCTGAACATGTTTACAAAATAATGAATAAATGCTAATATTACAGACAACCATCTCTGAAGTAAATTGGTCTGATATCTCAGTCAGTATGTTTAAATAACTTTGGTAGGTTGCAGTTTTCATATTATTTCTCCATACATTATGACAACTGATTAGCTAATTCTGCCTAGTCTGCGTTCCTGGTAGAAAGGAAAATAATCAAAACCCATAGTTTATTCAGTGCTAGTAGGTGACATTTTTAGAAAGATTTTCAGCAAAATATAAACACACAGACTGTTCTTCAATGGCAAGCTATGATAAGTCCAGGAAAAATTTTGCAGAACATTTCTGCTCCAGAAAAGATTCTGTTTATGAAGTTTACTTTGTGGGCCTGAGGACAGTCATATTCTCTGAGACTGATACCAGCTTTGTTAAATGTGGCAATTAATTTTAGAGAATCATTTTATTGCAGACTATAAAGCATCAGAATAATCAGACCATTGGGAGGAGGCCTTCTCTGGAAACGTGAATGAGCTGTGACATTTAAATTGGAAGTTTTGATTGTGCTTTTTTTAGCCTAGTATCTTTTTTAAGTTTAGTAGTCACATTCATGTGCTGTGATTTACTTGACATCAATGAAGTTAGTGGTGCCATTGTGGATTTTCCAAAGAATGTAGGTTGTCTTCTTGTATCCAGTTATATTTGTTAACTATAAATTAAATTACAAAGCTCTAAGCAAGACAAAATCATTGTCAGTGTCTGCGGTGTCCAGCTGTGTAATGTGTTCAGACCTCCACTCTGCAGAAATTTTAAATGTAAATAAACTGCTTTGTAGGTACAATCTGTCATTGCAGTGCGGTAAAAAGGAATCTTATGTAGCCAGCTCCATGTATTATTGTAATAAAAATAAAATATGTTAATGAATACAAAATTTCTTTTTTTTCCATCATTTTTCTAGGATAGAAGAGTTTTAATAGTATAGTATAAATGTAAGAAGATCAGCAGCCCCTGACACCAAGACATTGCTGGATCAAGGAGTGGTGAACTGCTTTGCTGTGTTTGTATATCTGTCTGTCTGTCTGTCTTTCCTTGTTTTCTATCTTTTCTATTTTCTTCTTTTTCATTCTTTGTAGTAGCCATTGCCTAATATTGTCTTGGAACTTTTAGCATAGAAATAAATCCTGCGCCAAAGTATTCCTATCTGTAGCACTTATTAATCTTTATTAGCAAATTAGCCACTTTTACCTCTGAGTATTACCTGCTGTTAGAAAGCTCTCAATAAATTCATTTGCATTATTCTTTTGAGTCTTAAATAAACTCATGACTGATGACTGATTTTTTTTATTTGCCCAGGAAAACTCCACCTACTTCAAGAAAAATTCTGTGTCACAGAGTAGAAAAGTTGGAGTGTTCTGACTTCCACCTCCTGCCAATGACATCAGTCTCTTGAAAATCACCTTCCCCACAGCTGTGAAACCTTGTACCGTTTTATCCAGTTGTGATTAGTAGTTCATGAGTAGAAGTGTTTGAATATGTCCTAACAGAACCACTTTTTGGTTTGAAAATGCTTCAAGGGAAGAAAGAAATTATAGTGATACCATTAAAAAAGAAAAAAAGATATAACAATTTCATCATTTTGGAAGTTTTTCTCAGTGTCAAGGACTATGTTGATCAATTTTTGAGTTTTTTTCTTTTTGCATAACTTTTCCTGTCTCTGTGTTCTTAATGATTGAATCACTTAAAATGGTATCATACAATTGAAGTCATATGTCACAGAGGAAAAACTTTCATGGCTGGAAAAATTCCTCTGCTTTCCACTGATAAAGGAACGCTGATGAAGTTACACTGGCAGTACTGATTGAATTTATGAGATTTCATCTCAAATCTGACTTGCATTTTGTTGTTGTTGTTTCAAGTAATGCTCAAATTTGCTCCTAAAACTGAAAATAAAAGTTCTTATTTCTGACAAATTCTAATATCAGTAAAATCACTCAATTCCTAAAGATGAAGAGTTTACTTTGAAGAACATGTGAAAAGCTGTACAAAACAAACAAACAAACAAAAACTTTCTAGAAGAATAGTTATTTAATTTTGAGATAGTAATGTAGGAGGTAAATCAGATAGTAACAGAAGTTTTATAGTTTTCTGTAATATGAAGTTTAACAATTCTCTAAATTGTTATTTTAGTTTTCTCCAAGTTGCCTTAGACAGTTACTTATTTATCAGTATAGAGAAGAGACTCTGACAGTAAGATGGATTGAGGCATGGTGTTTATGGTGTGCCCTAGTACTGCATATCAAAGAACTGAGAATCAGAACAATACTTACACCTGTAAAAAGAAAGTAAAAATGTTAAAGCTTCAAAATTAAAATAATTTTAATAATAAAATACAATTAAAGAAAAAGAATAGTAATACAATGGAAAACCTTGAAAAAACTTATTTTTTTCATGACAATTAGAGTCAGAGCAGAAATGTTATAAAATTAAGAAGGATGCAGCTTAAAAAAATAATAAACTCTAGACACATGGGATGGTCTAAAAATATTTTAATGGTTCATGTAAATCATTGAAAAAACAGCAGCATATATTTTAAATATTTCAGAATGAGTAATACCTGATCTATTTGTTGAACACTGGTTAACCTAGTGAGGTAGTGAGGTGGGCTTTAAATGAAGGACTCACTAGGCAGGTCCAGAATGGCAAGGCTCACACCATTGCAACTGACTGGAGAAAGAGCCAGGCCAACCAGAAGAGTTACAATTGTTCCTTAGCTACATAATGGTAAGGGAACCTACATCCTCTGTCCCCTTGTCTTCTCTGAAGTACCTTTATACCAACGCACACAGCATGGAGAATAAACAGGAGGAATTAGAAATCTGTGTGAAATTGCAGGCCTATAATCTCATTGTGATCACAGAGCCATGGTGGGACAGTTCACATGACTGGAATGCTGTCATGGACAGCTATGTCATTTTTAGGAAAGACAGGCCAGCAAGGCAGGGTGGTTGAGTTAATCTTTATGTGAGAGAGCCACAGGAGTATACTGAGCTCTACCTAGGGATGGATAATGAACTAGTGGAGAGTTTGTGGATGAGAATTAAGGGCAAGTTAATATGCGTAACAGCATTGTGGGTGTTTACTACAGGCCACTTGATCAGAAGGAGGAAGTTGATGAGGCCTTCTACTCACAACTGACAGCAGCCTTATGATGATCCCAGGCACTGGTTCTTATGGGGGACTTCTGCCATCCTGATATTTGTTGGAAAAGCAGCATTGCCAGGCACATACATTCCAAGTGGTTCCTGCAATGCATGGAAGATAATTTTCTGATGCAGGTGGTCGTGGAGCCAATGAAGAGAGGTGTGCTATGGACCTTGTTCTTACCAACAAGGAAGGGGTGACTGGGGTTATGAAGGCTGGGGGCAGTGTGGGAGGCAGTGACCATGAGACAGTGGAGTCCAGGATCTTGTGTGGAAGAAACAAGGTGATAAGTAGGATTGCAGCCCTGAACTTCAGGAGAGCCAACTTTGACCTCTTCAAGGACCTACTTGGAGGTATCCCATGGATTAGAGCATTGGAAGGTAAGAGGGCCCAAGAGAACTGGTCAGCACTTTAACATCACTTATTCTGAGCTCAAGATTGGTGCATCCCTATCAGTAAGAAATCAGGGAAAGCAGGCAGGAGACGTGGATGAGCAAGGAGCTCATGGCAAAACTCATAGGGAAGAAGGTCTATGGAACATGGAAAAAGTGTCTGACCCCTTGAAAGAAATATAGGAACGATGTCAGGGCATGAAGGGATATGACGAGGAGGGCTAAGGCCCATGTGAAATCAAATCTGGCTAGAGAATTCAAAGACAAGAAAGACTTTTTAATATATGTCAGTAGCAAAAGGAAGACTAAGAAAAATGTGGGCCTGCTGCTGAGTGAGGTGGTAGCAAGGGATGCTGAGAAGTCTTCTTTGCTTCAATCTCTACTGCTCCTCAGAAATCCCAGACTCTGGAGTTAAGAAAGAGTCTGGAGAAAGGAAGATCTGGTCAGAGATCATCTAGGCAAAATCAACACACACAAATCCATAGGCCCTGATAGGATGCACCCACAAGTGCTGAGGGAGCTGGCAGGAGTGACTGCCAAACCACTCTCTGTCATCTTTGAAAGGTAGTGGAGAACACAAGTGGAGGTTCTACAAGGGTAAGTGCAGAGTCCTGCATGTGGGGTGGGATAACCACGTGCATCAGAACAGACTGGGGGCTGACCTTCTGGAGAGGACAGAGAAGGACCTAGGAGTCCTGGTGGACAAGTTGTTGACCATGAGCCAGCAGTGTGCCCCTGTGACCAAGAAGGCCAATGGTATCCTGGGCTGCATCAAAAAAAGCATGGCCAGCAGATTGAGGGAGGTGATCCTCCCCCTCTACTCTGTCCTGGTGATTTTACACCAGGGGTACTGTGTCCATTTCTGGGCTCCTCAGTTCAAGAAAGACAGGGAACTTCTAGAGAGAGTCCAGCACAGGGCCACAAAAATGATTAGAGGCCTGGAGCATCTCCTGTACAAGGAAAGGCTGAGAGACCTGAGACTCTTCAGCTTGGAGAAGAGAAGACTGAGAGGAGAACTCATTATTTATAAATATCTGAACTGTGGGTATCAAGTAGATGGGGTCAGACTCTTTCCAGAGGTGCCCAGCAAAAGAACAAGGGACAACAGGCAAAAACTGGAGCACAGAATGTTCCAGATGAACATGAGGAAAAACTTCGTTACTGTGAGGGTGACAGAGCATTGGAAGGAACAGGCTGCCCAAGGGGGCTATGGAGTCTTCTTCTCTGGAAATATTCATGACTCACCTGGAATCTTTCCTGTATGTTTACTATAGAGAACCTGCTTCAGCAGGGAGGTTGGAGTACATGATCCCCAGAGATCCCTTCCAACCCCTATGATTCTGTGCAACGCTGATATCCCGTAGGCTTAGCTTTACTGTCCTCTCCAGATGTGATATTTTTTACAGTGGTATTCTGCATCAACTTCAATAGATTTATTCGGGTTTAATGGCTTGGTAAATTGCAATGTCTCATACTTCTTTATTGCAAGTAAAGCTACTAAAGGAGCAATGCCTCTTTGCAAGCTACTCTAAGTGCTTATCTACTGTTTATTACATATACCACTAACTGTTTAGCAATTATATAGCAATGAAATATGATGTTTATCTGAAAAAATACAGTAGGTACTTTGTGTACACAAAATAAGTTATTTTCTCATACAGTTATTGAACTGCTTCGTAAGATCAATTTTGGCATCCATACCATCTTTCAGCTTATACTTAACTAAATGTTTCTTCTTCATGTTGCTCTGAAGGATCTTCCTGTACTAGGAAAAGAAGTATTTTTTATTATGCACTTGTTAGGTAGATACAAAAATACTGTTTTCGGCCAGCTGTGAATATGTTACTTTATAGTTCATAAATATTTCTCCAATGATATTTTGTAAATATTCTGATGAATGTCGTTTTCTGCACTTTTATGGATCAAGGTACATAATTGGTTATTGAAAACAGAGAGTATTTGTATGGAATACACTGGAAATAAAGCAAGACTACTGACATATGCTAAAGACAGTCATCTTTCTCAAATAATAACATTTTATTCTTTTACCTTTCTTTATTGGTTATAGTTGTTAAATGTTGTAGTTGGACAGAGAAAATCCTGAGGGTATTATTTTGTTTAATGCTCAGGGGCATACAAAGTGCCAAAGCTGGATTTGAAAGTTGATGATGATAGCAGAGGTAGTACTAGTAGTAGCTTCTGTTTCTTGTGATTTTATGCATTGTAGTTGATTGGGAGGGGTGTTGCTTTTTGTGGTTTCTTTTGTATTCACTGGTAGGAAGTGCACATAGTCAATTTGACACTATCGTATTTGCATATTTGATCTACCCTACTCATGAGAGGTTTCAGAACATGTAGACATTCACCTCAGTGTCTTCCATTTTCTGTTCATGGCATCATTGCATCAGTCAGATTTATAAACCAGAGGATCAGAAGGAACATTAGGAGGCCAACACGATCATCCTGTGCTCTGAAGAAGGCTCACAAATACCTGAGTTATTTCTGTAGCATGTCTACCAATCTCTTCTTAAACTTACTCTAGCTGAAGACTCCACAACTTCGCAATCAGTATATTCAGTATGTTACACTAGTGGAAATGTCCTGATGTCTCACTGGTATTACTTTTATTGAAATAAGCCATTACAACTCCTTCATCCATGTGCATTAGCAATAAAATACTCTTCTGTCTCTGCAGCAGTGAGTAACACACTTAGAAACTGCTAAGGTTTTAAATATCTCCATACCAGGCTTGCTTCTGGTTTCTCCTCTTTAGGTGGAGCAGGCATTTCCAAGTGTTTCCTATTGCATAGGTCTGTGTGTAGCAATGATATGCAGAGAGAATAATGATACAGGAAACAACAGCAGTGCAGTCCTGTTAGAAGGAACCATAGTCTGGATTTTCCCAAGTGACCTTACAGAGTTAGAGGGTTTTTTCCCACTCTAGATGCAAAGACAGCCTTGATTTATAGTATATCTTCATGCACTTTCCTAATCTTATACAGATTTATTTCATGGATGAAATTGTGCACATTTTATTCAACAATAAGATGAAAACATGGAATGATTTGCATTTTAGCAAACATGTAAATTAATCTCTCAATGTTAATTTACATGATGTGTTGAAACTGAAGAAACAAAAGGTTTATGGCATTTTAACTTTTTGATGTTAGTGTGTATTTATCTACATTAGGAAATAATAAGAAAAAAGCTAAGATCATATAAAAAATCCTGAACTATACAAAAGCTATGTGCATTTCCTGATACATTTAAGATCAGAATTATGTTGAAGCAATGGAGGAGGAAAATCCTTACTGCAAAGTCTTTATAATATGTGACCTTTCTGAATCTACAGAAAAGAGTAACTTGCAAGCAACAGTCTTAACTATGTAATTTTCTTTGTTTTCCTCTGTCTGTAAGCCAGATATGACTGTGTTCAATAAATAGTTATGATCCTACAGAAAGGTGACATTCATCAGAATATTAAAGACATGTAATTGTAGAAATGTTTATGAACTGTTAAGTGACATCTTTATTTAAGTTACAAAAGGCCTCTATGAGTAGCATAGAAAGAAGTACTTTAATGCTGTAAGCATAGGATAAGCATAGTGCAGGAAGGAGGATTACATACAGGATAAACTTATGACTTCACTCTAAATGTTACACACAGTTTTAAGTCCTCTGTGAAAAGAACACCACTGTTAAAGAATAACATCTGAGAAGAGATCTCTATGCAGTACTGTTATGTAAGTTGCTAAGGCTGTTTTTCTCAAAGCTTTTATTTCATAGACTATTGTTGGAGCATCATTCTTTTTAAAGAAGGTATTCTGAGTGGCCTTGAATTCTTCATATTTTATCTACTTCAGGTTGTCTAGAAAACACTGAGATGAGACAGTGAAGCAGAAGGCACTCACTGTGATGAAAATGCTTTGATGCCTCAATACATAATTTGTCCATTTAGTTTAATGTTAGTTCACATTTAAAAAATGACATACTTAGAGTAAATTCCTGAGTCAAAAATGATTCTTGAAGGGTTGGCTTAGTCACTGACACTCTTGAAGTTCCTTGAAAGAGAACTATCTTGCCAAAAGACTGAGGGTAAAATAAATTACACTAAGATTACATACATTCATATACATAAACACATAGGAACACATACACAGACTCTTCTTATGCCTACTCAGCCTGTTTTAAAGGGAATTAGACCTCTTGATGTGTTATTGTTCAACAGAGTAGAAGTAGGAACTTTCCAGACGAAGAAATGCTATAATTGACTTTGCCTTTCATTTCAGTGGAAATATTTTTGTCAGAACTATCACAAAATATACTTACTCCATCAACATTAATGCCTAAACGTTCTATGGGATCAACTGACCCAAAAAATTGAGAGTCATATTACTTAGTGATGTGCAACTATGATGGATGCAAATCCCTCGCTGAAGGAGATGGCCATGTAGTTTTCCCAAGTGTTCTATTCTTTTACATAAGAGGGAATCTGTTATTTTTGTCAATAAGTCTAGCTACTTATAGCTAATGCATTGAATTTAACAACTTAGAGAGATAAAATATTTCTCTCTCTTTTTTTTTTTGTTTAAACCTGCCATCAATGAGATAGCACAAAGACAAAATTCCAGAGGATATGTTGACTATGTTAGCTTTTGTTGCCTGTTCCTGATAATCTTGATTTTACCCGCTTAACAAATTTCAGAAATTTACACAAATGTTTGTATTCTGGTAAGGTAATAAAGAAACAATGTGAACACCTGAAATTCCATAACAAAATTTATCTATGGCCACTATAATTTTATTCTTCCAGGTCCAATTATGTGTAACTACCTGTCTTATGAAAGAAGGATTTTTTCTTCCTTTTTTTAGGTGCCATTACTTCTAGAAATAATGTGGTAGGGAAGCTGAATGGAATTTCTACATTTCCTATTTGGTTTTCATACATACTGTTTTAATTAGAAAGCATCTTTTAGAAAATTATCACTGTTTTGCCCTGCAGATCTTTAACTACTAGTTTTCTCATATATCTGGTTTCTCTCTCTTCTATATTCTTTACTAAATGTAGCTTCCAGTGGAAAAAAATAGTGATTAATAGAGTAATAGCAACAGGAATAAACTACTAGATTATTTAAATGTAGAATGACTAACCAGAAAAAAAATCTCCATAGGCTTCTAAAGAGTAAAAAATCTATTTTTTTTTTGCTAGTGATTTCATTTTTTATTCTATTCTCAAAAGTAGAACTATATACTCATAGAGTTTTTAAGAAGCAATATTCCAAGAATTACCCTTGCTTACCAGTTATCCAGCTATTACTTACCACAAGAAAGCATCCTTAGGAGTTCTAGAGATACAAAGATGAATAAAAAGCAACTCTCCAACATATGAAAACACAACATTGAAAATAAATCTGGATATAACACAGCCTTACAGACTGGTGGAGAAAGAGCAAGGAGTAAAATATGTGCAAATGTGCAAAAATTACCACATGTATCCTAATGTATGAAGGAAGAAAACATAAATCTCAACCTCCTACTCTACTCCTACTCTACAGGATGCCAGTGACTGGCCATAAACACTGATCTGATAGATTGCCTGAAGTTTAAGTGGATAAGCTTAACACCAGAACAAAATAGTTACTAAAAAGTTTGTGTGTATTTCATTTTAACTCTATATAAGAAATAGTGCTAGCATAGCTCCCACTGAAATAACAATCATTCTATAACAATCATTCTTTGATAGGATGGTTAAATCTTTATATGGCACATTCCTCTTGCCAATAAATTTTAAGTATAACAAATTGGTAGAAATTCAAGCAACCTTTCCTAGAACTTGGATGCAGCAGTGAAAACTACTGTTTTATACATTACATTTAAATGTGCATTTACCAGTTCATGAGATTTCTTGGACAGTTGAATTCACTGATATTTAGTTTACAATGCCATAACTTCTCTGTGTGTAGATCAAACACGTAAGTTGTCTGGAGAGGTTATAGAGTCCCTGCCTTTTGCAATATTCAAAATCTGACTGGTTACAGCCTTGAGAAACCTCATCTAGGCAACCCTCCCCTAAGTAGGTGTGTGGACTAGATGATGTAATGGATGAAGTTATAGACTTCATCTGGTGGATAAACTGCCTGACAAATTCAATGGCCTTCTACAATGGGATCAGAGTATTGTTGGATAAGGGAAGAGCAACTGGTGCCATCTACCTGGACTTATGCAAAGTATTTGACACAGTTCCACATTATATCCTTGACTACAAACTGGAGAATATAGACTTGATAGATGGATCACTCGCAGACAACAGCTTGATGTCCAAGTAGAAAACAGTGACAAACAGTGTTCTTCAGGGCTCTGTATTGGGATTGATAGTATTTAACATCTTTGTTGGTGACATGGACGGTGGGTTCGAATGCACCCTCAGCAAGATTCCACATGACACCAAGCTGAGTGGTACTGCTGACACAAGAGAGGGAAGTAATGTTGTCCAGAGGAGCCTGCAAACAACACACAGTTCAACAATGAATTGCCAAACATGAATACAGGCTGGGTGATGAGAGGACAGAGAGCCGCCCTGCAGAAAAGGACTTTGGAGTACTAGTATGTGTGTATATGGTGTGTATGAAAACAGTCCAGATGTCCTTGGAGAAGTGCATAAGTGGAGCTGAAAAATGTGAGAAGTAAGACTTGACAAAGAGTATTTTGTACTGTGCGTAAAAGACTATAATCCCAAAATTGAGGAACAAGGCAAACTGGATAAACAAACAACAGTCTAGGTTTGCAGAAAAATGAGAATACCTATTTCAGCTTCAAAGAAGTTGGTATGTAATAAAAGAAAGGAAAGTTAACAAAAAATGAATACATACCAGAGCTAGAAATCGTTGATTATTCACATGTCAGGCAGAGGCAAAACAGGAAAATGCTATGATCGCAAAGATTAGGACAAGAAAATGTTTTCAATTAAATTATGAAGGAAACCTTAGCTTTTGTATTGTTTTCCAAAACCTTTACACTACAATTGTTTTACTAAGAAAACTGTTAAAATGTAATGAAATCTGGAATACCTGCAGTGATATAGAGCTTATATCTAAATGCTAACTGCCGTGAGTATTACAGGTGGCTCTGAATCACCATTAACTCATAATATCTCACTTTAGACATGCTGAAGAATACTGAGAGATTTCCATAAGTCATGCTAAAAATGTAAAAGATGACACAGGTAGTAACCAGTCACTTTTTAACCTCAAAAGGTAGCCTTTAACACTATCAGTTAATATTTCTTGATACAGGATGCCATGCAGAGAGACCTAGACAAATTTAAGAAGTGGGCCCAGGTGAACCTCATGAGGTTCAACAAAGCCAAGTGCAAGGTCTTGCACCTGGGTCATGGCAACCCCCACTATCAATACAAGCTGGGGGATGTCAGGATTGAGCACAGTCCTAGTAAAAGGGATTAGGGGAAACTGGGGGATGGGAAGCTGGATGTGAGCCAGCAATATGTTCTTGCAGCCCAGAAAGCCAACCGTATCCTGGGCTGCATCAAAAGACACGTGGCCAGCAGGGCAAGGGAGGTGCTCCTGCCCCTCTACTCTGTGCTGGTGAAACCTCACCTGGACTACTGCATCCAGATGTGGAGTCCTCAGTACAGGAGAGACATAGACCTGTTGGAGCATGTCCAGAGCAGGGCTGCAAACATGATCCAGGGAACGGAACACCTCACCTACGAGGAGGACAGGCTGAGAGAGCTGGGTCTTTTCAGCCTGAAGAAGAGAGGGCTGCGAGGTGACCTGAGTGGCCTTTCAGTATCTAAAGGGGACCTACAGGAAAGAGGGGGACAAAGACAAACTCTTGAGCAGGGTCTGCTGTGATAGAACAAGGGGAAATGGTTTAAAACTAAAATAGGGGAGATTTAGATTGGTCACAAGAAAAACATTTTTGCAATAAGGGTAGAGAAGCACATGAACAGGTTGCCCAGAGAGGCAGTGGATGCCCTATTGTTGTGGTTTAACTCAACAGGTATCTCAGCACCACACAATTGTTCACTTCCAGTGACATGGGGGTTAAAAAAAATTAAAAAAAATTATTATTTTTTTTAAAAACAACAAAAAAGTAGAACTTGTGTGTTGAGATAAAACTATTTACTAAGATAGAGAAAAGGGAAAGGAAAATAATTATGACTATATATATATAAATGTATATTACAAGCAATGCACAAGGAATTGTTCACTACCCCGTAGCTGATGCCAGTTAGCTCTCCAAGCAGCAGAAAAGAGCAAGATGAACTCCCACCCCCTTCAAAACTGCCCTTGTATGATGTCATATGGTATAGAATATCTCTTCAGCCAGTTTAAGTCAGCTGTCCTAATTCTGTTCCCTCCCAGCTCACTGGCCCTTTAGCTGTGAATAGCCTTGGCTCTATACACACTACTTAGCATACAACGGCGTGTTACCAACATTGTTTTTCTCCTAGAACCAAAACATAGCATCATACCAGGCACATTGAGGAAAACAATTCCATTCCAGCTGACACTAAGACATCCATCTGTGGAGGCACTCAAGGCCAGGCTGGACCAGGCTCTGAGCAACATGATCTAGCTGTAGGTGTCCCTGTTCATTGCAGGGGAGTTGGAAAATATGACCTTTAATCCCTTCCAATTTAAACTATTGTGTGATTCTTTGATTCTGTATCACAAATGAGCTAGATTAGCAGTGAAATTTTGAAAGCTAAGATGGAAAGCATTCCTCTAGGGGCCTAATTACCTAATCGTTGTTGTGATATACCTGACAACAAAGGTAAAGTAAATTAAAGTATGATAATTGTTAAATTGTCAGATGTTGTTTTTGAAAGAACTAGTTCAAATTCTTCAATTCAGTCCTTTACCAATTTCCCCCACTGATCTAATCTTTTAAATACATATTTCCAGTTCCATATGCAATTTAATATTGATTCAAAACAATTCAAATTCATTGCTGTACCTTGGAAAATAATTATGTTGAAACGTTTTTTTAGAAACTACCCTTTTCTCATAACTGTTTTATTAAAAAAAAAAAGATACAGAAAGTCACTGCTGCAAAAAGCAACAATATTAAATCCAATTATTATGTGTAGATTATAAACTTAACATTATTTTCATTCCACTGCTGGATTATATTGTACTGTAGGTCATCAGTACACATTGCAGGAATAGGTTCAGCAAGAATCTGTTGTGTGTCTGGACTTGAGATCATCAAATAATAATAAAATCCTTGAATTTTCAGTAGCAGTATTCAGTGTTGTGCCTTAGCCAAGGTAATTTTAATAGTTACAGTAGAAGTACAGAAGGAATAATAAAATGTAATATACATTGCATACATTATATTGTAGAGCACGGATAAATATAACCTTATTACAAATTCAGATCTAGGAGACAGGATAGATGAAGTACTCAAGTACAGGGAGTGATATATATATATATACATAACACAATACATACATGATATATAATATCAATATATATTGTATACATGCATAATATATAAAATATATATCATATATATAACGTATAAAAAGACATAAATGTATAAAAAAAGAACAAATAGATAGCAATAGACAAGTGTATTGTACTCTCCTATAAGAATGTCTATTGGTTTGCTGTTAGCTTTCTGAGAAGGACCCACCAAGAGATTATGAAGAACAGAAACTGACCTGCTTGTTTGGCTCACCTCTTTTTCTTTTAGAATGTCTTGGGAAGTTGTCCTCACTATTATCTCTGTAAGAATCTTTACTTGTGTACTGGTTTGGACAGATACAGTTAATTTAATTTGTCATAACACATGTGTTGCTGTTTTGGATTAGTGATGCAAACAGTGTTGACAACACAGCAATGCTTAAGTTGTTGCAGAAGAGTTCTTAAACAAGATGATGTCTTCTCTGTTTCTCATGCTTGCCTAGTAGTTGGGAGAGTACTCAGCCAGGACAGCTGATCTCAGCAGACCAAAAAGGATATCTCATACCATATAACATTGTGTTTAGCAATAAAATTTGTGAGGAAGATGCGGGAGGAAGGGGAGACATTCAGAATTATGGTGTCTGCCTTCTCAAGTAAGTATTAGGTGTGAAGAAGCCCTGGTTTCCTGGAAGTAGCTGAATGTCTGCTTGCTTATGGGAAGTAGTGAATTATTTCCTTATTTTGCTTTGCTTGTGAATGTAGCTTTTTCTTTACCAATTAAATTGTCTTTATCTCAACCCACAAGTTTTCTCACTTTTTCCTTTCTGATTCTCTCCCCTATTCCACTGTGGTGATTATCTTATTGAATTTCTTTTACAAGACTAAGTCTCTAAAAGTTTTTTTCCAGGATTTTATGTACCAATTATAATTACTTTTATTTCACTACAGTCTCTATTTTACATTTATTATGGAGTTTGGCTTTATATATTATACAACAAACAAACATAGTTTTTTTTTTTTAACTTTGCTTTTTCCTCAACAAATGCAATGATAGATAGTATTGATAGATACTTGGAGCTAAGCATATTGACAACTCTGCAGCAGATAGTCATTGTATTTAAAATGATATACACCTGTATTTATTTAATTTTCTATTCAGATAAAGGTAAATTAAATGGTCTTTCAAAGATATTACGTAACTACTCAGAATACATTAAACTCAATCTAAATCATTATAGCATAGAAAAACGCATATTCCAGCAATTTTTGAATATATTCTTCTGGAAGCACAATTTACTAAACTTCTCATGGGAATGTTTTCTTAACTGCCTTCTTAACAGCTGGCTTTAAGTCCATGTCCTTCCTTGTCCTCTCTTAGTATCTTTCCTGGTTTTAAGTTCACTATATAACCATACATAATGACATTAACCTTGCCTCTCCGTTCTTAATATTTTTGTCCATGAACGACATGCCAGGCCATCTTGTATCATTAACCACTTTCTATTTGTTGTGTGTTTGATCTCAGCCTTTGCTATCCTCTCTCTAACCTATCTTTCCCAAAAACTTTTTATTTCTTGTCTACAAAGAGCATATGCAGTACTTTTTTTTTTTTTTTTTTTTTTTTTTTTAACTGAGTACCAGACTGGAGGAATCCTAAAATAATTTGGCATCTAAATTCTGGTTTTATTTAATATAGAAGAAAAAGTCACAATCTTGAAGTGGTAAGATTTCATGTTCCTCAATGAAGAAGAGGTGATAGCAGAATGGAATCACTATGTGTGCTATGAAACTACATTTGCAGAGAACTGACATGTTATCTCACATGTTCAAATGTTTAAGGAGAGGTGTCCATTCCTTTAAGAGGCAATACTAGAAGTGCAAACACATACTATTCCCTTGTGGAAAGAAAAGATAACATACAAAGATAAAGCTATAATTTTCCATTGATAATAAAGATGTAAAAGAAGCATATAGCAAGCAGAAATTTTATCAGATGACTTAAACAAAAAAATCCACCAGGAGCATTTAGAAACATAATAAAAAAGAGGAAAACATATATTGAAATGCAGCTAATTAACATGCAGAATATTGATAAGAAAATTATAAAATATAATCACATGAGGAGTAGCAGGAACTAAAAAGAAAAAAGGTGGTCTGCTCTTCAGTAGAAAGGGAAGTCTACATCAAGAAGGGTAAACTAATTAATGCTGTTTTCACACAGGTAGCTGATATAGTTAATATTAGTGTCATAAATATAAGGCTTTCATCAGTACATTAGAAACATTATGTATGCAGAAATAATCCACTGCAAAAAAGTACAGGAGGGAAAGCATCATGCAGAAGTTATAGTTCCACAGAATGGGAAATAAGAGCTTTAAGCTCACAAGCCAGATAGGCAAAGAAGCTTTTAGATATATAAAAGATAGGTACAGTAAAGAAAGCTAAGATTTATTAAAAACAAAACAAAAAAATCTAACCATTAAGAAAAATTGTTAGCAAGTAAGAATGAATAACTGGAATATGTATTTTAAGAAATCTGTGGAATCACCAGTAGTGATGCCAGAAGGCTTTAGGAACAAGCAAAACATCCCTTTGCAATTAATGATGTAAATAAATATGCTGGATGCTAACTCAGGATGAACTACGGCAGGCCTGTAATTCTTTATCACAGAATCACCAAATTGTAGGAGTTGGAAGGGACCTCTGGAGATCATCGAGTCCAACCCCCCCTGCAAAGCAGGCTCCCTATAGCAGACTGCACAGGTAGGCATCCAGGCAGGTCTTGAATGTCTCCAGAGAAGGAAAATCCACAGGGGAGCCCAGAACTGAGTACAGTACTCCAGGTGAGGCCTGATGAGGGCAGAGTAGAGGGGGAGGATCACCTCTCCTGACCTGCTGGCAATGCTTCTTTTAATGCACCCCAGGCTGCCATTGGCCTTCTTGGCCACCAAAGCACACTGCTGGCTCATGGCCAGCCTGTCATCCATTAGGACCCCAGGTCCTTCTCCGCAGAGCTCCTCTCCAGCAGGTCATGTCCCAGCCTGTACTGGTACTTGCGGTTATACCTTTCTAGGTGCAAGACTCTACACTTGTTTTTGCTAAACCTCATCTGGTTTCTTGCTGCCCAGCTCTCCAGTCTGTCCAGGTCTTGCTGAATAGCAGCACAGCCTTCTGGTGTGTCAGCCACTCCTCCCAGCTTTGTATCACTGGCATACTTACTGAGGGTGGACACTATCTGCTCATCAAGGTAGTCCATGAAGATATTGAACAAGACCAGACTCAGCACTGACCCCTGGGGAACACCGCTAGTCACAGGTTTCCAACCAAACTCTGTGGTGCCGATCACCACTCTCTGAGCTCAGCCAGTCAGACAGTTCTCAGTCCACCTCACCGTCCACTCATCTATCCCACACTTTCTCAGCTTTGTTTTCAGGATGTCATGGGAGACGGTATCAAAAGCCTTGATGAAGTCGAGGTAGATGACATTCACTGCTCTCCCCCTATCTACCCAGCTGGCGATGCCATCACAGAAGGCTACAAGCTTGGTCGAGCACAGTTTTCCCTTGATGACCTTCTTCTCTTCCAATTGGTTGGAGATGGTATCTAAAAGAAGCTGTTCCATCACCTTTCCAGGAATGGAACACTTTAAAGTTACTGCAATACTAAATATATGAGGAATTTTTCATGAATGTTCACTAACTACTTGAGATGTTATGGGCAGACTACATGATTAAATTTTCCTCTGATCTTGAATTCATGCACGGTTGACTATATATAGTATATATTAGTATAGTGTATATATATATAGTATATATTAGTATAGTATATATATAGTATATATTAGTACAGTATATATTAGACTATATATAACTATATATTAATAGCTCAGATACAGTGAAATTAGACCATTTTCCCTAACACTTTTATTTCCAGAGTTACCTAGTTTACACATAGTATGGTGTGCTGCATAACAAAATTGAAGTGAGAGATTTTTCATCTTTGCTACATCCACTTTTTCCAGAAAATGATTTGTATATTGCATGTAACACCTTCAGTTTCTTGTTTCTACACACATCATAGGAATGAAAGAAAAAGCATTTGTATGTTACTGAAGGAAAAAAAAAAAGAAGTACTATTTTATCTACTGCTAGAGAAAAAACCTTCTGAATGTCACAGAGGTATGAAAAGTGTGAAGATCTCGTACTGCAGAGAGCAGCAATTTCTAGAAATTGCACAAGACTTTGGTTTTATCTTTTGTGCTGGGAAGAATAAAATAGCACTGTGTCAGGGTCCTTTTTAACACACTGGCATTTAAGGTTCTTGATCTTAACAGGAAGAAATGTTTTCTTTCCTAAGGGTTTACTGAGTGAAAGTCCCAAGAGCTAAGCTTTTCTTTCCTCATGCCTCTTTTAAAACCACAAAACTTGATTCATGTTATTTTCAAATACAGAACTGAACTGCACAACATAACCAAAATAATTTAAGAAAAGATTCTATCATTTGGATCAACTTCAGCTTTGCTTTATATTAGTAATTCATGCATTTTACTACAAGCAATTGTTTGTGGAGTCTATCTGCATATAAGAAAGACAAATTTTCCTTGAAGCTATTCCATTTCCAGCTGGCATTTCTCATTTTGCAATTCATTTTTATATTGTCACCATTGCACCTTATATGCAACTGTTTTTTTTTATCATGATTGTACTGACTAGGTAAAATTTGACTATAGCAAATATTTTTTATGAGATCAAGGAAGAAGAATGAAGATTTGCATCCAAAAGAATGTGAAGTAATAATTTTAAGTCAACTAACTTTGAAAGTTTGTTTTTTACTGTTTGAAAAGAGTAAGCCCAAGGCACAAATTTTTAATTTATAAAATTCATTGTGGCAGGGAAACATTCCGCATGATTTCTCTCCTGTCACCAAGTCTCCAGGTGTTCAACTCCCTTCAAACTACAACTATGAGGTCGCCTGTGAATGCTGTGTGCCCTAGGCTTGGAAATATCTGAGTGAATTTGGCATCCCGTAGAAGTGAGCTAGCACATCAAGTTAACTGTTTCATTATTTAATTGTACCTTGCTTTCTTTGCTCAATTACTTCTCATGTCTACAACCTCCTCTTCAGTCCTCTAGAGCTGACAGATATTAATCTATGGCTTTTCAAAATCTGTATTTTAAATGGGAAAAAAGAAGTTATGTAGGAATCAATTGCTACTTTCTAAATACTCTTAAAAAGCAAGGGTGGAAACTGTTACAGACATGGTATAGCATTTTGTCTGGCTAGAGATAAGGAGAATGCCTAGAAGGGTTTCTTCCCATCATGCAGAGGTGTCTCTGATACAATTAGATTACAATGAAGTAAAACAAAGAGTTCATCTGTTGTGCTTTTTCAGTGGATGCAGGAATGGGAAGGATTTCTGTAGAACTGCACAGGTTTAGTGGTTCAGTGCTTCAGGTAGCAGATAAAGCTGATCTTGTCTGGACTCAACAGAAATGCAGATTCAAACTGAAACATTATTAAGTGCTAAATTACATGAAAAATAAAACAGCATAAATGGAGAAACAAAACAAAAGAGTTGAGCCAGTGCCTAACAGAAGCTAACCTGTACTGTCGTTGCACTATACTGCAACCACAGACTCAACTATAGTGGACTACAGTAGGCAAACTTTGATTGAGGCCCCAGCAGTGTGCTGACATCAGCACTCGAGGGTTAAAGGTACTCTAATGTTTATACTTAACAAATATACTGATCAAATGTTCTGTAAGTATTAAGGCTTAATGTCAGTTGCATTTCAAATTCAGTCAGGGAACTTAATTGAATTTGAAAATGTGGAATCTAACTTACAAGAATTTCATAAGTAGCAATTTCTTCTCTCTCCCTTCTTTGTTTTCTTTCTCCATCACTCAGAATATGGTCGTATTTTATCTCTTGCTTCTTCTTTATGTCCTTACTCATCTAATTCCATCTAAGAGCACTGATAAGAGAATTTGCTGCCATCCAGGCAAACATGTCTTTCTGATCCTCTGCTGCTTAACCCAGTGAGTTACTGCAAGCCCTCACCACTCTGAAGAACCAAAGCTGCAGGCTTGTAAAATGTAATATTGTATCTTGACCACTAAAGAATGGTAGCACTGACTATCAACAATAAGCAGATGGTCTGATGAAAGAGCACATCTGGCTGACAGATGAAAAAATTCATGAAGTTATGTAAGAATGTGAACGGTGGTAGAGTAAGCAGAACTAGTATTCCCTACATTATTTTACAATTTCAGAGGAAGCAAGTAACGTCCTTCTATTCTGACTTATTATGTCACTTCACAAACACCCACAGGAAAGGGGTAGAGAAGAAAAGAAAAAGAATGGGAAAAGATTGAGTAGGTATTGCTACTTTCTGTCCGGTGTCCTAGAAGATGGTCTTAAAATGCAGTTTTATGATGTGAACTCCAGGTTCACATCTTCAGGTTTATGCATTTAATTTACTTTGTAACTAGTAGGAATTGGAAAGATTGCTCTCTCCAAATAGCTACTTTATTTTGAGTCCCTCATATAGAGTTAATTAACAAATGTCTGTCTCTTTTGTTCTGTTTTGTAGGAACAGTTACAAATCATTTTATCTAATTCAATCCCACTCCACTTTTTTTTTTTTCCCAGTTTCATCACTTCTGTCATTTCTAGTTTCTTTCCTTTGCTGTGTTTCTTTTATATGGTTAAGAATTTTTCAGTTTCTCATCTGTGCTATGTTTAATAATGTCTCTAAATTAATAATACTCACACTCCCTTGAGCTGTTAGCCATCCAGTTCTAATACGAATATAAAATGTGACTTTTCTAGAAGGTCTTACTAAAGAAATACCAATGACACATTAGCAAAAACTGTTATATGATTTCATGTATGACCTTAGCTATGGTCCAGCGACAGTCTGTGCTTGTCACTTTCCATCCTGTGATACCCACACATTCCTGTAACATTGATGGGCTTCTTTGACATCAACATTGGATAATCTGTGCACATTTTTCTAATGAAAGAACTTCCTGATGCAGAAATTATGTGTATGTGTCTGAAGAAATAGCATATTCATGTCATCTTCCCTAGCCATGAAATCCCCCTGTTATTGCTGCTAGAAATGGAAAGCAATGGAAGCCCATGTCTCTGGAAATTTAGCATATATGCTTTTACTTCCACAACAGGGAATCTGTTAGTTGATCATGATGGATGTATTATTGTTCATCCTGACTAGTATCCAGAGGCTCTGCAATAATTCAAACCTCTCATGCTACATTCCCTGCTCCTTCATACTGCCAAGACCAATCCAAACTGAGCAGTACAGATATCAAAGAACAGAGAAGTATCCAGAACAAACTCACTCCTAGACAGTTTCCACCTTAATTGTGCACACAACTGGAGTAGGGAAACAGGACTCCAAAATGGATGCCTTTGGCAGAGGATACAATATGTAGCAGAGTTAGAAAAGCAGGGAAATATCTGGGTTTGGAGTTCTTTCTGGTGAATTTGTGAATACAGAACTGTTGAAATAGATAAGATTTTTTCATGGCTATTATTAATTCCTGTCCTGTAATTAGTTATGTTTGAAGTAGACTTTTTAAATTGAAATGTGACCATTTCTGGCCTTCTCTGACCCTTAAAGATGCTGAGTCCTGGAGAGAATTTTTTGAAAGTATTTTTCCTTTCTAGAATTTTCTAAACTTATGCTGGTATGGAGGAAATATTATGTAATGACAATTTTATGAAAAAAAATTATTTTTGCATTATAACAACTTAGGTATGCATCTATTCTTTCAGCAATGCCAGCATTGGTTAAAGAAGATAAAGCCTTGATGTGTGCAATATTTTTTCCCAAGAAAATCATGCGCAAATGTAAAAACAAACAAACAAACAAAAAAAACCACAAAACCTGGAATGAGTATCACCTCTTAGTTTAAAAATAAAATCATTATTGACCATAATTACATTTCCTCCTCTATTCACACTTTAGTTTTAACTCTCAGCTGTTTTTAAGTAGGTATATGTAGGAATAAAATAAGATACTTGATTCTATATGCCTACCAGCAGCAGGAAATTATTTTGTTTAACTGACCTGCTAATTATTTGCAAAAATTTAACTAATGCACTTGAAATACAAATTCCCTGAAGTGATCTGCTGTGGTTTAAGCCAATTATAGGCTCATTAGCATTTGTCCTTACTCTCATAAACTGAAGGCAATAGGTAAGGAAAAGAAAAAATAAGAGATAAAAAAGCAGTAAAAATAGACATGCTTCTCAGCCATGTGTTGGACTGTCAAATTGTTAACAATTCTGTGCCCTCTCCCTTCCTTCCTTCCTGCCTGCTTCTTCAGTAAATATGGTAACTGGCGATTATTTCTGTGAGAAGTCTAGTGATGACAGAAATTAGTTACAAAATCACCTAGGCCTCATGGACTAACAGCAAAATAAATAGTATGCAATTATCATTATGTCCAACAGAATTGCTGAAAAAAAATTCTGCCACAAATTTGATAGGCTTTCACTGCACTTTTTATAGATATCTTCAAGCCTTTAGAGATAAAAGAAATAATAAATATACTGGCTTTTACTTCTTTTGGTATAACAGATAAAAAGGTAGCCCAAATAGAATAATAGTATTAAGTGTCAGTAATAGCTGACAATGATGAAGGACATTAAAATGGTCTCTTAGGTGAGCAACATATTGATATTCTTGAACCTGTGTTTCATGTGCCTGTAAATAATATTTTTCATGTGATGCAATGTACATCACACGCATTGTATACAACAGATTTGTAGAAAGCATCATATAATTAATATGATTCAAAGATCATAGTACATCCAGCGATACAGTGGAAAATGATTCTAAGAGAGTGACAGAGGAAAAAAAAAAGAAAAAACAATGTTCTCTCCCTCTTTTCAGACAAACAGCAGATCTGCAAAAGGACTCAGTCTTTCACTATCAATTTAAGGGAAAGAGGACGAGTAGGAGAAGGAGAAGAAAGAGGAGAAAGAGAAGTAGAAAGAAGAGGTGGTAAAGGATGCAGTACTACTAGTCACAGTATATATTGTAAGGAAAGATTCAGGAATGTATTTCTCATCTATTTTCCTAAAAGGATAGTACCTGTGGACTAGTTGTTCTGGTAGAAATTTGATGAAAAATAGAAAGAGCTAAATCAAAATCAAAATTTTATCACAATAATATTAAGTTTAGATTAATAGTGTTATTTCAGATCATTTTTATTTTACTTCAATTTCATATATTTGAGGCAATTACATGCCTGCTTGTATATGTCACATTAGCTTGAGCCAGAAAGATGTCAATAGATAGTGTGTGACAGAAATGTTTCAGTTTCAGTTCTTCTGACACTTGGCAAAAGAGATTACTGTCCCAGTCTAAATAACAGTTGTGTATTTTTTGTTTTCAAAATTCAAATTTTTGTAGTTGATACTTCACAAAAATATAAATTTGAGTTGCTTGAAAACCTGCATACTGTTGCACCACCATCAGCATTTTCGTTAACTAAAAATACTACACAGCATACTACACAAGGAGGTGGTTTATCAAGTGGTATGACACCTACAAACACATGGAAATGAAGATAACGTTACACATGATTTAGTTTTTTAAAGTTACTTGATCTATCTAGCAAATTTTAAAAATTTTTTTTGTTTGTTTGTTTTTGAAATCCCTTCCCCATCCCCATCACAAACACACACAGGCTTTATTCATGAATTTAAAAAAATGGTTTTTTTAAAGCAAGAAAATAGAGAAAAAAAAAATCTCATCTGTCAGAGACTACTTTAGGTGGCAGCTCATAACTGAAAACAGAGTGTGCAAGTATGTGATTTGTTTTACAAAAGTCTGCAATAAAAGGCCTAGCTCCTCTGAGTTTTGGCAGTTACCTCAATTTTTCTTTCAAAACACAATAAGGTTCATATTTTGCTTATATTTGGAAAATAAATTCAATTAATAACACTATTTCATGCATTTTTCCATTTGAAATCGAAAGTAGAAGATTTTGTAGCACAACCTTTTCTGTAACCCTTGAAAAGAAGCAAAAATTAGATGTTACTAAGTTTCCAGATGCAGCGACTTTAGCACATCCTGAGTCACCATCTTTCCATTTTCAATTGTGTTTTCTTAGATGTTGTTTTGAGTGGGAATGATTCTGCTTTTGTTGGTTTGTTTAAGTCCACTGATTTCAAATCATGTCTGACAGAGTGCATAAGGATGGGCATAAAAATACTTGAGATAGACAAGAATAAAATATTGCATGGACAAATACTGTGCATCTCCTCTGATATGACATCATTTCTGAAATGAAATCAAATTCAGTCACTTAAAGGAGACAATATGTTCACATCTTTTGCTTACCGGACACAGAAGAACTGAAATATCATAAAGGAACAGCTCTTGCTAGTAGGGTTTCTGTAAGCAAGTACTTGACTTCCCCGAAGCTTCAGCAAAATTAATTAGAATGACGAATTTGCTTAGTTTAATCTCATTACCTTCTTATTTGGAAATTCAAGAAGTTAATAAAGATAAATTAAGTAAAAAACAAAATAAAAAAAAAACCTTAGGCTTAAATCAATGTCCACACAAGGATTTGTGCAGTTATCCAATCAATCTTAAATTCATAGCTCAACTTCATTTGTATTGATATTGCTGAGTGTCTTGAAGACAACAGAGGTTTTAACAGTCCTGGTAGAGAAGTTCTTCTGATACCTTGAGCTTGTAGTGACACAAGAGGCAAAAAATCCTGATGAATGGTATTTGACTTCAGTTTAAAGTTTTTAGTGTTAACCTTTCCTTTCCTTTTTAAAAATAAGAAATAAAATAAAATAAAAATTAAATAATAAATATTTTCTCTATAACTAGATGTAAAATTAAAACTCTGGCTATATTTTATTTTTATTTTCTCTTCCCCCAGTCCCTGCCTTTTTCTTTTAATCAGCCTGCTGTCTTTTAACCCCATAGCAAACTAATAACAGTCTATTATAAGCTAAGTTCATGATGCTTATTACTCATTTGAGCTGTATGCACCAGTGGAAATGAGACTTTGAGTATTAGGCAGATTTATATTTAAGAGATCACCATTTGCAGAAATATTCCTTTGCATATGGCAATTACTGAAATTATACTGAAACTTGTATCAGTTAAAAAAATAAAATGTAAACAAAGATATTTCATATTATTCACTAAAATTTACACATTTGGCCACTTCATGTATGGTAAAAGAAAAAATAAAAACGTACAGCAAAGACAACTCAATCCAAAGACAGTTTTCTAAAGAAAAAGAACGAGAAACTTACAGGAAAGTAGTCTCTCTTAAGGAATATATTTTCATTTTAATACTGCTTTGAAGCCACAGAAAAAAATTTAGTGAAATGATTTGTGAAAATAGAAATGCTTCACCTGAATCTGAGGTGCATGTGAGTCATTGTTCCAAGAGTAGGAAGGTAAGAAATCAGAAATTATTAAGGCTTGAATAAATGTTGTTTGCAAATGTTGATCTTTTCCAGTTCTCTTGCTTATGAACAGGTCAGCAGAAAAGAGTTTTAATAGGAGGATTCATATTAGTTTAGCTTTAGTTTACTAGAAGAATGAAGGTTTGCAAGCATCAAAGCAGTAGATAATAAAAAGAGTGCTTTCTGCAGCCTCAATAATGTTCAGAAGCAGTAGCAGTCATTAAGGATTCGGCCTCTGTGTTCCAAATGTATAAAATTTGAATTTTATGTAGCAGAACAGTATTAATCTGAATGGTATATAATCAGCTTTACTATCTACCATAAACTTTATATGGAATTACAATGCTTTTTAGACAAAGTAGGAGTATATAAGCAGTCCGTAACTTTTTCCAAAACCTCTGACAGAAGTAGCTTTTGCACAAAGGTCAGAAAGCTTAGAGGACTCTCCCAGACTTGGCAGCAGAAAGTGCATCAGCACCTGAGGGCACATCAGCACTTACTTGAATGCTTAAAGTTGTTCATGAGCATCTCATATAACAAGGCCAATCTAAGAAAAACTGCTCAAAAATGCAGCAGCTTGAATTTGCAAAATTATTACCGCATCAGGAATATTGTTTTGTTATAATTCTCAGGTCAAGCCTCTACAATCTGAAGATGTGTCTAAAAATGTCTGCTTCTCAGCTTAGGGCCTGATAACCCTTCCCATTTTGATAGTGTAAGCAAATATGCCTTGGCTACCTCCTATCTGCTAATGGAGCCTCTGCCATCAACTTACAATTCCCCATCCTTCCAGAAAAATTAACAAAAGAATATTTTTTTAACAAAGAAAAAAAAAGAAACATGCAATATGTGTGCAAGATGTTCATGAAATATGTGAGGCAAAACAGTTCTAAGCAGAACTATTTACAAAGTGCTACAACTTCTCTACCAACTCTTGCATTATCCCACTGAAGTTGAGGGAAGCTGTCTTTGTCAGCAGAAGAAAACACCATGTGTCATAGGCCTCCCCACCCCATTTTCCTCTGAAAACTGTAATTTCCAATCACTTACCAAAATGTGTACAAATTTCTTCTCCAACAGTCTATGTTTTCTAGGATTGTTATGGTGGATTGTAAATATCCCAATGACACTGAAAAACATGAAAGAGTTGCAAGAATGGCCATGGCAGAATATACTATGTGAAATAACAATAAATGAGGTTAGGATGTATAGAAAGTATGGAACTTGTCAGTTATCCATTTTGCCCACTTTTTTTGTTTGTTTTATTTTTTTGTTTGATTGTTTGTCTTCTAGTAATATCAGAATGAGAGAGAATCTGAGCGCAAGTCTGCTTATCAAAGACATCCAGGGACCTGAGATTTGGAGCATTAAAGATTAAAATAACAAAACAGGGGAAAAAGACCTGGAAGCTTATTTTATAGAGGGATTATGGAGGGATTACTCAGAGTAGCTGCCAAAAAACAACAATGTAAAATGTAACTAAGCCATTCTAGATCAAAACTAACTGTGCAGTTATTCACAAATAAACCTCATCTGCAAAAGATATTTTAAGCTGCCTTTTGCACAGAGATTTGCAAAATGTTCACCTAGTCTTAATAGCAAGTTTCTTTTTTTTAAATATCTCTAATGTCTAATCTTCTAGAGGATAACAGTGATTATTATTAACAATGTTAATTTTGGGGCACATGTGGATTTGTTCAGGATTATGCTTAAGGTGATACACTAGCCTTTGTGTTTCAGCACCTCCTTTATGATCTTCCATGTATGTTTTGGCCTATCAAAGCTATACTGATCTTTTCCCTAATTCTCTTCAAACACAATTCCACTTGTCTGTAATAGTGAGACATAGCTGTTATGCTAGAAAAGGACTAACAAAATAATTATCCCCAAAAATTATTATCATTATATTAGTTATTATATATAATATAATCAATATATTGCTGTATATTGTTATATCTTATTATATAATAATTATTATATCATTATTATAATTATTATATTGTAATTATACTGAGCTCAATTGGATAACATGAAAAAGGGCAAGGGGGAGGTTTTTCCACCTTCTTCTAATTCTTGTTGTAATTGCAATGGAATTTCTCTCCTTTAAAAATTAGCATAGTATATAGAGGCTAAACTGGGTCCCACTTATGTAGACCATACCCACTGCCTAAACTAAATGCTGTGAATGTCTTCCATAAGATGTTTATTTCTTTGAAAATAAAAGAGAACACGAACTTCTAAGTTCCACACTTAGATACTGTAGAAATTATAGAAATCATAGAATCATAATGTCCAAAATAATGGAATCATAAAATTGCTTGGGTTGTAAGAGACCATAGATATCATCTAGTTCCAACTGCAAACAGTGAAGCAATAAATAAGTTTGCCATGAAAATTTTGCAGTCAAAACTTCTGCAGCAAGAGAGAGAGGTACGCACAGAGCAAGGCCATCCTATATCCACAGGGCTCCCACCTCCAAATCACCTCCCCAGCCTTCAGTCTGATATCATGGTGAGGGTCTCATCTTGAAGTGTTTCAGACAATTCTAGGCATACCACAGATGAAGTGTTTTTCTTTGAACTGCTACACTCACTTCTCTCAGAGTAAAGAATTTCTGCTTAACCCTTTTTTTTTTTTTTTTTTTTTTTTTTTTTAAAATTTAAAGCCATTCCCCCTTGTCCTATCAGACCATGTCAAAAATTGGTCCCCTTCCTTTTCATAAGCTCCCCTCAAATACTGGAAGGCCATGATGAGGTCTCCCTTGAGCCTTCTCTTTCCCACACTGAACAAGCAGTTCTCAATAAGTTCTTCTCTCAGCCTCTACACATATCTCAGATTGCTCTGACCCAAGTGCAACACCTTGTTGAACCTCATTCTTGGGGGCCAAGAAAAACTAATAACATAAAAATATGTTATTAAACAAAACCGTGATCTCCCTTTCACTCAATGGCAGCTTTGACACTTTAGAATAAGTGTTTGTTGTAAAGTCATTTTTTGAATAAAAACATACATACAAAAAAAAGCAAACAACCCAGAACAATAATTTGTGGTCTTCTGTCTGGAGTGGAATAGTGATTGATTTATCTTTGCTAGCTCATCTTATTGGATTAATGCTTTGAATACTTCATACGTTATTGGCAATAGATAACTCTTTATGTAAAAGCTGGGCTAACTTATTGTCCAGAATCTTGAAGGGTTTGACTTTTCTATAACTTTCTCACTCTGTTCTTCACAGTGTACTAAATGAGCATATCTCTCAAACTCTTCTCCTTAAATATTTCTATGGCTCAGAAGTGTTTATAGTCATGACAGAATCTGAAAATCTTCTAGGACTTGGTATTACTGCTATCTCCCTCCAGTAAAGTAAGAACAGTTTCTAAGATTGTTAGTTTGCTCAAGACGTTGCAACAATCTGATTATGGATAAATATCCAGAAGAGGCAGTGGAAATTCCTCACTGTACTTCACTCACAGATTTTGAGTGAATCAAAAGGTATTTTTAAGAACCATGTAGTAGAATGATGTCCAAATTGTCTGCTGTGATTTTATTGTTTTTAGGAAGTTTCCAAAAAAAAAAAATTCTTTTGCTGCATTTGTGACTGTTCGGTTCCAAAATTGACTGAAAAACAGACATCTATTCTGAGGAAGAATCCTGAGACTTTTTTAAAAAAATAATTCAGCCACAATGGCAATCTGTATATATCTGAAGCCTAATTAGACTGTCAACAGTTTACGGGCGTTAGACCCGATTCCGTGACAAAGGGGACGGGGGACCCACGGGCCCACGTCC
>NC_034410.1:72595555-72760062 GCF_002078875.1 Numida meleagris | reverse complement strand
CTCCGGCTGGAAAATGGTAACAGAGGAGCAAAGTACCGTGGGGAATGTAGTAGTCCTTCTCTTCTGAGATCCAGGTACATTCACTACATGATGTTATGATGTGGAGTACCAATAACCGAAAATCATAAAACCATGACATAGACTAAAAGGGATAGAATGATAAGAAACAACCATGTAGGATTTTCTTGAAATTTCAGTTGTTGAAAACTGAAAAGAATACAGTAGGGGATATTTATGATAATCAGACCTACCAAAAACAGTAATTAAAAAACTTTTCTAAGGAGTGCTGGAGGTGAGCATAATTTAAAATCTCAGAAAGGTCTGTGCACATCAAAGGAGATATATTGACAAAAAATGATCTTTAAAATCTGAATTTCCACTTTATCAAATCAGGCAGTCAACTCCTTTAATAAATATAAAAATAACTACTTAACATTTAATACAAATCCAGAATTTGTAACTATTCAGACGCTTATATATTACCTGACACAGTTCACATAAAGTAACAAGACTAACAGTACATACCAGAAATGTTCTGAATTCTGCAGCATTGTAAATTGAATTATGATGCTGTTTTAACAGTTAGGCAGCAGCATGAAATGCTGTCAAAGTCATAAATTAAATTACATAAGCTGCTCTGAAATTAATACTAAAATGAAAATATAAAAGCCTTTTATTAGTATAGCCACTGAGTTCTATTCCAGTGATGGGACTTAGCCTCATACAACAATGTCCTTGCAAGACAAACTTGGATATAAGTGATATGAATGGTAGAAATTTCTGATAACTCTATGTGGATAGAAGAGAAGTCAGCTGTTCATACAGATCAAAGCTCCATTTTTACTTTAAATCTCCATCTCTTGTGGCTTGAGTTTTGTTTGTTTATTTGTTTATTTTTCCATTTGTTTGTGTGAGAGTTCTGTTTGAGGGGTTTTTGCCATTACTTGGCTCCTAAATCATACAAAATACCTATCCAACAGATAAGCTAGATTTCTGCGACAGGGCTCCTTCAAGTATGTCTTGCAGTTCCTCAAACATTATTTTGGTTCTTTTGGGTTTGTTGATGTCATTTACTTATTCTATGGTCTTACTCATGAAGACGGAACATACCTTCATCCTGTTAACAACTGAATCAAAGCAGCCAGTCTTCCTGTGATTTAGGAGATTAAAATTATAAACTGGAGATCATATTCTTCTCCTACCTTATCTAAGGTAGGAAGCCTCAAAGAATGATGTTATTATATTAAAATAAAGTTTAAGTGATCATCTGTTCTTTTCCTTTATGCCATTTGTCTATTTGTTAACTCTCTCAAATATTTCTTAAATATGCCGTCTAATTACAAGAAATCCACAGAAAGATAAGTGGCTGGAATGCATTAATTTTGTGTTAGGTTTTTTTTTTTTTTTTTTTTTTTTTTTCCTGTGAACAGATAAAGGAAAAAATAAAACCCCACAATGAGGAAAAGTCTGCTTTGGGGACTTAGCCTTGATTATATGTCAAGCAATCCAGACAGAGTTTGTCTTCGAAACACAAATCCAGAGGAAAAAATGTTCCCATTGGCACACTTGCTCACTTAACCATTTGTTTAAATGTTTGCTTTTGAGTTTTCTGTAAAGCAAAGATACTTGCTGTGGTGCATGTAATCCCTTAGAATTGTATCCTTTTAATTGATTGCTCTCTTGAATAGCATGACTCTGATTTAACTTTAAGTTCTCTACAGCATTTTATGTGTTTTTTTTTTTTTTTTTTTAAATAGCATCTTTGTTTGCAATGTGTACATTGTACAGCCAGTTACTGATCAGCTCACAGCTGGAAGTTTTTATTAACACCTGCTCATTTCTTAATAGTGTTATGTTTTAATTTCAAGAATAAATAAAGTGTGTGTTCTCAACCTAATTATTTGCCTTATTACAAAATAGCTTAATTGGTTTATAGAGATTAATGTATTGGTTAATTTAAGTATTATTGCATATTAATAATTCTATCAAATGACTAAGAAGGCATTACTTCTACTGAAAAAAAAAAGAGAGAGAGAGAAATTGTTGTGATGTATATTTTAAATCCTAAAGGAACTTTACTGCTGTTCCTAGAGTAACTGAAAATTGTAAACACCAGAATGCCAAGCTATGTGGCCCATGGGATCTCATTCTTATTAGGAGTGAGAAACCTTAAAATGATTAAATCCCTAGGATTTCAGAGGTCTGCCATTAATCACTGCTAGCTGTTATAGAAGCTTTGCTTGTTACTGTATTTTAGAGGAAAAGAGCTAAGAAGTCAAAATTCCAGGGTATTAAGATCCAATACAATCAGACATTTGAATAAAATTTTGAAACAAGCCTAATCATAATTTCAGAAAATCACTGTAGATTTCTTTTCATTATGCATTTGCTTAAGTATGGTTCTGCAGGCAGAATAGCTTCAAAATCGCTCTGCAAAAGAGACACAAACATTACTTCCTAGTATTATAGTCTCTTATCAGCTGTTGTGACGTAATCTTTAACCATGTATAGGTCAGGTGAATTCTAAAAAAGCTCCATATGTTAGAGAAAGTGATAAAGCCTCAAATAATATTCAGCATATTCCTTAGAAAGAAAACAAAATGTGCCACTTGTGCTGAGAATTGATTATGTTTTCTATTCACAGACTGTATATTGTGGGAGATAAAACCAAGGACCAACTTTGAATTCAGCAGCTGTAACATATATGAGCTGAGGAATTATACATTACAGAAAGCAACAGAGAAGGGAGAGGAAAGATAAAGAACTATTCTGCTGGTAGAGTTTCTCATTTCTTGTCTTCTCATCTTGTGACCACAGACCAATGAAAGAACATCTGTGCAACTACTGTGGTATTTCTGTACAGTGTCTAAGACTGTTGCTACTACTCCCATGGCACTGCCCTGCTTGCTATAGTAGGAAATAACGCTGTACAACAGACAATTCATGATATCTTTATTACTGTGCTCTTCTACATGCTACTCTGACTGCTTAGCGAACAGTACATACTTCAAAATACAGATGAAATGAGTAAACAGAACTTTGAGCTCTACCGTACTTTGAGCTTTCTGGTGCAGTACCACCTATTCTAGCAGAGTCTGGACATTTAACTGAGATACTCCGAAATACCATCCATAATCATCTTTTGCCATTCACTATCTTTTGCCATTCACTACTGCCTCCTATCTTTAATTTTCTGAATTGCAGCAGAATCAGTTGCAAAAGAAGGTAGAACAGTCTCTCTCTCTCTCTCTCTCAAAATGGTTAGAGAAATACAAATGAGAGTTATCTTAATATTGTGTAAGCTTCCCCAGTTTTAAATTGGTACAGGAGCCATCAGCTCCTGCCCCAGTGAGGCCACAGCATGGTTGGGCTCCAGCTCCTCACAGCCCTGCCCTGCCCAGCCATCGTCCCTGCCCCAGACAAGCCCACTCTTGGCCCTACGGCTGAGGCTTGGCCCATTCCTGACCCCAGCGAGGTGCCCCCAGTGCCCTGCTCCTGGTGGGACACTGGTATGGGTTTTACCTTCCAGGCCCTGCCAGTCCCCAGGCAGCTGCTGGTCCTGCTGGTCCCTGCAGTGCCACGGTATCACCACTGTCTCTCTGCAGAGAGTTCTGTGGGTCCAGTATCAGCTCAGTTTTCTCCAAGAAACTGAATATATTAAAAAAAAAAAAAAAACAACTAATTAAAAATATGGATTCCAAGAGGTTTGCAAACAAAACAAAAATGTTAAGAAAATGAGATAGTTATCGTAATTTTTAACAATTGTACATAATGTGTTGACAAGAAAGTTTTTCTTTCTTCAAAAAAAAAAAATTTAGCTGTGAAGAGGTTCAGCAATTGGACTACATAATCTTTGAAGATCCCTTCCAATTAAACTGTCATATTCTATTCTATTCTATTCCATTTAGAAAGCTACAAAAGCTTTTCAAATTCCTTTATTTTTCACAAATTTATTCCATAAGATTCTTCTTCATGGAAAATTCCTTCTTTAACATTTTTAAAAGATGTCAGATATTCATTTGCATGGTAAATTTCAGTTAAAGTAGTGCACTTAAGATAATTATTTTCTTTTTCTATTTGTCAGTGAATTCAGTGCTGTGGAAAATAGGTTTTGTAAGCTGTCAACATTTCTACTTTCTTTCTGGTCTACAGTGCAAGCTAGTATTAAAAACACTGTAGAAAGAATGTTATTGGTACCACCAGTATCGGTTACTCATTTACTGCTTTCCCATTGTTTGTTATTATAAAAATAGAATTAGTGGCTATTGATTAATTTATTAATTTAGTGTAAAATTTTCTTATTGAGAAGTTCTAAGATAATTTCTAAGTATAAGAACATAGATAATCAGAGAGGAGTGAACAACAGAGCCAAAGTAATTATATTTTGTTCAAATATCAATCTAAATTCTCCTTATATTGTTAGATTTATTGACTTCAGAACCTCACAGAATCAATTTTTAAATTTTTATTTGTAATTAGCAGAAATAATAAGTCCTAGCCAGTGTCCTGCATTTGGAGTCACAGGATGTGGTGTCTCCCTTTCACCCTAGTGCTTAGGAGTTAGCTTATCACAGAGGAAATCTGTGTTCAGATCACAAAGATGTCATATATCTACAGAATTAGAAATTTTAGGCCTTTCACGGAGTGAGGATATGTTTAACAGTTCACTGAAAGCAACTTTAGGAGTCTTTACACAGATCAAAACCACCATTGTCCTGCATCACAAAGGACTGATCCATTATAAAGCCACTCCACCAGTTACTGTGAAAAGGTTATCTTTGGGCTGGTGAGGTGGCTTGACCCTGACTGGCACATAAGCCCCAGCGCTCCCTCACTCCTTTCCTCTTCTCAGGATTCCTTGTCAGATGCTCTGTAGATGTAGCTTGCATTAAGGATTTGGTTTCAGTTATTCATAACATTTAAAGCAGTATGAGATGAAAAGGAAAGATATACAATGAGAAGGCTGGATTCTTGCATATCAGAATGCAAACACCAAGGCAGTTACTGTTAAAATAAAACAAAGCTTGAAACAGATGTGACAGCTTACATGGAGAATATCTTGTTTCTTAATGCAAAACATCAAAAAATTAGAACAATGTTTGAAAAAAAGGTGAAATTGGGTCCCACTCCTACCTGACAAACTTTTTAATACGACGCTTACCATAGATAATAGCGTGCATCTAAAAATCAATGCTCATCATGTACAAAATTAAGTGAATGGGAGTCTGTGACAAAATATCACACTGACGAGATTGTTTCTTTAGTCCAGGGTGATGAAGAAAAGATATTACATCTTCTGGTAGGTGAGGTGCCAAAACTTGATCAACCCATCGAAGACCTGAACAGTGCTTCAGCAGTGTTTATCCTATTGGCTATTAGGCAGTGAGCTCCTAATTTATGTAACTGTTGAGCACCCAGTATTGAGTAAGATGAGTCTAATCCTACTGTGGAAGACTTCTATATCAAAAATGGCAAATCTGGCTGGGGCGTGGTATAGAGAAAGAAGAATTGTCATTGCTCTTGTTGTTGCATGCAGGATTTTTTTGCTATATTAATGTTATTACAAGCAGAAATTCCTAAAGGGAGAATCTGATGTTCAAAAGAGATGCTCCCTGCCCCATCTGTTTCACTGTCCAGACAGATTAGCAGGGAGTTACATAAATCCTCTCTTATCTGAGTATGTTTATTAAAAAAAATATATATATATTTGTTTTGTATTAAATAAGAAAACAGAAACAAAACAAAAAATAGCCATTACAATTCAATATTTCTCTCCTGAAGTACTCTTCAAGAAACATGTCATAATTTCAGCCCACTCCGTAGCAAAGTCTCATATCACAATCTCATTCGCTAACATCATTTTAAATATCTTACTCTAATTTTCTCCAAAATATCATAAGAACTGTATAAACAGGAGTGCAGTTTAGACCGGAATTCATGTACTGATATTGGTCCACAGGATATATCTAGCAAATAGTCTATGCTACATTTAGGGAATGAAATGAAGCAAAAAAGATTTTTCTGTGCTTTCAGACAGAAAAGAGAAATTATAGAGAATAGAGAATGATGCATCCTTGATGCATATAATATTTACTGTTGTTGGATACTGAACCAGATAGGCAACTCACCTATTCCACAGTACCTTATGCTCCTATTGGAATGACAAAAATAAACCTGCATGGAAAATTTAGTCTGGTTTCACTGAAATAGTGTCTAAAGGTGTCACCTCAGTAACATTCTCTGTCAAGTTAGCAAAGGGAGTAATGACTGTGCATGGAATAGAATTTGAGGAAACCAGAGAACTTGAGAAATCTGAATTAAATTTTAATTATTATTATTATATTATATTATATTATTAAAAAATATTAAACACATGAAATAAATGTATCGAAGATCAATACAGCACAGCAGTATTTTATACAATACCAATTGTTTACTTGTTATATAATGTAATATTTATGTCTAAGTTTTGTTCATGTATTAAAGCAAAATCCATCCATTCCCTTTCCCTCCTTCACTTTTTACCATGGCCAAATCCATGTATCTTTTTTCCTGAGAAAATATGGAAGAGTTAAATGTACTGCAACCCAGAAGATCTTTGCTATTCTACAGTTTTATGCCGCTTAATAAACTCTTCATTCTTCCTTAACCATTCACTGCCAAAAATCCTCACTGAGAAATGCAGTATGATATTTAGGTGCACATTTCAACAGTACTAGAAATATGAGAACATTGATTACATTTTATAACATCCATGTCATAAACAAAACACTCAGCAAAATGTATTGCTAGTAGACTATAATCTTGCAAATTAACTTGAACCCAAATGTTGATCTAGAAATTCCTTGACCTCTTGAAAAATTTACTTCAAATAGGAAACTTTCTGGCTTAGGCCAGTGTTTACAAAACATCTCATGAACATGGAAAATTTATGTCATTCAAAATTTCTTGTAAATGACCATGCACTCTAAGAATGATTATTGAAATCATTTGAAATGATTAATATATGGAGCCTGTGATGATCCATGATTCAGAATTTTGTAACAATCACTTTAAAATAAACTTCACTTTCTTCCTTCAGTGTAGTTCATTAAGAAAAAAATTGAAATCCCCTCAGAGAAGTACCTTGTGCTGAATGACTATGATTTTATATTCTCCTTGTACTCCTGAAGGAACATTCCAGTTATATCATGTTCTCTACTGTAAGCTCTCTTGGGTTAGAGACCTTTCATGTTGTGTGTGCAGCACAGCAGTGTTCTGTTCCTGCCTAGGGAATAAGTATTCCATCAACACAAATAATTTACAAGTAAAACTATTTGAGAAGATACTTCTGGGATAGCATCATCAGAAAACAAAACCTTGTTCTTAGCAGGTGGAAATTTCTACCATCATGAACATTGCTAGTCTCCTTGCAAAATTCTAAGTACTGTTTGGGCAGTAAGAGGACAAAAATTGTGTCAACTATAGAGTTAATAGCATCTGAACAGGATATGATGCAAAATTAAGGTTGAACTCCTCCATGTTGTATAATTAACACTGTAAGTTCCACTGGACTTCAAATATTCAGCAACACAAAAATGACATGATCAAATATTATTTCTCTATTGTGGTTACAGCTTTTGGTGTTACATGAATGATTCCATCTCTTAAATGTTTATAAGTGTTAATATGAGATTAAAGGAAAGCAGAAATAAAGTTAGTAATTGTAAATGTTGAAGCAAACAACATAAAAATGAGAGAAACTGCTGTTAGAGATATGTAAATGCAGAGTATTTATGAGTATGTGAAAAATTAATAAATATCTAGTAATACATAAAATCATCCTCTGAGGAGAGCATATGGAAGAAACAATAGGAAGTCATAGCTGGATAAAATAGAATGGAGAAACTGAGAAAGAGAAGCAGATGAAAACATTTAATCAATTGCCAAATGATGAGCTCAGTTTACAGATTAATTTGCACATATTGGCTTATGTAACTGCTGGATGTCTGTAATGATTTAAATTACAGAAGTCAAATGAGAAGGAATCAGGAACCAGTTAGTAAAAACAAAGCAATATAAATTATACATATCAGACAATTATGCATCAATTCAATTATCATAAGAAAAGTAATCTTATGAACTGACAAGCATAAGAAAAGATCAAAATATCTCTCATTGTCTTCCACATTTAATTTTATCAAGAAGATAAAGCACAGAGCTTATTTCTCTTATTCATCTAAAAGTATATAGTCACAAATCCAACTATATATATATATATTTAAAATGTCCTATTGATGAGATTTGTCTCTCTCTCTTTCTGTTTCTCTCTCTCTATATATACATATGTATATTTGTATTATAAGTATTAATTTTAAATAATATTTTTTTTTAAATGGTTTAAAGTACCAGGATAACTATATGCTTTTTGTCCATTTTTCTACTAAAGAACAGCTCCATCATTCTTTGCAGCACTTACACTAACATCACAATGAGGTGCAGAAGCACTAAGACCAGAATCTCGAAAAAAACTTACTTTTCTACACCAGAATTAAACGCGTCCTTTTATGGATACAGATCTTTCAGTGAGAAGTTTTCTATCTAAACTAATCTTAGTGGTCTTTCCAACCTTAATGGTTCTCTGACTCTAATGATCTGTTCCAAAATTTTTTATTTTCCAGAACTTCAAAAAACATTTAGGAGGAAACACTTATTTACAGCTAACAGACATTCACATTTACCAAAATGGAAAGAAAAGAGAACAAACTGAACTCCAGCTCAACTGACCATGTAAAGCTTCTAGAAGCAAAAATATTCCACATAATAGAATTTAAAAAAAAAAACACAAAAACTCAATACTCTTATCATAGTTGTAGTACAAGTATAATCACTATACAGTTGTGATTTTACTTTGCAATGTTTTTTTTGTTTACATTATTATAATAGCATGAATTTACTTGTTAAATCCTAAGAACTTTTATAAACACTATTACTTGGTATTGAACAGATTTCCTGACATTTAAAATAAAAAAAAATAAATATATAATGCATGTCTGTGTATGTGTGCAAAACTAAAATTGAAAGAAATGTCATGAAAAAAGTTTCAGTGATTTTCATGTAATGCAATAAGCTCTGCTTGAAGTGGGGTAAAGGGTGGGAAGAAGAGGATTATTTCAGAATTTAGAATAAGTCTGTAGTCTGTACAGGGGATAGGTACAAACTCACCTCTTCTGTGCTCCAGATATTTTTAAAAGCTTCCCTTTTCTGGGTGCTTACATTCAACAAACAGCACAGCTAGACACTATTGATAGCTTTCAAACTGCTTTTCGTGGTCAAAAAAAAAAAAAAAAAAAAAAAAAGTGGAAAAAATTGTACTCATTAACATTCATTGACACTTGCTGAACATTTATGGAGACCAAACAGTGGATGTGAGTTCAGGGAGGTAGTGGATGGTGCGCTTCAGCAACGGTGAAGCAACAGTGGATCATCTCTCAGCTGATGTGGATTTTTATGAGGGTAGCATGCAGGCATTTGTTCATCGCTGGTGAAAATGTGTAGCTAATGGTGGTGACTGTTGAAAAATAATGTTCTGTTGCTGATAATTCTCTCTATCAAAGTAGTAGTATTGTGTTCTTTGTATCTGTTGTAGTTTCCATGGAAATAAATAGGAGGCATTACTTTTGGAGAGTCTATGTACATCTATCAACAGCAGAGCTTTCAGTGGTGGCAGCATATTTTTACTGTCACCAGTGTCAATAGGAATGCTCTGTAATTTGACTGCATTAGTATAAACAAATTTAAAGGATTAGAAGTGGATCTTATTCTTATTTTAGAGAAGATCCTAGTTGTGAATTAATTATAGGTGTTTTGCCATCTGAACACCACAAGGCATAATTCTTCTGAGACTCCTTTCAGCACTGATATTCAGTCCGCAATCGAAAGTGTAGGTTACAAAATGTAGATCATAACACTCATAGTATGCAAACAGAAACCTCTATCTATAGTTTACTTTCTAGAGTACATACATTTTTTCTACAGAGGCAGTGGTTCAGAAATGGATGAGTCAAGCTGAAATGTGAATGCAGAGAGGTAAAACTGGAGGGTGGGAATAAATATATATTTTGAGAACATAAACTATTGGACATTTAACAAAGTTTTAGCTTGCTTAGTTGCCCCAAATTCCTACCTGTGAACATGTACTACCTTGGTGAAATGTTGAAATTATTGTCTTTAGGCATCAAATAATGTTAGTTAAAGAAAACAATAATTTTATCCTATTCTTTCAGGAATGTTTTGACTAAAATGTCCAATAGATTTATTGTTAGCCAGTAAAATACTTGATGTTATTTTAATCTACTGAGGCCAAATATCAAGAATCGTGTAATTAATGTGTTGGACTAGTATATCAGATCAGTAAGAAAAGAATGTTAGATATTAATCAAACTATATCATTAAGCTGCAACATGAACATTGAGGTAAAAAAAGCCCTTTTGTCACAGTAAAAACAGTCACTGGGCTGAAAAACAAATACTTTTAAAAATGTAAATATACTTTCCTATGATTTTAATGATCAATACACAGATTATACTTGTTTTATTTTAAAAATATATGTAAAAGTAGTTTGCAGTAACAGGCTAGCCCAATATTAAAGCTTTGTGATTAGAAATGAAAGAAGCATGTGCAATGTTTTCAGTGAAGTTAGGATAAATATTTAGGATGACAATACATGGATTCAGTTCCATATTTCATAATCTTTTTTTCTAATGAAACCCAGCAAGATATAATATAGAAGAAAAAGGGAAATTTCTCATCAATTGGATGGGAAACACTATCATTTGAAGTTTGTTTGTTTGTTCTTTCTTTTTAAACAGATAATTGAGAAAATGGGCAGACTACCACTTTTCTATTGTGGTTTTTTTTTTCCATATACTTAAGTTTAAAAACAGAAAGAATCAGGAGATCATTAAAAATAACATAAAATTGTATTGATTTCTTTTTCTTTCCTTCTCACAGATTTTTAGAGAGAGAAAGGCCTTTCCAAAACATTTACAGGTTTTTAGGCTGTTTAAAGATTGTATTTTTTTTTCCAATGGGACAGTAAAGTGAAATAGTAAGAGGGAATATGATCAAGTCATCTATATTCACTTATGCATTTGCATCTTTGGCAAGAGTATTCATCTCCATTGATATTCATAGAATAACAGAGCCATAGAATATCCCAAGTTGGAAGAGACCCGTAAGGTTGATTGAGTCCAACTCCTGGCTCCTCACTGGATCACCCAAAATTCAAGTCACGTTTTTGAGAGCATTATCCAAACACTTCTTGAACTCCAGCAGCTTGGGGCCACAACTTATGCCCTGGGTAGCCTGTTTCATTGCTCCCCGATGCATAGCTGTATACATTGTTAAGATCCTCTTTCAATCTTCTCTTTTCTAAGCAATTCATGTTTTAAATAATGTGATATAGATATAAATGTTTCACAGTATTAGTTAGGACTTATTTTTGCAACTTACACAACCTGAGAAATGACATTTATTGAGTTCATTATACTTTCATTGTCATTCAAAATATGTTTCCATACGTTAGCATAATAAAGGATTTCCAGATCCTCAGTGGACCTTCAGTCCAGATTACAGAAACTTCAGCCGACATCTGTCCAATTAGATAACTGTTTCAAAATTTAATTGCAGTCAGTGGAGAACCAAACAGACAATAGAGATATTACTTCTGGTTCTGTAGAGTAACAGGATGAAAAGAATTATTTTATTATTTGTAAACTGAAAGTTTACTATATGTATGTTTATGATTTAGTATTTTTTTTTGCTTTATCACTCAGCATAGCAACATGAACAACTGATCTCTTCAGTGGTGTCTTCACTTCCAGAATTTTACAATCTGCTCTGCAAGACATGAAGAACAACTTGTTAGTCCTTCTTAGTGTCTCTTTGTTCCTCCTTCATCTATGCAAATCTATTGCTTTTATTAGTATTATCTGAGTAATAAAAAGAGCTGTTTAACTCATTATTTATTTCTTTTTAACTACTGTAAGCAGAAAAATGAAAAATTCCTAAAGATACCTCTGGTCATTTTTTTCTCTTAGGTTTCTTTTAAGAATAATTAAAATTTTATGTCAAACAACTTTAAGTATTGTGATGGCTATTTAGAACATAGATATCTTACAATGCGTTTGTATTTTTCTAAATAAGTACACTGCATTTTTCTTACAAGGCTAAATTATATATTTTATAGTGTTGCTACGAGTACTTTGTTTGCATACTGCAATCAGCATAGAATGGACAGGGCAAAATAAGTTTCCTGTAGTAGAACCATTCTTTATCTGCATATTCCTATAGGTGTATTATGTGTAGATTATGAAATCTAATCTTATTATTCAAAACAACAAACAAAAAAAAAAACCTGAAATGTTAACTCAATAAGAGATTTGGTATGTTCTGGGAACAGGGGTGGGAAGGCAGGAGAAAGGAGAGAAAAAAAAAACACACGAAAAAATGCTGTAGGAATGATAAATAATTTCATTGTGCAGATAGTAGGGAAATATCTTAAGGCATACTGTCAGCACAAGATACAAATAGTAGTTTTCCAAAACCAGAAACAACCATCTCTTTTCTCCCTTGTCTTGTGGCTGCTGAGTATAATAACTAATGATTATGTTCCTAATCTGGAAAGAAACAACCAAAAATTAAATCAGATTTATATTCTAATCTGGAAAAAAAAGTGTAAGTATACATAAAGACACACTGTTCTTCTAAATGTCAGGATAGGCAATGTAAAGCAGAAATAGAGCAGTCCTGCTTGTACAGGAGAGACAAGCTTACTCTGAACAAGAATTGGCTTGCAACATTTGGGGTAAATGCAGAAGCATTACTTCAAATGGGTTTTAGTGAATACTTTTTTGTTAAGATCCATACGGTGACTTACCTCTTGAGTTTTGCTGAAGGTGTTATATTACAAAACCAGTATAATGTATTGTTTTGAATTACTATGTAAGGTTCAACCAGCCTTGAAAGCAAACTATATAACATATTTTTATTCAGCACAGGAGAAAAAAAAAAAGACAAAAGAAACAACAGCAAAAAAACCAGATGACTTGATGACTCAGGCAGATAGATGTGAGCAGCCATAAAAGCAGCCCAATAAACCTCTTGACAAAGATGGTATCGACTTTGCCAGGGGCCCAGGAAACATTCCTGATGAGCTCAGAGCTCTGTTGCATTCCACAGGAACTTGAGACATCCCCAGTTTGCTCAGCAGGAGCCCAAGACAGCCCTGAGAGCCACTGGGAGATGAGACAAGCTAGATGTACAGCTGCTAGAACAAAGAAAAATGTGATGATGCACAAAGCCGAGATCGTATGTTCTATGCCTACTTATGTGTTTCTATCAAAATTATATGAAAAGTAACGTGATATCTACTCAAGATGATCTTTTCTGTGAGAACTACAAGCCTCTCTGCACAAGCTTCTCTGCATGAGATCTGGACAGGCCAGATCCTTACCAGAGATTCTTGGCTGACTCTGAGCTCCATGGTGTGTGATCTAGGAGGAGAGATTATTCTATCACTGATGATGCTCTATCCTTGGCACAGTTTGTTAAGTATGACTTATGCATCACGTAATGCATATAGTGTGCATATATGTAAGTGATCATAAGTAAACACTTATTTTACTAGTGGTAATCTTATGTGGTAAACTTGATGATTGGACTTGATGTTCCTAAGGGTCTTTCCCAACTGAAATGAATCTATGATTCTAATCTTGAAGTATCTTGTAACTTATGTGTAAGTATATTTTCTATACCTGGGGTCATTTTGTACAAGTCTGTAGTATACATTTGCTTTAGCAGCAGTAATTTGTGGTAATGTGTAATAAAGATATTCTCAGAAACCCAAATTTCTGTGTCCTTTTGCATTAGGAAACGCTGAGAACCCCACAGTCATGACTTTTCCACATATAGAGTTTGGGTGACCTCTACTATGTAAGGTCACTCAGTCACATCCATGAGCCTAATTTACGTAATCAATAGACAACAGTTCCACCAATATATGTTACCTTATTTTTGAAATTAAATTGCAATTTTATTCTTTTTTTTTTGACTGACTCAATAAGAATGTATTTCTGAAGCTGCTAATATGCACACTGATTATGGACACTGGTGGTATTTTATACTCCAAATATACAGGAAAGACAGCACATGAACAGAGTCAGGTAATGGCAGCAATTAATTTATGCACAGCTTCTTTTCTTTGAGTAGATGCAAGGTCTAGAAAGTCAGAGGGTTTCTAAAGAGCTTTAAATTATTAACTGCAAAGAAGAAGACAATAGGAGACTAGTATCAGAGCATTCAAGAATTATTCACTTTCTTTTCCAGGTGGCAATTTAGTAAGACCTGCCTCCCCTTCAGTCACAATGAGCTGTTATGAGCTCTCCTGACTGGTTACATTTCATATTTCATCCATATTTTCTATGAGAAAAATGTCTGAGTACAAACTTCAGATCCACTCCCTACATGTATTTCTGAGAATTTAGAAACCCTTCTGCTAGACCTTACCCTAATTTCCATCAAATATGGTTTAATTCTACTTCAAGTGGTGAAGAAAAAATATACATCCTCATTTTAAAAATTCATTTTCCAATATTTGTGTTTGAAAGTATAAAATTTTGGAGGGTTTGACAACATAAAATGTAGTCTGCATATATGTAAGCAATTCATTTTGCAAATGTGAGGAGATTAATTCTGTACATCCTGCATTAAGCAGACAAACATATTCAAGCAGCTCACTGCTTCTTAAGGAGGCAACAAGGCTTATCTTGTAGAGATGGTCACGTGTTGCTGGAAAACAAACAAACGAACAAACAAACAAAAAACTTGTGCTTCCTGAGCTGTCTTTCTCTCCACGTACTGATCCAGGTACAATAAACTATGTACTGTGTAAAATATATTGGCCTACTGCAGACTATGTGCTGAACAGGATTATATCCTGAAATACAACTCCATATGTATAGCGTTCAGTGTCTCTGAGTCACCAAAGCTGCAGTATTAACCAGGATACGTGATTTCGTTCAGTGCAGTAAGCCTGACTAACTTCAGTGAAGCATCTCAACACTGTTTTTACAAACTGGACCAACTGCAACAGCAGGATGGGATGAGTTTCAGTTTTGGACTCCTCACTCCCTAGTGAGAAAAGTGGCAGTACTTGACTCCATGCTGGGCTGTGCAGGCAGAAGAGGGGGTGTGTCCTCAGACCTGTGCCCCCCTCTCCTGTGACACCTGCAACTCCCAACTTGTTGCCAAGACAAGAGATTTGGCTTTTAGGGTAACATCTGCCTTCCAAACACCTGTTCCAATTTCATCTAGAAAAATCAACAGCCAGATGGTTTGCTATATCTTGTGGAAGGGCCTTTGAGCTATCTGCTGGGTCCCACTGGAAAATACCAGCCACCATTCATTCACTCTGATGCTCAGTAAAATATTCAGGATTTTTCAGAAACTGAGCATCAGTGGCATTCTCCCTCTGTCCAGTCCTGCGTTATCGTGGGTTGAGTGCACAAATGTGAAGGAATAGCATACTGATTTATGGGGACAAAGGAGGAAATTTGCTACTGGTTTCAGAAGAACTTCTGAATCCAGCCTGTGAGTACTGTGATCAGATGGAAAATTACTATATGGGAAGGGGGAAGGAAGAAAGGAAGGATTGAGAAAAGTAAAATAAAAATTAAAAAAAATCTTGCAGCATTCATGATCTGTTTATTATAAGCAGTTGCTCATGGACAGTCCTGCAAGCACAGCTGATGACAGAAACAAGTGAAAAAAACAATACTTTGTGAAAGAAAAGAAACAACACCACATTTGAATCAGATATGTTTGTTTATAACTATTTTGAAATCCATTGAATTGTCTACTGGATCAGCTTCTACAAAAACTGTGTGTGTATACAGGATTTATTTCACACCAAAGATTATTTAAAAAGCTACTTCACAATGCTGGAATCAGTTTGATTACCAGTATACTTGCCTTAGCTGATCTCACAGGCACTTAATCAGCTCTTGTGCTGTTCTTCACATCAGTGTCAAGGCAGTGAAAATCACAACCGCATAAGTGCTTGGCAGAGCTATACCTGGTGGTGCAGCAAGTAGTTGCTTCCATTGGAGCAATTGAGCAATAGGAGCAACTCCCAGCATGACTGCAATGAACTGCTCTGGTACTACTATCCTTTGCCTGTTTGAGCCATACCAAACCTAATTTTCTCCTGCTTTTTGTTTGCATTTTGGATGCATTCTCTCTGGGAAGGTGGCATACATATATAAAGCAGAAGGCAAGTATGATATCTCCTCTGTATTGGCACAAGCAGCTCTTTCTACTTACATGATAGTAAGTAGTCAGAAGTGTTAACTGACCCATTAAGAGGTTGTCTTTCTTCTAGTTGCTTGTCATCTAGTGTGTATATTAGAAGTTTGAAGAGACAGTCATCATTTACTGATTTAATCAGATTTCATATACACCCTTTAAAAGGATGAGTGAAGATTGAGTTCCTTAATTAAAATTTATTTTTTCCATATTAGTTGTATTTTTGCAGGGTTACTATTCCTGTCAGTATTTCAAAGAGTCCTTTTCTTGTTCTTTTACTGTATTTCTTTAACCTGATTTTGTTCCTGGCTCTATCTGGAACTGAGCTTGCATTCAGAAATTCCTCAGGAGACTTTGTTGCAGTAGATTTTTTGTGCTCATACAGATTGGCTGCAGATTCCTGTGCATTCATTTCATAGTCACTGACATGCCAGCAGACATGTCTAGACTTTTGCTGATATATCTTTGACAGGCATGAGCAAAATCCTATTAATAAATGAAGCCTTTTTTCCTGTTTGCAGCAAATGTATAAGCTCCTTACAAAATAGTGGGTTTTTTTTCTTTATAAATGCATAATCAGTAGTATCATCAAAATGTAGAGAGTAGAGAAAGTTAACAAACTAATACTGAGGTTACAAGTGACTGAATTTTCAAATTATTTTCTTTTTCCTTGGTAAATATATTTGCAGTATATACAAGATATGATACTTTTAGCTTGCTGGTAACAATTCATCCATGCTCTGCTCATCTGAATCAACCCGTTTCCAGGACTTTCTGTCCTCAAATACTCTGAGTATTAATTCCCTAGAAATTCTACACTTAAAAGAATTGTTCTACGTGACATTGTAAACACATTCGTTTCCACAGCTCCCACCTTAGGCAAAGGTGAAGCTAGATGTTAAATAAATAGAAAATCAAGCTTTGAATACATCCTTGAAAATTTCCCTTTACCCCATTTACCTTCTTTTGTAGCTTCTAGATTTTGGGTTAAATTCTTCCTTTGAGTTGCTCTGTCCAATATTCTGCAGTTATTCGTAATGTCTTTGGATACATTTGAGAAATGATTATTTTGCTTTCCTTCTTCACAAGAACCTAAAGGACTTGCATGTACATTCAACTTGTATTTAGAGTGTTGCTATCCCCTCCCTTGGCTGTCCATCCTCCCGACCCGAGGCTGTCCATGCTCGCTCGGACGGAGTCTCTCAGTCACCGACGCGGTGGAAGCAGATCTCGTTTATTCCCTGGGATGCTCCCGGTATTATACCCGTACACCCGACTGCATCCGCAACATGCGCTGGTTTCGTAACTTCTGTCCAATCACAGCCTCGGTCACGCGCTGTGCACGAGGCTCCGCGTCCAATCACAGTCTCGGTCATGCACCGTGCACGAGGCTCTGTGTCATGAGCTGCCCGCCCTACTTCTGGTCGGTTCTTCTGTCTTCTACATCCATCTTTGGCTGCACAAGTACTTTCCCAACTTTTGGAGCTTCCGGGTTCATTCGGTCGCACGCGCAGGCACAATAGCTATTCTTGCATAGCGGCATCGAGTACTAATGAATGGCTATTGCTTAATAAGCAGCTGTTGAGACCCACATTAGAGGTAGTGATAATTGTTTGAGTTAGATTCCTCTGAATTCCCAAGCCTACATAATTGTTAAAAAATAGAACATTAAAGGCAACCCAGAAAAGAGTCACATATATGTGAAAATGTGATAACATATATTATAATAAAAATAATATTTCATTTGATACTTTTAAATAATATTACATGAAATCTATGCATTTCATTTTTTTTTGCTGGAAAGAAAAAGGGGAAAGGAAAAGGTAGGCTCATTCTTGGTGAAAAAGTATTTCTAGCTTAAGGGAAGTGGAATCAAGAATACTGATAAAAAATAAAGCAGCTCTTTGTTTTGCCTGTAGATTGATCTTATTCTTGCTGTGTTGTGATAGTTCCCAGAGGGATTAAAGTACTTTAATATAGGTTGAAAATCTTTGTGCATCCCAGGTTGCAGATGATCTGCCGTGTCCTAGATAGGTGCTGCGCAGAATCTCACCATGACATCTAAGTGCTTGTACTTAATCTGGTGGTAATTGTGTGGAATCAGATAAAACCCAATTAGAAAAGCAACTTGAACCTGAGCAGTCATTCAGTTATCTACTCTCACAGGCCATCGTGATATTTTCACAATACCATTAGGTCCTGAAAATACAGCAGTGCTTTTAAGTGTGTGTTTATGATCATTTCAATGAATCAATTAAAAACAAAAAGAGTGTGGAAGGGAAGGTTTGTAACAAGGGAGTTTTATTCCATCTAATAAGTAGCCACAATCAGGCAAAAGGATATATTTGCTGAAATTGGAAAGGGTTCAAACGGTGACTCAAATGAAAAAACAAGCAAACCAAACCCAAATTCAAACCAAATCAAAACAGAGGAAAGAACCAAGATGTCACATAGGATTCAGACATTCTCAGCCACAAACAACTGGAGACCAGCAAAGCACACAAAGGAAATATGATTGGATGTTTGCCCTGTTTCTCTTGTCATTATTTTTGAAAAGTGTCATGAACAAAGAAGGCTAGGTGGACTTCTTCTCTAACTTATTAAATAGCTAGATAATTAAGGAAAGATAGGTATATGTCACAAGTGGCAGTCTGGATGGCAAACAGAATATTGTTTAATGGATAAAGTCAGGAATGAGTTAGTAAATGGAATTAGGGATGTGGAGTCATACTTTCTCTCACTGATCTGCTGCAGGTCTCAGTCTTGTCTAATTCAGGCTGGTTTGTGATTTCCACGTGAAGCTTTGGTATAAGTGCTGCCATTTAGCTTTGAAATCACAATCCATACTATTGATTTTTTTTCCCTTTTTTTTCCCCCTCTTGGCTTACTTCTTTAAAGAGGAGAAAGGAAGGGTCACATTGCTTTAAGGTACCTTGCATTCCATAATATAGGAAGACTAAAGTACAGCTGCATTTTGATGGCAAGTATATTTGGCACTAAAAAATATCAGGTAATATTTAAAGAAGCCATCATGTTTCATAGTTTTATTTCATTTTCAGAACTTGAGTGTGCCAGCATTTTTGCCTCTGATATCTGTAATATTTCTGTTTGCCTTAAATAAAATACCGTAAGGTATGTAGAGACCACCCAGTGCATAGTATTTTCCCCAGATAGTTTTATATCCACTCAGAGATGCTGCTTAGTAGTTTAGACACATTTTTCTCTTTGAAATACTCTTTTTCTAATTTCAGCAATTTACTACAAAAGAAAATGTGGATTTAACACTTCAGAAAACCTTAAGTATTATCCCCACAGTAATGCTCCCAAGAATCAAGCTAATGTTATTCCTATCAGATGTGATTTTCCCATTCAAGTTGCCCTCTGCATATTCCATTCACACAGTGCTGTAACAATCATACAGTTACCCCGATCACAGGACAATATGGGGAATTTGCAACGCAGACTGTCCTAGTGATTTTTTGCAACTGCTAATTGTGCATATACCTGTTGCATGGAGATGATCGTAAGCACCATCTTAAAACAATTCCAAGAATATATCATCACAACAGCTTTGAATATCTTCAAAGCTCAATAGCTGTGAAGCTAGTTGAGCTTCCAGCCAAAAGGTTTGCAATGAGAAGAACAGATCCATTTCCCTTAACAATCTTGTTCTTGAGGGTGGAGTATGGGGCAAAAATCCACCGATAAGCCCTTAATTCACCCTCAATCTGAGAAACTTATTGCAACACCTTGCAGGGCCAGAACTCAACTTTCCAGTTTAGGAAGGATGTATACATAGAAAAGAACTGTTTTAAAAAGGTTGTTTTCAAAAGGAGAGTTGAGTGCACTTACCAGATAGTGAGTAGCTTTCTTCTGCATACATTTGCACCTCTTCCTTCTGTTTATTACATTTCTCACATGATAAAGTCACATAAAAATAATATTAAAAGAAAGGTATGTCATAAGCTGATGCAATTTTTTTTTTCAGTTTTTCCTCATAAACAGACTTCCCTCTTTCGTAATTTTGTCAGAAGTTTTTAGATCAGAAGAGCTAGCTCCTGCACAGAAGGGTTAGTGTATGGGAAGTTAGCTGTGAGAGAAATGAAGGAGAGATGCAGATGACTGAGTTGCAGATATATATGGAAGAAAAATACTATGAACAGATCTAGCAAGAATGAGACATACTGAAGTAAAAATAATTTTTTTCTTTTATCAAATGGGAGATAATGAAAAAGAGGCTTGTGAAGAACCTCTCTTTAAATATTACTTTTTGTAATGAAAACTTTACTAATGTACCTACTTACTTACATAGACCTCACAATATATTTGGAAGTGGCTTATTTCATTGGCCAGTCATCAAAGTAGTTAAGTTTATTTTCCCTTTCCATAAAAATCAATATCGACAAAAGTATCTGTCAGATAACCAAATAATTGGTGTAAAAAATTCATAGGTTTTTAGAAAATCAGGCTCTCTGCAAATTCCATCACATAAATTTTGTGGGGTTCTTTTGCTTATTCCTCCATTAATAAAAGAAAAAAATACTTACAAGCACATGTACTGATAACAAACTCTACTGTTAATTCTTTCTGACTATAGTTTAAGTTGCCTAGGCCTAGTGAGGAACCCCTACTTGTCTATGCTTATTGTCCTCTTTTGTCTTCCATGTCTCTAAAAAGTCTTTTGTAGGAGCATTTGTTTGTGCAGTTATGCAATGAGCAATACTGGAGAAACAGTAACTAGACTAGTTGCAAAATAATTCCTTCTATTTGCACTAATATCTTTCAACTGTATGAATTCCCTGTAGTGTTCCACCATATCCATAGCTGTGCTGACACAGGAAAGAAGTCACGCTAGCAGTATAGAAGTGTGCCTGGAATGACAGTTTCCTTCATGTTTATAGCTATGGAATGTGACTGTATGCAATCAAAATACCTATTCCTATGCAGTCAGTAACAGAGTCACCGCAGACAACTTATACTAATAGTGAAGCTGCCTGCTTCTGTAAAGTCTTGTTGGGTCATTTTCTTCTTTTAACATCATATTTATTTCTCATATGCTTGTTCCTGTCACATTTTGTTGCACTACAATTTAAAAAGTTCATTTTGGGTTGTAACATCTGTAGCTTTTTTTTTATTCTTGAGAATCCTGTTTGTTTAAAAAGAATACGTATTTCTATTACAGTTCTGCAAGTAAGTAAATAGATATGTGTATTTATAAGGAATTAATGAACGTAGCAGAAAAATCCCTTCAAAACTAAAACTGCACAGAAAACACACATTTAGAACTGAGCAACACATATATTTGGGATAACATTTATTACAAGAAGCAAACCACCAGACGGATGAAAATTGTAATAAAATAAAAAATTAGTACAATTTATCCTCAGTGTTTACAGCATACCCTTCACAACTCTGCAAACAATAGTTCATAAGTCAAGGATCACTACGAAGCATTTTCAGTAGCCCAGTTACCTAAACATAGTGCCAGTGAAGATAGTCACATGTATTGTCTGGCCTCCAACAAGCACCTTGTGATCTACAAAGCATGGTTTCTTCTTTGCTCTATCTGTCAGCCCCGTGGGGATTTCTCAGATAACCCGGAGCACTGAAAAGTGGCACTAGATGTCAGTGTTTGGGCAAGAGAATTGCTACTCCTGTTTTCATGAATTATATCACAGATGTGCTTTTCCAGCAGATTATAGCATCTAATCACATTGACCAGGTTTTCATTCTTCAGGAGCAGCAATGTACATGGCAGCTGTGTTTACAGCAAATAAAGCCCTCATCACATCTGCCTTAAATATGCTATACATGCTCAGAAACTTCCATGTTTCTATTCAGGGGCTATTTTCCAAAGTCTGACAAAGGTCTCCTCGGGAAGCTCTACAGCCCCAGCTGCAGAAGGAATGAGCACTACCAGATGGCTGATCCTTTTCTGTCCCTGTCCTTCCTTCCTGCCCACACAGAATTCAGCCCATTTAAGGGAATTTAATGAGTTGGAGCAAGGGCTAGTAGTGGGAGGGGAAGCAGCAAGTATCTGAGCAGGCAAAATGAGAGAAGGTACCTGGAAAGGACAGACTTAATGGAGTTAGGAGAGCTAAGGGGTAAAGGAAAGAGTAAGGGAAAATCTGAGACAAATAATGGAAAACATGGAGCAGGATCTATGCAATGAGAGTGTGCTAGCAGTTTGGGAGCAAGTGGAATAACTTGAGAGAATCCTGTCAGAAATGCTGTGTGTAAGATGCAGTTGGAAGATATTCAGAGCAACTATATTAATACCTAGCATAGTAACATGGTACTCCTACATACATACTGTGTATATTAGTGAATAAGTATTTACCCTGTGCTTTAAATTGTTGTACATTCTGCTGACTGAACCTCTTTCATACTATAAATACATCTAAACAAAAGTGACCCAGTGAGGGATGTTTACTCTCCCTCAGTATTTCTGTCATAAATCTGACTTTATTACTGGTTCCCATGCAGGCCAGCAGCCTTTTGGAGACTTCCTGATTTGCTGTGGACATTGCACAGATATTTCTGGGTATCCTGAGAGTCTTTTTCATTGTGTTAGCACTGGTGCCTTGTTCTAATACTTCCCTTTTCTGAGCATTTTCCTGTTCTCTACTGTGCTGTTAAGTGCAGCCTGCATTTCTCATACATTTAATCTCCTCTTTTCATGGCTGTCCTACCTTTATGGTCTGAAAACTTACCCACACAAATATTTGGCAGTTTTTTCTCAGAAGCAAGTTCTCCCTTCTCCACATAGTTCCACCTGACTTCCTGTGTAGCTACCAGGACCTCACTGAGAAGCAATCTTTTTAACAGAACAAAAGCTAGTATACACCATAAAGTACAAAGAAAGAAAGCAAATGTGTTCCGCTGCATTTGTTAAGGATTGGATGAATATTTAGGTTTCTGTCATGGCAACTCTAACCTAAAGTGATTTTTTTCCTCACCTGTATATTTGCTTATACATGTCCCTGTTTATGTTATTGATCCAATAGAGTCTATTGTGAAAGGTTTGTGTAAACTTCTATGCACCATTAAGTTTTTATATCAAGGGAAGGCTAATGGCTAATGGCATCAAAAATGGATATTTACTTCCATAAAGAACTGCTGGTACCTTATTAATTTTTTTCTTTTAGAGACCATTATATTTGGAAACAGCTGTTCATTCAATATGACATTTTCTGTATGTTTCATTGTTTCTGTTCATTGCAAAGTATATGCGTATAAAAAGAGTTTATTTTTCTTGTGTTCATTTGCTTCTGCAGCCTCATAATCATAACAGAGCATAATCATAACAGAGGAAATACAATATATAAACAACATAGTTAATAGGTAAAATATATTTTAAAATCTCCCATATGGTTTCTGTTGTTTCTTAGAGTAAACAATAAATTTGGTAGATGAAATAAAATAAAGATTCTTGTCTTGGTTGCATAACAGGCATGGGAATGTTCACATTCACTTTGGTGTGCAGCCTCTGGTATTCTACTTTTCTAATTTCCGTCTCACACCACAGGGCCCAACCCACCTAGAGGATTAATTTTCATGGCAAACAGAAAATTGGTATGTGAGAGACCCCTCTTTAGAATTTACAACAACTGCATTTTCCCTGCTTTATTTTCTTACATCCATTTCATAACATTCTTCATAGCCAAAGAAACTTTTCAAAAAGAAAAAGATGTTGCCTTAGTGGCACAGAGTCAGGTCAAGGCATGAGTTGTTTGTTTGTAGATGTTTGGTAGCTCACTGCTGTTGGATTTGATGGAAGTATGGCAAACTGCTGCTTCAAATATGAACAGATGAACAACAAAATGTCTGGTGCAGCTTCTCAAATATTTTTGCAGTTTATAAATGTGGACCAAGGTTTTCCTGAAAGAAAGCCATGGTATTATTGGTAATCTGTGACTAGAGCTAGCCTGCACAAGATCCTCAAGGGATGGATCTTTGAAAGCCAAAACTCTGGATTCTGGGCTGGTTTTGTTGTTCAGACTTGAGAGCAAAAATGAGTTGAGATTGCTACTTGCGACTGAAATATTTTCCAAAACCCACATCCCTTCTTAATACCAGGCAAATCCTTGCTACCAGACAGAAGCTAGCTCTGTGAATGGCTAGTGGCAATTACAGTTTTCCAAGCCCAGAACTGGAGTGAGTGAAAAATAAGGGTGGACACCCACTGATCAAGTTCTATTCCACTCTTAGACAAGGATCACAAGTAATTACAAAACACTTCATCTTTTGCTAAGTATAAGTAAGGTTTTCCCCTAGTTTTAATTTTATTCTAGCAGTGAGGTGGTATAAGCGAAGTGCCTGGTGTTTAATATCTTCCTGTTTTCAATCCTCACAGAGTCTTATTTCTGACATTAATTACACAATATAGCAAAGGATTGGAGACTTATGTTATACCATTATTATAAATAAGATGCTCAGAGAGATGTGCAGTTCTGTATCTGCCTACTTCTGCAACACAGGTCGGAGGAATCAGCCACTCAGTCTACAACTGATCATATAAATCAGCACAAACACATAGTCAGTTCTTGAGAGTCCAGAAACTATTCAAGCTTAGAGGTCTCATTAAGTGAAGGAAGAGTTCAATTTCCCTTTCCAGTTAGCTCATTACTCCAAACTTTCCATAAAAATATGCCAGCAACTACACATTGTAGTCCAATCTTCCTTTTAAAATTTAGGACTTCTAAGGGAGTCTGCCTTAACTATTTTCTACTTATCATCCATGATGGTTTTGCTTTTTGCAATAAAGCCATCATTAGCATTAGTTATAGACTCTGTAGTTTCGTAGATATATCAGTTTAAACTGAAAGGTTCACAGTAATTTCCTCTTCTGTGATTTATGCTTGTTGATAATTTCAATTTGCAGAGACTGTTCATCTTGAAAGTGATAAGAAAATGCCAGTTTTTTTTAATCAAGCAAACTGCCAAAAAGAGAAAAGAAAATTAACCTCTATTTTTCTTGCCTGATCACATGTGATAAGCACAGACCATCACATTTCAAGTTATCCTACCACACTGTTATCATTTTCTTGCATCAGATTGTTTTGGGTCTCTTCTGAGTAACGGGCGTTAAGTGTTGGCACTGTGATTTAACATGGTTTTCATTCACAGAGTAGCTCATGCTTGACTTGATTAAACAGTATTGCCTTTTGTTTTTCAGTCTATATAAAATTCAATAAACCACATGACATCTGTGAAAAAAAGAGAATTCTACTTCATTTTCTACTAGACAGATCAGTAAAGATTATCATTGCCAATTGAACTGCATCAAAAGTTTATTTTTATTTGTACATTATTTTCATTTTTGAAGTTAAGAATGTATGTATGAAGAGGAAGGAGGACTTTTTGTGTGTTGCTTTTTAGTTTTGAATCATTAAAAGATTATAAACTAAAGAAATTTTGGTGTAACTATTTTTTTTTTTTTGTCCAACTTGAAATTCACTAGTGAATAGGCATGCACAACCCACATGATTTGAGGAAGATACAGATGCACAGTCTCCCTAGCAGCCAGCACTAAGCACATAAATAGGCCATGACTTAGGGCCGCACTCCAGCTTTCAGTGTGGTACCCCATAATTGTTTCACTCACACTGGTCCCACTCAGCAGCACCCCTGGTCTGGTTCCAGTAGCTGGCACCCTCTCGATTTTCCTAGCAGTTTCTGTAGTATCTTGGGTTATATCAAGAGAAGCATGACCAGCAGGTCAAGGGAGGTGATTCTGCCCCTCTATTCTGCTCTTGTGAGACCCCACTTGGAGTATTGAATCCAGTTCTGGTGCTCCCAACACAGAAAGGACATGGAGTTGTTGGAGCGGGTCCAGAGGAGAGCCACAAAGATGATCAGAGGGCTGGAGCACCTGCTGTATGGGAACTGGCTGAGAGAGCTGGGGCTCTTCAGCCTATAGAAGACTCTAGGAGGATCTTATAGTGACCTTCCAGTAACTGAAGGGGGCCTACAGAAAAGCTGGGGAGGACTTTCTTGTAAGGGCATGGAGCAACAGGATGAGGGGAAATGGCTTTAAACTGGAAGAGGGTAGATAAAGACTAGATATTAGGAAGAAATTCTTTACTGTGAGGGTGGTGAGACACTGGAACAGATTGCCCAGAGAGGTTGTGGATGCCCCCTCACTGGAAGCATTCAAGACAAGCCTGGATGGGACTTTGAGCAACCTGGTCTAGGGGGAGATGTCCCTGCCTATAGGAGGGGGTTGGAACTAGGTGATCTTAAAGGTCCCTTCCAACCCAAATCATTCTATGATTCTATGATTAGCGAGACTGCTGAGGTCTGTTTCTTGTCATTGTCTCCACGTTTGTTTTGTCAGGTGTGTGTCTCTGTATGTTTCTTTTTGTGGTATTTTTTCCCTTTCCCCTTTTTTTTTTTCCCACTGAACAACATCCCCCATCAGAGAATCTCATATACTCTCACCCATGAGTGTAACTGACCAGGTTTGGTTTCCATTGCTGCCTTACTTATCATTTGTAGGTGAGATTTATCACACTGTATGTTCTTATCCAAGGCTTCTTCCCTTCCTTATTATCCCTCAGTCCATTGAAAAAGGTCCCTGGCCAGACACACTTAATAGAGCAAGACAGTCTCCTTCCACATGCCCTTACAGAAATGTCAACGGTTTATGGGCGTTCGGCCCGGTTCCGTGACGAAGGGGACAGGGGATCCACGGGTCCACGTCCCGGGGAAAGGGAAAAGGGATAAAGGGTAAGGAGATGGCCCTGAGAGCAAAGAACAGTGGCAACAATCTGAGGAGAAACAAACTAATTTACTAAATAAAATATCGGAATGCAAAACAACACACTATAATACAATATAATTACAATTTAAGCTGATAAATCCAATACAGAGAGAGAGAATGTCCCAAAATCAAGGGAGGCCTTACTCTACTACCGACGATAAGATGGCTGGAGAGCGAGGTGCTGCCAAGACGAGAGACGGGCGGAAAAAGGGACGAGGTCTCGTGATCTGCAAGTTTTTATACTGCGAGCTTTTATCTTTTCCCTCCGGCTGGAAATGGTAACAGAGGAGTAAAGTACCGTGGGGACTGTAGTAGTCCTTCTCTTCTGAGAACCAGGTATATCCACTACATGATGTTATGATGTGGAATACCAATAACCGAAAATCACAAAACCATGACAAGAAATAAGAGCATAAATGATTTAATTTGTATTCACAACATATATCCTCTTCACTTTCCTTCTGAGCCTAGAAACTAGTGTTAGAAACCTCCCAAACAACAGAATTCTCTTCAGACAGGGAGAAGGGAAGAGTGGGAGATAGGGGAAAGTTACAGGTAGCTCTTCTTGGTAGATCAAGAAGAGTTGGAAAACTTTTTTCACGTTTTAGTGCTTCTACTCACGCTCATGGTCAGAGAAAGAAGGTTCAAGGTGAGAGAACAAGTGTCAGCTGAACTCCTGGGTTGAGCTCTATATGTGTATTCACATGTATTCACAATGAAAAAATATCTGTTATAGAAGATCTGGTAATACATGACTTCTAACATCAAAATATTGATAAATAATCAATTTTGAGAATGTGAGATTGCAGGATTGCAGGGCTGCAGTTGCCCAGGTGCTGGTAGTGGGGGCACTATGGGACTGTTCTGTGCCAGACACAGCCAGTTCCAGCCAGCTCCAGTGGTCCCACCATGGGTGGGTGCCTCAGGGAGAGCCTGGGGCAGGGAAGGACAAATAATAAAAAAATATGTATAATAGGTAGGAAAATATTTAAAACCTCTCTTTTCATCCTGAAGGTTAAGATAGGAAGGTGAGAAGTTCATTCAGTTCTGCCTGAAATGCAGGTGGTCAGCCATAGGATAGTGAGAATCAAAAGCTCTTCAGTGTAGACTGCAAAGCCGCAGCATTTGGGTTGCAACCACATGTAGCTCTCCTGGTCTTCCTTCTCGCAGTTGACTGTGGGGCTTGAGCAAGATCACTGGCCTTCACTTCTGTCTTTGGAAGAGGCACAGGGAGTACTTTTTCTGGGCCATTTAGTTTATACTGGGCATTTGTTTATACTGCCCTCATTGAGGAGGTCTCTTAAGGCAAACTACTTATACTGCTGTTCAGGTACACAACTGATTGCTGCAACTTTTATATTCTTTTCAAGTGCTTTCTTTGTAAGTGTAAGTGCTCGTGATGCTCTGTCCTTTTTCAAGGAAATTCACGATGAAAATTGCAAAGTACTTGCAAAGCACAAGCTGGTACACAAAAACCAGATGTTTCTGAATCCTGCTTCTGTTCCAAAATGTTTCTGCTTTACATTGTCAGCTGTATACTTGTTTTAGTATTTTGATGAGTTCTGTGTATTACTAAGAATTAACTTGTTCTATATCCTGCCTGCTAGAAAGAGGAATTCTCATAGAAGAAAGGCAAAGCATAAAGCAAGTCTAATATTTAGTAAATTTCTTTCCGTCACTGTAACTTTTGCTATGATTTAAAATTAAATTTTATGACCGTATTAAACATTTCTTACACACATCCTACAGTCAAACGTATTCTGTCCTATCTTTATCTGTGTTCCAGAATATCTAAGCATCTGTACTTTTACTTTGCAGTTATTTGAATATATTTGTTAACATAACATTTATTTCCAGCCTACCTGGGATTATCAATAAATGTCAGAATAAACTAAAAAAGGAAATTAAATAAATAAATAAATAAATAAATAAATAAATAAATAAATAAATAAATAAATGAAGACTTGCTTGTTTGTGGGTTTATTTATTTATTTTTTCTGTCTCCATCTTGTCTGCAATTTTGTGCTTTCTAGATGTTTATTCTCAGAATTATCCTTCAGGAGTTAAATTTTAAAATGTGAATTTTAAAATAAAGGGTATATAACTTTATTTCAGTAAATAAGATCCCATCTGAGTAGTCAGTTTTAAATTTAGCATGTTTAATTTACCTGAGCAAGTACAAAAATATATTCCGGCAACTCCTTCACTGATTAGAAAAGCATATTCCCCTCTGAAATTTACCTGAAAATGTGCTTACTTGCTCATTGCTTTTTAATATTCTCTCCTTTTATATTTTTTAAAATCACTTTTAAATTGCATACAAATAACTATTTTTATCTTTTCGTGGATTCGTTCAGTATGTATACAGTTTGTTGAGAAATGCTTTAAGATCAGTAAAAAAACAGCAATTTACTACAAAATTTTCACTGGAATGCGCTATTCTTAGGTATGTAGAAGCCTTTCTGGTTCTAATACAAAGTGTAGAGCTTGATCACATTTAACTTGGAGGACATGGTTTGGCATTTGATGAATTCCAAAATTAATTTCAGCAGTTTTAGGTGCTTAACTTCAAAGGCTCTGGTTTTGGCAACATATCCTACTTTATACTGAAAAATCACACTCTTTGCATAAAGTTTCATAAGCATATGTAAAAATCACTTTTCATCAGTGAAAAATGCAAATACTATTACCAAAATGCTGACCAAAGAGATACCAAATCAATTAAAATCAGAAATGAGACTTTAGCATTAAAAAAAAAAAAAATCAGGAAAATGTACATCATTCCATGTCTTTGGATGGAAACAAAAAGGAAGATTAAGAAATAAAAAGCAATATGCATGTGTCATTTGTGTCTTCCAAGACTGGCTTTAGTTTTCCAAGATCAGTTTCAGTGAAGAATTTTCCTTAGTCAGAAAAACATTCTTCTTAGTTTTTATTTGTAGAAAATCTCCTTTACTTTGGTAACAGTTTCCCTTTGTAAAGTAAGAGTCAAAAATAATTGTTGCAGAAATGAAAGTTCATTAGACCTGTTGGGAATCTAATGATAATCCTTATAAGGGTCTATGGTAACATTCATTATTTGTAATTTACATTTTATTATTCACACAAACTCTTTCTTTGGCATTGCAAATAGCATCTCGTAGACACTGCAAAAGAGACTGCAAGGAAAAAAGTATCCTGACAATGTTTCCTTTGAAAAAAAAAACAGGCTAACTATTTGTCAAAAAAGAAGCACAGAAATAGATTACTTTTAAATGGTAAAATAAATATGCCAATTAAAAATTGAAATCATAAATTTATATTCATACAATTCAAAATGTTGAGAAGCTAAGATCTAATTTAAGTTAATAAAACTTTTTAAAGCTTCCAGGGTTTTTGAAATTATTTAACAATATGGAACTGTACCTGAAGATCTTTAGTAAAATAGTAATTATTATCGTAAGAAAAAATAGTCATAGTATGTATTTAATCAGAGGTTTTATTACTGTCTATGAAAAAGAGAAGGCAGAATTCTGTACAGAAAGGTTTGTATTTCTTATGAAATAGAATGTAGCAGGTTTTTTGTGTGTGTTTATGGTTGCAAACAAGAAATCCTCTGGAGAAAAAGCATTTTATGAACCTATAAATAATTAGAAAAAGAAACCAATAACATCTTAGTCACAGCCAGTATAAGCCATTCTTCCACATATTGAATGTGCGTGTGTCAGGTAGCAACCAAATTGCATTTCAACACCTGAGATAGAAAATCTTAAAGCAAGGATTTATTATGGAGATATCAGACGCAACTCTACTATGTGATGCCTTCACATGATCAATGTTTAAAGCTATAATTACCTCGAAAACTAAATAAAACTGATATCCTACTTGTATATGTGATAAATCTTCAATCCATGCTTTCTCATTTAAAAAACAGTATTCTTCCAAGGCTGTTGAACAGAGGAGACTGAGAGAATAAGCTTGTGGCTTTTGGTCTACTTTCATTTCATGAGATTTGAGTGGTTACTTTGCCAAGGTTATAGCATATACTGCAATCTGAGTCTGCACTGTATTGAGAATGCTTTGTTTTCCAAGTCTTCAGCAAGGAAAAATAAATAAACAAATAAATAAATGTTACAAGGAAGTCTTGAAATCAGGCTTCTGCATTAAGTGCTGTAGCCTTTGGGTATCTTTCTCTTGCCTATAAACTCCTCCCAGAGTTTTATTTTCCTGGGTTTTTCTCCAGTATATAGATTATGTTCTTCTTCAAATATTTGTTCTGTTTTGCTTGCAGCAAATGACTGAGTAATGTTTCTCTGGCTGTTAGAATCCAGAACAAATGAAGACTTCTAGGAATGGACATTTTAGAAAGTCAAATCCCCCATGTAGGTTTTGGAACAAACTCAAAAAAAAAAAACACCCAAAAAATCTACATGCAGAAAAAACAGTGATGCTTGACCTTAACCCAATTTAAAAACAGTCTTGTCTTTATTGATACCAATTCAGACTCCACTGAATTTTTGATGAAACAGCACCATGTAAGAGGACGCTGCCACCAAGGGACTGGCTACAGTTCCCCAGTTTTCAGAATGGATATCCTGCTTCCTGATCCTTGGCAAAAATTAGGGCTGGTGAAAGTGAAGGATGTCAGTTTGTCTTAGAATCAGTATGATTAATGAAAGTAATGTCATAATAATAATTACGACAGCGATTGAGACAACCACAGATTGCTTTTAAATCCCTACCATGTTAAAACATTTCAACTCCCATACTTCACGTGCTCAGCTAAACAGCTAGTTACACTGCTCAAATTAAAAATAAGAACATTTTTTACTATTCCTATTTTTTTTACATTACTATTGATGTACTATTACAATGTAAATTATCTAAATTATATGGAAAAAAGAAAGAAAAAAGATAGATGGTACTTCATAAAGAGCTGAGAAGTAGAATGGAATTCACTTGTCAAAGCAGGGTTTTTTTCTCAGCTGGTTCTGGAGCTACCTCTTGTTTTGTCTTAATGCTTTCCTGTGTAGAAACTGAAGAGTAAATGCTGATTAAAGGTGATTGAGAGATTTTTCACTTCATTGTTTCCTCAGCAAGAAGTTATCAAAGATAACAGGTTCAGTTCCATGCTGACTGTCATGCCCAAGATGAAACAGATGATCATTTCTAAAAATCAATAAAAGTAGAAATGTGGGCATCGACTAGACTAATACTGCAGACTTGGGTTGCAGTTCCTTTGGTATTTCCAGTTGATTCATTATCAGGTAATTACACAGTATTCTCTGCAGTTCTCCAGGGCAATATGGCCAAATCTCATCAATCAAACTATCAATGTATTTTCAGACAGTCTAGATATTATTCATATGTTTGTCCTTCACAGTATAGTAACTATAACATTCACTGTATTCAATTAAAGTTTAAGGATGTCATTAGGATTACTTCTTTCAAGCTATTCATTCTCAGATGAGTATTAAATACCAGCAGATATTCAAAACATAGTAACAATTTTGAGCTGTGGAAAGAACACAGATACAATAACACATTTTAGGGGAATGATTCCTTTGAGCACCATCCATTTTTTTAGCTTCTAATGAAAGAACGCAGAGATAGATGGAACTGTTTTGTGTAGGCTCACATAGTTTGATTAAAGTAATATTTTAAAATATATTAACTATGATTGAGTCAAAATAACATGTCTCTTTGAAACAGTCACAGTTGGAACTCTTACATTTCATTTCTTTTTCTGAATGAGTATGTATAATTAAAGTTGGAGCCAACTTTTGATTGCATACTCTATTTGTTTATGTCTTTTTTGAGAAAATGGATCTGTTAGTTTAAGCGAAGTACCAAGCAAAGTTAATGGCTTCCTCTTTGCAATTAAATCACTTTCAAAAAAACAGAAATCTCACACCAACCCTTTACCAGTCTGCATAGCAGAGTCAGTACTTCCCTTTATGCAAGCTTTATGCAAGACATCCTTTCCATGAGTTAAGAAGCCTGCGGTCCTGATGGATGTTGTCACAGTGGACTAACATATACTTTTGCTATTTCTGACACAAGTGTGGAAGCCATGAAAGAGAAACAGGATTGTAGCAATACTGAGAAGCACACAACAAAATAATTTTTTTTCATAAACATATAGTTCAGCTAAAAAATATATCACTCTAAGAATTTTCTATCCTAAAATTGATCTCACATTAATACACAAGCCCAGGGATCTGTTTTCACCAGAATTAAATACTTCCTATTTAACATCTTCTCAGTCTTCATCTTCTGATTCTTTGAGTAAAATGCTAGGTCTAGCTATTTTCTTAAAATGATATTTGTTGTTATTTTTTAAGTACAATAGCTAGACACCATAGGTTGTTGTTGTTGTTGTTGTGTTCTTTTTTTTTTTTTTTTTCAGATTTAAACTGTCAGCTTATCAAACTCCATGTCTGATAGTTTTGAAAAAGATCCATTCAGGTTGCCCAGAGTTCATCTAATCCAGAAAGATTTTTTCCTACTTAATAAATAGGCCATTCTTCGAAGATGACCAAACCTGAAAGCAAAGCACATTTTTAGGGGAGATTATCCTTACTAGTAACGGACTGGCTACTATAGTTGAAGAGTTCAAATAGGGAAATTGTGGCTGCAGTGTGAAAAGAACAGTAAAATCAAAATGTCACCAATAATTCAGACTGGAATTTAGTGGGTCCTTCCAGGAAGATTTTTGGGTGAAATTAGTAATCAGCTAAACTTCTGAGATCCAAAGAACACAGAAGAATACAATTCTGATGTGAGCCTTGGTACATATAAGTGCTTTATTTTGTATTGGAACTACATCTTTTATATGAATCTCCCACTTGTTCCCACTCAGTTCACTTCGGCTCATGAAATGAAGCGATCTCAGAGCATTCAATTGGATGAAAATACAGTGATAGCTTTGCTGCACAGTGACATGACATGCTTGCAATGCCAATGGGCATTCAGTCCACAACAGGAAAGTCCAGTCTAAAGTAAAACTTTGCAGGATGTGCACATTGTGAACATTGGGCACAGCACTAACTGCTTCACTCTAAATAATAAAAAAGAAAACACTAAAATCCTTATGGTACTGTATGAATTTAAATAGCTATAGTCTTTGTTTTATGCTCAGAGAAATGTCTATAGATTGTTGATTACTTAATAATAATCAGCAGCATTTGTAAAAAAAAATGTTCACTTTATTAGTTCTACTTTCTAGTTATCAGTTACATAGGATGTGAATGTACATCTCATATTTAGAGAGCTGGATTGTTGTACAGTATTGTTTGTGAGATGGAGAATTACTGCTGAGATTCCTACTACTGCTTTCATGACATTGAATTCTGGGGCGTTTCAGTTTCATCTTTGTCTGCCCTAGTCTAGTCTTTTTAAATTATTGAAATATAGTTTTCCTTGCTAAATAGAGACTCAATCATTAAAGGCTTCAGCAGCTTACTGAAAAGCTTTCATTTTGTCCTGAAGTCTTGTTTTTATTTTATTGTAATCATCTTAAACAAACAGTATTTTAAAGCAGATATACATTTTATGCAGTACCAAGGTGTATCTTTCTGATAATTGCCATTCTCCATTTACTGAGTCCATAATTCTATCATGAGAGAAGAATGTTCTATAAAAGCTACACAAAATTTTACTGTCTTCAATAATGGTAACAGTCTGACATGCCTTGAGTGCTGACAGTTATTTCTGGGACTACTGAAATACACTGATTATAAATGTATTTAAACATTCATACATTCCTGCATGCTCAAGTGCTGTCTTTATCGGTCCTTTTGTCTTTGTTTAACTCAGAAGAATTTGGTTAATATGAAGTATATGGATATAGGTTGTTCTGCATGGAGTCATTAAATTGATAGCAAAAGTATATACTCTTTTTCCAAAGAAAGTTGCATGGCAATACGCTGTTAAAGCTCCAGTTGATGAGGGATAAGTGTAGGGTTAATCCATTAATACAAAGTTCCAGTTATCTTCTATTTGGCAGGAGAAACTGTAATATAACAAGATCCTTTCCTTATGCAACATACAAAAAAAAAAAAAACAAAAAATCCCACTTTCTGATCAATTAATTTTAAAATTTCTGTAAAAAAATGCATAATGAAGTCTCCATGAAAACACAGTGAAATTATGAGTTATTGGAAGCTAAATCTTGGCAACTAAGATTCTTAATAAGGTAGGAAAATGTTTCTTATTCCCTCAGTCTTATTTTTAAATTATTTTTCCTAAGCATAGTAAATCAAATTGTACATGTATACCCTAATCTTCTGATCCTTAGATGGAGTTTAGATAACAGTTATTGAAGAACAATTTACCAAATATAGAATATGAATGCCCCTAGATAAACCTATATAGTAAAATGGGAACTTCAGTCCCTTGCACAGTTAAAAATAAGAAAGTCAGTTTAATACCCATGTATTTTCACAAAATAATATTAAAAAAAAAGAAATAAACAAACTAACAAAAAAGAACCAGCTCAGTTCTCTCTCATACAGATGTAGTAAAGCAACAGATGGATTTTTCATAGATGTTCTAATAAGTACTGTCAAAATAAGTGCCTCTTGGACTTAGGATTTATATGAGAGCCTGTTACTGAGTAATGTGTAGAATTCACAGAACTGACTGATTCAAATAGAAGTAATGGGTCTTCAGCACTTTTCAAAAACTAGTCATTTCAAGTGAGCATACCTAAATAATGAATATAAGTACTTTGCTGATTTGCGTAGCTGAAAATTCTTCCTTCAATTCCTACAATTTACAGCCCTATTCTTTGACATTTCTGATGAAACTGATACACATTTTAGTTGCTTCTGATTTTTTGTAATAACAGCATCCATTTGGGGGAATCAGACCTGTGTCAAGACTGAAGTTGATTCGATCTTCATTTAGACAGAAAATATTATCAGATATGTAGTCAATTTTATTTCTCAAAATCAAGGAACTAGAGGGGTCCGGAAGCAAGTTTTAATGTAAAGTGAAGCACATCTCTCAGTAATATTGTTCTTTATTTATTTTAGTATACATATCTGTATTCTTCTGCAAAGTTTACTTTAAAATACCTCTCAGACTTGATGGTAGGGAAATAATGCTTCCAACTCTTAATTCTATCTTATAGAAAATGTGTATGTTTCTAAATGTCCTGTTAAAGAAAACCTTAGTGGAAGGCAGTCAGTCTTCCCAGAAGAACAATCTATGATATATTTCTCAAAGTGAAAAACATGCCTATTTTCTACCATGTTTTGTGAATCTCCAATCTATTTTTTTTTTTTTTTTGTGAATCATAGAATCATAGAATGAGCTAGGTTGGAAAAGACCTACAAGATCACCTAGTCCAACCATCCACCTACCACCAACAACCCCACTAAACTATGTCTCCCAACGCTATATCTAAATGTTTCTTGAACACCTCCAGGGACGGTGACTCCACCACCTCCCTGGGCAGCCCGTTCCAGCACCTGACCACTCTTTCAGAAAAGTAGTATTTCCTAATGTCCAGCCTAAATCTCCCCTGGCGCAACTTGAAGCCATTCCCCCTCGTCCTGTCACTAGTTATAAGAGAGAAGAGGCTGACCCCCAGCTCACTACAACCTCCCTTCAGGTAGTTATAGAGAGTGATGAGGTCTCCCCTGAGCCTCCTCTTCTCCAGACTGAACAATCCCAGCTCCCTCAGCCACTCCTCATAAGGCCTGTGCTCCAGACCCCTCACCAGCTTCATCGTGCTCCTCTGAACACGCTCCAAGGCCTCAATGTCTTTTTTGCAGTGAGGGGCCCAAAACTGGACACAGAACATTGCATCAGTCCACAGGTCAACTAATACATGTAAAATTCAATATCCTATAATTTTAAGTTTAGAACAACCTGCCTAAAAGAATTAAAAAGCTATAAAACTACAGTGTTCACAATAAAAGCCATGTTAGTTATGTGCTTTGACATGTGTCAGCATTTTTGAAATTTGGCAAAATATATGGACTCCCAGACTCTGTTTCACAGACCATTGCAATTATTAGCTTGTAGAATATTCTATCACTAAATTTTTAAGGCAAATGATCACTCAGGTACTTGTAGACTCACAGGACTACTGAAGATACAAAAAAAAGGTATCTGCATCTGCAACCAGCCACGCACTCATAACAAAAATGGAGTAATCTGAGTAATTAGTGTCTGTGTCTGCAGGAATCAGTGTACTGTTAAGTGTTGAAAACATGGATAATGACAGTCATCACAAATCAGGAAACTAAATAGCTCATTAGAGCAATGCAGTAGTGGAATGACATTAGTAAAGAATGATGTGAGAGGAGAGGATTCCCATGCTACGAAGAGTGACAGACAAAATGCAACATGATCCAGTCACTGAAATGATATCAGCTATTTTAAAGCAAGCAAAGGAAAAATCATCAGCATCTGCCAAGCTTGGGAGTGATTATCGACAGGGGCAGGGAAAAATGAGATGCCAAAGACTCTCTGATGAGTGTATGAGCATATACCTGCCAAGAGTTGGGAAACTGACATGTCATTTAAAGAAACAGGAGAAAAGATGTCAAGACTGAAAGCTGTCAGCACTCAAGGAGGCATTTGAAAGGCTATTCATTCTGCACAGATCCTGTCTTTCTAAATATAATCTCATTGCACAAAAAGTTGTGAAAGGCTTCTCTTTCCAAAGAACTTTTGTCAATTGTAACACAGTGAATCTACATGTGAATTATTCACCATATTTGTTTAAGTCGTTATTATGTTTGGTTTCAAGATTACAGTCAATTGACAGCTGTCTCTTTTTAATCACTCTCTAGTTCAACTTGTACAATAAAATATGAAATGCTGTAGAAATATACTTATTAATCACTGAAAGTCTTGGAAATTGCTTCAATATAGGGCACTCTTTTCATTAACTCTATGGGGAAACAGAGTTTTTTCACTATTGTTCTGTAAATGCAGAATATTATTATTGGAAAATTGGCTGTCACAATAAATCCTTGTATAGTTTTTCAATCTTGAGTTTAATTATGGTCCTCAGATAATAATGATATTTCACAAGTTATACTCTGATATTATGCATCCAATACCATTTATGAAAAATATTGTGGAAAATGATACCTTTAGTTTATTTTTATTTGCTTAGATTTCTGTAATGGATCCACAATGTTAATATGCTTCTACTCATATATCAGATCTTGAAAATATTCGTGACTATTGTTGGGATTTTATATGACAGTGATCATATTTGTTTAACTGGACTACCCATGGAGCAATGTTAATCATGTGTCAGATATCACTCTCTGAATTTAGTGTAATGAAACATGCATGACTATAAAGCAACATGCAAGTTTATCCTGAATTTGGGAGATTCTGCTCACTTTCATATTTACTAACAAAAGACTTTTTTCCTCCATTATTTGCCATGATTTCAGTGTGAGAGAATATTTATAGTAAAAATAGCATGACATACCTCAGCCAATATAACAGATTCTCTATTAGGTGTAAGATAAAATGATGTTCTAGGCAACCTGATATCAGTATTCAGGAAAGCTCTCAGAGTTCACGTGTATGTTCCCTCAAAATTACAGGCAATGCAGTATTCTTGCTGATTGAACTTTTATCCAGCCATTTTTAGAAATCTCCAAAATGTCTATTCTTCATAGGCACATGGTGTTCCTTTCCAAATGACAGGTGGTATTTATGCTCAAAAGCTGAAAATACTATCTGGCTTATCATTTCAAATAAAAAGTTAAGAAATCTGGGAATAGGAGCCAGGGGGAAGGATCTCAATCCGAAGAGTTTAAGGATATTTTATGTGGTTTCATGCAACACTATGCATGACATATGACATTAAGCTTGAAATATCTGAGCATTACCAACAACATTGTAAATTGATGCAAATAGTAAACCATCTGAGAAGAACAGTAAAGTTCCAAACATTAGGTCTTTTATGGCCTTTTTTTAGTACTTGTTTTATTATCCATAAGCACCACTGTAAAACAAATTGTATTTAAAAAGACAAAGCAATAAACATGACTTTTAACAACTGAGACATTGCAGAACGTATCATTTCACTGTTTATCCAGCTCTTCATGCTTGGTCACTAAAAAGAAGCTTCCCAGAGGTACTACCTTCTTCATTTGGCTGGATGACTAACAGATTTTATACCATCTTCATTACTCAGCTGTAATCCTTGTCTATAATTATACACCAGCAATGTTTAACAATTGATGTGCATTTCCATCTGATGCTTGTTTACGAGGTTTGTGTTTCTATGTACTGTTTTAATTTTCTAGACTGGGTTTTGTACTGGATGTACAGAGATCTGAAATCATTCCTCGAATTAACTCTAGTATTTTAAATTGAATTTGTGAGTGAAAGAAAAACATCAGAGTCCAATACTCCTTGACCACATTCTTTTAGACATTCCACATCTGGAGGGTGTAATATTTAATATTGTAGTTATTTATTAGATGATAGATATTACACAATATATTGATTTCTAAATTGACATATACAATCTACAAATACTGCAAGTACTATGCAAGCACAATGTAGCAATCACAGGATACAGTTAGAACACAGTATGAATACAATTCCCATTATCATTTTCTATAAATTCAGCTTAAAAACACCGGAAGTTCCCAGTAGAAAAGAATATGTGAGTTGAAATGAGCTGAAGCCTGTTGCCAGCTTTGAAATTCTTTATCTATTGTTTAGGATTTATTCCCATTTTGGACTGAGCTATGTGTTCACTGCTCTTCATGCTCTTTTGACTATCACAGGGAAACATTAACACTCTTTTAATGAGGTCTTCAAGAAACATGCATACCACCAGTTGATCAACCAACTGTTGATAGCTGCTCATCTGAAACAAAGGCCACCACTGAGTCCCCTCTTGTACTTAGATAAAGTCAACCTCAGATTCTGGGGCCTGAACTCAACCCAACTAGAAACCTTCCTTGTGTTCGGATACGATGGCTCTTAATAGAACCACTGATATTTCTGATAAAAATACTGAGTAAGAAAATGACACTGGAAAATCTCCTCAGTTCCTTTTGATCTAAAGATTCCATGAAGGACATCACAATACCACAACTCATAAGCACATTTTAGGGAACTGTGAAATCATGAGTTTAGGAAGACACTGTTCTAGGACTAGCTACTGGCAGACCTGGATGAAGACCTAATAACATAAATCTATAAGTTGCTCTCTTTTATCATATTCCTTTCCTGAGTGACCTTTGGTCATTATATATTAGTATACTATGACTGTATGCATATGTAAGTATAGATAGATGTTTGTATAGATACCTGCAGACTGCTCAAGTGATCAAGAAGGTACAGAGAACTGTGAGGGAAATAAAAAGGGCCAAACTCCAAGATATTGAAGTAGGGATTTGAAGGAGAATTCTTTTTTAATGTAACTCATACGTATTTTCTGGTAATTCAGTTCTATGAGTGCCAAGTCCATTCCATAGTGTTTGATGATATTAGAGTCAGGCAAAAAAAATATTAACTCTAGGTATTTTTTCTGTGGATGGTAAAGTAGATGAAGGCACTTTAAAATTCTGTTTTGCTATTAGCAGGTATTAAGAATTTGAAATGTGCGATTTCAAAACAAAACAAAACAAAACAAAAACAAAAACAAAAAAACCTTTTGTCAACATTTATAATTTATCATTTAATACTTCATATATTTTTAAGCTATTAACTGGAAACAGTATAAATATAACTGATCACAGTATAAATATGCCATCATATACAAATAAGAAAAAGAAAAGCTGCAAAATAGTATTTAAAATTGTTCACTGTGAATGTTCTTAAGCGCTGTGTATTGTTTTACCATGTTTTCTCCAAGAACTGATCTGTAAAATGTTTATGAAAACCATTAAAATATATAAAGTCTAAGATGTGATATAAACAGCCATAATTTGAGACTGGCTGTTTAAAATACACATATTTTTAACTTTATAACCCAAATTTCCAAGGGTGAATTCAAACACAATAAAAATAAACATAATTTTGTTGTACTTTGTGAATAAATTTGTCATTATTTATTACCCTGGTGGGATCCATATTTGTTAAAATGCAAACAAGAATCCATAATTATGATCTATACAAATGAATAGTAGTCCATTATTCAAACCTGAGATCTTACTATTAAGGATATATATAATGGTATTCATTTTTTTTTTTTACATTTTCCTCAGTAACCTCTATTTAATGCTCAAAAATAAAACTTGTTTATATTGCATGTTATTTATAACTTTGTCTAACTCCATATGCAATAAATTTTCAATAAATTTATGTGAAAAGTAGTCCCAGTAGACACGCTAAACACAAAACTAAAGCAGATCATTAACCTTCTTTAATTTTGTCAACTGTTTAATTTAGTCACTTTCTGAATTATTTTCAATTTGTGTTTGAATTAACAACATAGCAAGTGAAATTGATTCCAATTTTTGTTTCATCTGAAGTAAGTGAAAATTATATCAATTTTCTGCAAAAGACCATATAACTTGGTTATCTAGAGGTTTGATTGCTATATGAATAAACTCATTTCATTTACTACAACAAAGACCAAAGAGTCTGAGAAATATTAAGGTGTATTCAGCGTTTGAAGAATTTATTAAATTTGAGTTTTCTAATCCATCATTATTCCAACTTCATGACATTTTATAACCATCAAATTACTGCATTAAGCTGCTCCACAATAAATGCAATTATGCAAATCATTTTAATTGGCCAAAAATAAAATAAAAGAGCAGAAAGAAGTACCAGAAATGAAAAACAGAACTGATATTTCTAAGCTTCTGAACAACAGATTTTACAAAGTTCAAAGATGTGTAAATTTCACTTCTAAGTTTTGTTTAAAGGCATTGTACTCTTTGTCTACTTCAATATCTTTCCTTATCGAATCTAAACTCTTTAATTTGATAAATCTTTATAGTATATAGAGAAGCTTCACCAACTACTTTTCTTATGTCATTACATCAAATGTCACATTTAAAGTCAGATATTCTAGAGTTTTTTATGTACACAGAAGAGCTGGGTATAAATGAGTCAAGGATACTAAGTAAACATGACATCCAAACTTGTTCTGAGCATGGTGACTCATAGATAATGGAAAATTTAGCAAAACTGAATATTAAATTACAATAAGATTGCAATTTAAAGGCTTGATCCTGTTCCCTGCTGACAGTATAAATATTCCTACTGCTTGATTTTTGTTAGTCCTGTTTATATGCCAGTTTCATAGAAGTGTAATGTTCTAAGTTTTTCTCCAATCATTCCTTGTCTGCAGCTGTGCGTATGAAAATTGAAGGTCCAGTCTCATAAGAAGTTTAAAATTTCTGGCTGCTGCCTGAGTAATCCCAGTTTGTTTGTTTGTTTGCTTGCTTTTGTGTGTATCCTGAGTTGCAAAATTCTTTGCAGAGCATGCAGCAACTGTACAGTGAAAACTTGACACATGTAAGGTCTTCTCTGCTTACCCCTTACTTTCAGAAAAGAAAAATTCAAACACCATAACTTTTTTTACTATCTTTCTTTTTTCCTTGAGAATTTTCAAAATCTCAAAAGTTAGTGGAAGGGATTCAGAGGCAGAGAAAATTGTACACCCCAGGATATGTCTGCACAGACAGAGGCGTAGAGAAACTGTGGTCTGGATCTGAGATTAAGTCTCAAGCTAACTGCAAATGGAATAGATTTTGAATACCAGTGCAACACCCTTGAAGACTGCTCCATGCAGAAGATTTAAGGCACAGTGTATTTTTTCCCCTTTTTCTGGGGGAGGAGTAGGAAGGGGAGGAAGACATGGAAGATATTCAGGACATATAATTACAAACTTATATTTGTTTCCATAATGCTTCCTATGGAAATAAAGCAAAACAAACAAGCAAGCAAGCAAAGAAAAAAAAAAAAAAAAAAACTCCTACCCTTTTAAAAATGAAAAATAACAAGTTTTCATTTATTTGTTTTGTGTACCAAAATCACAATGTTGTGATCTGAGAACCTTATCTTTGTGATTCCAGTGTTACTCTTGTAGGATAACATTCTATATTCTTCAAATTAGTAGCCTCCCCTTTAATTTTCCATTTCACTATGGTCACAAAAAACATAAAAATAAAAAATAAATAAAGACCTTTCAGAAAACAAGACATTTTTTCTATTTGTAAAATGCAAATACTAGCTTGAATCACACTGTCACTGTATTTCTAGATGACTTTTCTAATCCATCATTATTCCAACATCACGACATTTTATAATCATTTACTGTATTTTTTTGTTTCCCTATACATTATTAAGTAAAAATATGTCCTCTTGGATCTCTGAAGTATCCAGAAGGGATAACAAAGTGCATCATCTGAAGCAAATCTACCAGTTCTAGCTGAAAAATCTCTTAAACATCTTCTGTCATTGTTCCGTAAAAAATATATATATATATATTTCATCATCTCCCAGGTAAATATTGTTGAACTACACGATACATTTTGTATTCAATATCTTGCTGTTTACAAAGAATTGTTGAACAAATCTATATGCACACAATCTTGGCATTTTCTTTATCAATTCACGTTACAAAGAGAGCAATCCTACCAAGACAGTTGCACGTTGTCAATTAACTGCTTACAAACATTTCCACCATAATTGTATCTTACCTAAGTGTTCAACAGTAATACATTATGTCTTGTATCTTCCAAACTAAATTATTTCTGAATTTGTGATCTGATTTCAAGATGGTAGCAAGAATATTTTCTTCACCATTATTTCAGCACCTGTGAATTTTAGTAAAATTTTCTTCATATGCAAGTACACAAGGACTTCTGTTTGTGTAATACTTACAGGAATGTAATACCATTTCCTTCTGTATGCATTCGGAGGTGAAAAGAAGCTCTGCTTGTTTGTGAAAACAAATTACAGCAGTAAAACTTGCTTTATCAACAGCTTTCACAGTTATGTACTTAAATATTGAATAATTATTGTATCTCCTCAATCTGCAAACCAGCAGTAATAAGTTATTGATGTAATCTGCACCATGTCTTTTATTGGTGAGTGGTTTTTAACTGTCTCCTAGACAGTCTGTTTCTCCATGAGTGTGGATATTCTGAATAAAGACAAAGAGCTGTCATTTTTCAGATAGAGGTTGATTAAGCTCTTGACAGAAAAATTAGATATTTTTTTCAAGTGCTTTAAATCCTTACCTTATAAACTAAAAGTTGACAGTCTGTTATTCCTGATAAATCTTAATTTACTTGGTATCCTTAAGAAGCAACCTGACTTTTAGGTAGACAGTGTGAATAGTTCTATGAAAGAGTTCAATGAATTTCGCTTTGCTTTAATTTATGTAGCCCAGTGAATTGCATTACAAGCCTTGAATAAGGTAAGATTCTCCATTTGCAGAGGATAATGAAAGCAAGGAAGCTTTCCAATGCTCTGAAGGCATTCTCTAGTGAAAACAATGTGTTTTAGCAAAATTCAAACTATTTTAAAAAAGGCAATGAGAACATGTAGAGAGCAGTTGTGGAGGTCAGCCTTCAAAAAGCCATTTTCTTGACTATTTTGTTCCTGCTGTCATTGTTGCTACTGCAAAATGCTAATTTGTACTTTCATAAAGGGAATTTATTTTTTTCAATTATTTGGAGAACTTGTGGAGCTTCTTTAATGATCCAAGACTGTAATTTTAGGACAGAGATTGAAATCAGAAAATTAGAGCTCAATGAACTGTTTCAAAAAATGTGAGCTGATCTGAATAAGCCACAATTAATTCAGCTGAGCCAAACCAAGGTATCATGAATTTAAGTGTTCTGGTTCATAGTCCTGCATTATTTTTTACCAGTTGCTAGCTAAAAGACAGTAAATCCCAGCTCTCAACTACATGGTCGCATTACAGGCAGCAGAATGGCTGGAATAGCTATCCTTCAGCTGCCATGGCTGGTAGTTCAGCGTATTAACATAGTATAAAATAAATTAGTTCCATCTAATATTCTAGGTGGTAGTTTGCAGTTTCTCAAAGTGGATGTTTTGCCTCTTTCACTAATGTGAACAGCAGTGCACTGCAGAGGGTGGGCAGGTGGGGAAATTTTGCTTACAAAACATTCACAAGTGTTGCTTGAGATTGGTTTTGAAAGCCCTTAGTTCAGGACCATGTTGACATTTGCATTATCACATCATTAGGGCATGTAAGAAAGTTTTATTGCCTTAACAAGCAGCGTACTCATTTAGGGAGGGAAACAGTCAAGGAAATGGCCAAGAACAATGTTTCTGCATTTGCTGAGGAAGCAGCAAGTTTCCTCTGTATGTAGATCGGTCTCCATTTTGAAGATAACATAGTGCTTTCTAATGTTTATTGACTTGTAAAATGTACTGTAATCCCACTGAACTAAAATAGAAGTGATCGATAAATATTTAACTATAATGGAATTACTAACTACATTTAAAGCAATATAAATGTAAAGAATTAAAGATATTTTGCAGATGAGCACCACTTTCATTCTTGTTCTTCTTTTTGCATAGTTCATATTGTATAATACAAATAAAAAAAATCCTACTTAAATTTCCACCAGTGATTTGAAATGTACTTCTTAACTGCAGAAAAAAAGTTTCCATTTCAGTTTTTTCAATTTTTCAATTCCAATCTGACATTTTGAAGAGTTCACTGGGAAAAATGCTTATAGTCTAATAGCATGTAGTTTTGAAGATGTCTGTAATGTCTGTATTATATGACGAGAAAATGTTAAAACTAGGTTCTTTAGAGAGTTCCTGGTAAAACATGTTGACTAAAAATTCAATTTAAAATTTAAATTTTAAATATGCTCATAGTCTCCTGCAAAAAAAAAATAAATGTTGTATTCAGCCTTGAAAATTAGTTAGCACAAGTATTAATCAGTAAAAAAGTGAGTCACGTGTAGTAATCCATCCTTGTTTGACAAACATGCTAAATCACAGAATCATAGAAGGGTTTACACTGGAAAAGACAATAAAGAACATCCAGTTCCAACCTCCCGCTGTGGAACGAGACAACTTCCCTTGGACTGGGCTGCCCAAAGCCCCATTCAATTGATCCCGTGCTTCTGGAAACACATTTACTGAGATGAATTCATGCATCTCATGATTTGTTTCTGGTCAAGTTATAGTTAGTTATAGAAGTTATAGAACAATGCATTTAAATGTGAATGTATTTTTAAAAAGTAAACATTCGTGTAAATTAATATTTCCATTGGACGCAGCTTCATAAAGCATGCGAACATAAATACTGAAAGATGTTTGTGTATAAAACATAGTTGGCTTCTTGACAGACTGTAAGTACAGATTTAATGTTATTGCATTCTTAGTTTAATTTCTCATTTCAAACTATGTCAGCATAGCCTGTAAATGAAGAATAAGCTTTGGCCTTTGCAAAAGGCTTTTCTGAGTCAGCTGAAGCTCTAAGACATGCACTTCATCAGCAGCTGCTGGGAAAAATGTTATATTTCGATCATACTTTTTTGCCTGAGCAGTGCAGAGGGCTCCCAGACTCCTACCCGTAGAATGGTTTTCAAGTTAATTGAAAAGTATGGTCAGTATGTTTGGGATTTTGATCACTCAGAGTGAAGGGAAGAACTGTATTTATCAAAGACTTTGTAGTGTTTATGCATGGTGTGTTCTAAGTGCCATCTCAGGCACTAGATGAAAAGTAATCAGAAAGATAAATTAAAAGGAATTCCTTAGAAGCACTGCATAAGAGGTTGTTACGAGAAGTATTACCTGCCATACTTTGGCAGTGCATCTCTCAAATAACGCCTTTTGGGGTTTCAGTTCAGCAAATTGACAAGTAGTCAGGTGACCTTGATGACATTATTATCTCCAGGTATGTCCCTAGTTTGCCAGTGAAGTTACTCATGTGGTTCAAAAACATTATTGATCCTCATCAATCTAAAAATGTTATCTATTCTTTAGCTTCCTAGGGAGCATGGGGTCTGCTGCTATACAATTTCTGGGTTCTATTTTTTATGTGTGACAGACATTCTGAATGACAATGAGCAAACCACCTAACCTGTGTACTGTGGATGTACAGTGTACCTGTGTCTAAAGTTGTCCTATGAGAAAACATCCTTTTTCGTCCCTTTCAGGACCAGATATTGTGATTAGATGACCAAAAGTGCTTTTGTAAAAAAAATCACCTAGAATGTGAGACCTGTGAGAACTCTCAATCACTTTCTCGAAGTGTATACTTGTTTTTTTTCCTCTTACTTTACTTACAAAATGTGAGCATGATATAGAATATTGTATTTAGAAATACATATTTCAAAGTGTTCCTATTTTATGGCTACTTTTTTTTTCCCCCCAACCTCAGTAAAATGTGGAAAAATTAGCTTTATCATCATAATTTTCTCAACTGTGATCAAAACAACTTTTATATGTATAGTTATATTTAATTCGTGTGTGATTTTCTATAAACAGGAATTTGCCTTTTTTGAACTTCCTCGAGCTTTTTATGTATACGCAGAGCTCAGTAATGTTCCAGATGTGTGATTCTAGCCCACTAAATCAAATTATATGAAAAGGCAACCTGAACAGTCTTTCTGACAACAAAAAATGTGGCTACTCTTTTACATTTTGTTTTGTTTTGTGAGGCACGTATGAATATAATTTTTATTTTTCCTTTATTGTCATCAGCAAAAGTATTTATTTATCACATGAAATTTTAAATACCTACTGTACAATTGACTTTCCTCATTCTTCCCATTCTGATGCAGTGTATGCATTGAAACCTAGGTGGAAAATGTTGGTTTAAGTAGTCTTATTAATGAGCTTTCTATCTTCTAGGTCTATTTAAACAACTAGTAACATTGATGTGCAGTTCTGGAGGCTTTACATCACAACTTCAGATATTGCATTTGTCAAGACGCATAGGAATGTGCAAAAAAAATCTATTTAATGTATCTAAACTACAAACATAACTACAATGATTGAAGGTGTAAATATATTATCACAAGTAAAAGGGTGCATGTAGATTATGTATATGATAGCAAAATATCCATGTTCTGTAGATAATTAAATATTTACACATACATGTGTCCCTGGATAGTTCTGAAACATTGCAAATTTGCATGGAAAGCAGAGATGGTTAAAAGGCTTTGCTGTCTCCTCCCAAAACATGGTAGGTGACATCTACTATCCACATTTTATTTGAACTTCTGACAGTTGCAATACAGAGTCTGGATCACTGCTGTTATGTTTCTAGGGGGAAAAAGATTGCCTTCTGGCTGGCTTATACGATATACCAAAGGCAACAATGTGCTATGACACAGATTGATAGAGAACATTTGATTGCACTCACCAATAGACCTACAGTGCAGACAGCTTTGTGCAACACAGAAGGATTTATAAAACAATGGGCTTTGAGATACTGCTTTGTGTATCTGTAGATGCTCTTATTTTCGATAAAAGAAAACTTACTTTTTTAAAAAAGAATCCTTTAAATAGAGGTGATATTTCTTATTTTGTGTGGTTATTCACAGCACCTAAGGCAATTAAAGGTGCACTTTCTTGCTTTTATTAAATTGAAAAGAGGTGTTGTCAAAGAAAAATATGTATCATCCCTTCATTTTTACAGGTGCCTTGTTAACAAGTAGCTTTTACAGATTTTGCTAGCAATTTAGTCTCCATAGAATGCTTTTCAGAGTCCAAGGCAGAAATGCAGAAAAACAAAGCCTTACAGACTGTAAACAAAAGGAGATAAGATAACCTGTAACAGTTTAGATCTATTTGATTGTAAGCTCATGAAATAAAAACAAGCATACCTCTTGTTTTGAACTAAACATTAAACAGTGCTAATATGTCATTAATACTGCATCATGAATATGATGCATGGAATTCAAGTGAATGTTACTGTATCTGCAAATAGCAATCCATGATATTTCTTTTCAAAGTATTTATGAGTTCTAAACAAAGGATGCTTGAACCAGACATACAATGTACAGGTATGTGATCGAGTATATGTGATTCCTGATACATATCAGTCCTTATGTAGTTATCTAAAGTCTATCATGTCACTCTTTAATCAACAAGGCTTAAGTTATTTCAGTTTCTGAATAAATGACGCTTAAATGCCATTGTAATGTTGAACTTATTGAAAAAGGTTATATGGTCATCGCTGTCCTTTACACTGTTGTGGAAGCTCAAGTTGCTGAACAGGATTGATTGCCTGTTGCCAGTGGAAAATGACAAGCAAGGCCAATTTCAAACCATTTAAGAAAACTGTCACAGTCAAACAGAGGAGAAAAAATAATACTGACTTTGATAAACAATGTTGGAATGTTATGTAGAATGTATGTAAAATGTAATGTTAGAAGTTAGAGTATTTCAATTGAATTACTTGTGCAACTGAAATCACAGCATTTGTATTATAGCAATCAAATTTAAGGGGATACATGAATAAAAGTAACAGTGACATTTAATTTAAAAGATAACAATTACAAAGGCAATTTTACATGTGGTTTTCTATAGTACGTTAGAAACTTTTCTCTGTCAGAACTAACGTTATGAGAAAAAAAGTGACAGTTCTGAAATTATTTGATACAGTGAGGAAATATTTTAAAAAGTCAATTTCTCACAAAGAAAATGCTAATGAAGAAAAAGCCTATGTTTTAGAATGTAGAGGATCCTTATATTTATGATACTACTAAGTTAGATGGGAATATAGGTCTTTTTAATTTTTTAATAATAAAATCAAACATTTTTGAACTGTGGAGAAAAGACTTCCACTTGTATATACGTACCTGTGTCTGTATGTTCTTTCCCTGCTTTCTCTCTTAGTCCATCAAATTTGGTTGTTACAAAGTAAGCTTTCAAAGATAACCAGTTCTCTACAAATTCCTTGAAAATTGATTTGTAAATAAAGGAAAAACTCAGATTTGGGAAGGTTTCACTATTTAAATGCATAAAGCTATATCTTAATAAATGAAAATAATCATCAACATTATCACTTCGCTGCCAATTTTCATGAGATTGCCTCCTAATTCTTAAAAAAAAAAAATAAAAAAATATTTTTCTGGCTTTAATTCAGTTTCCTTTCCTTTCTTGGAAAGCAAAAGTATTTCTCTACTTACAAAACTCAGCTTTAGTAAGTTGTTTACATTCTTCATTCTTCCTTCTCAGTTACAAATTCTCACTAATAATTTCCCTACTTCTCTTAAATGCTTCTGATACCCTCTCCAAAACCCCAGTTTTGAGTGCAATAAGGAATTTTTAAAGAACTAATTGTTAGAGCTGCTCTGAAAGTAGTGCCTCCTATTTTATTATGTTGATCCAGAATGTCAAAGGCTGATGTTGGTGGTATTGATATTGGCTGGTTTAGCAACAGGGACAAATACATTAGTTTAGCAAAAGGAATCAATGAGTAATAGTCCTATAACTTTCCATTTTTGCTTCATTTGATGCTTGAAGAGCCTTGTTTTTCTCAATGATCCTGCTTCACAGAAGCACTGGAATCACAATAGGCTACTTTATCTTTGCATCCACCAGGTGCAAGGACTTTTTCCTCAAATTTCACATATATTGTTTTAGATTATAGTGTACTATGATAGAAAGTTGCTCATTATGGCCTAACAAGCAATGAACGTTTGCCAAATTGGGGAAAAGTAGCTAAAGGTCAGCCAAAAGTCACTGTGATGAAGATGATGATGGAAAAATGGGGAGAAAGTAAGTGGCCAAAGACCACCAAAGGCCACTACAGTGCATGCACAGAGGGACATTAGCATATATTAATGAGTTATTGGAAAAGAATGAATATGTATGCCAGCATATGCAAGCCTTAACTGTTTAAATATAGAACTTGAAATCTGATGGCTCGTGGTTGATTTATCAAGTCACCCAGTACGTATCATAAAGAATAAAGTAATGCTGCTTTCTAACACCACACTGAAACTAGAAAGTTTTCTTCCCAGTTTTCAGATGACAGTATGGCAGAAAGAGAATGAACCTTTTTGCCAGTCTCCCATTACATTTTGTTGCTGTGCTACAGATGGCAGAAGAGGGGCAGTTTGACAAAATGATGTCTGACATGGAAGTGCGAATGAAGCAAAGGCATATGATTTTATTTTTCTATGCAGAAAAAAATGGCACCCATTGAATTCACAAACACTTACTGAACAGTTATGGACATGAAACAGTGGATATGAGCACAGTGAGGTGGTGCATGGTGCGTTTCTGAAGCAGAGACAGCGATGGTGGGTCACCTCCACCGGTGCAGATTTTTATGAGGGCAGCATGCAAGCTCTTTTTCAACACTGGTGAAAAGTCATGGCTATTGGTAGTGATTACATTGAAAATTGTAGCTGAGAATTCTCTCTATCAAATAGTGTTATTTTGTTCTTTGTGAGCACTACAAGTTTCCATAGAAATAGGAAGCATTTCTTTTGGAGTGGCATACATACATCTATAATGAAATCTTGGAATACAGTTCACTCTTCATTGGTGTATTGTCTCTTTTCTATATCCTTCAGAATAAAAGTTGCAGTATACAGAGAAGGAAATTCCTCATCTGAAAGAAGCACTTAAATAATCCTTTGGCTATGCTGGAAAGGACACTTCAGAAGGATATCTTATTTTTCAAATAACCCCTGGGAATTTTGGAGCTTATATTATAATGCCAGAAAACAAACAAACAAACAACAACAACAAAAAACACTTATAGGGGTACTTTAAAATTTCTCAAGCGATCCAATGCTACTGGAAATTTAGAGACTAGAGAATATGATCTCTCTCCAAAAGAATGGTGCCAACTCAAGATGGCTTCAGTGAATTGACTTTTGACACACACATCCCAGGATTCAGCTTTAGGACAAGAGCTGAGACACCGATGGAAGAAAGCTCCACTGATTTTTCTACATTTAGAAATCATAACTAGATCCATCACTTATAGAAATGGCAGTCTCAGTTTGATAAAATGTATTAATACGTTGCAAGATCTACTACATACACCTATGTATGTATGCATAGCTGTGTACAGTATTCTTTTCTGTCTTACAGTCTATCCAGCCAAGATATGGAGTTGCATTTGTGAGAGGAGAACTACTAAAGAAGAAATAATTATCTTTGAGTCAGAGTCCAGCTCCAAGGATCTGTGTTGGCTGCTCTAATCTCACATTAAGTGACTTGATCACTTGACTACCTTTAGCTGAATCTATTGGCAGTTCTTATGTGAGCTTATTTTGTTCTGTAGATCTCATCTGAGTCAAATATTCATGATCAGCTTTTACTGTGGTAGAAAAATGCGCGTTGTCAGGGTTTTGTGATTTTCGGTTATTGGTATTCCACATCATAACATCATGTAGTGAATGTACCTAGTTCTCAGAAGAGAAGGACTACTACATTCCCCATGGTACTTTACTCCTCTGTTACCATTTTCCAGCCGGAGGGAAAAGATAAAAGCTCACAGTATAAAAACTTGCAGATCACGAGACCTCGTCTCTTTTTCCGTCGTCTCTCGTCTTGGCAGCACCTCGCTCTCCAGCCGTCTTATCATCGGTAGTAGAGTAAGGCCTCCCTTGATTTTGGGACATTCTCTCTCTCTGTATTGGATTTATCAGCTTAAATTGTAATTATATTGTATTATAGTGTGTTGTTTGGCATTCCGATATTTTATTTAGTAAATTAGTTTGTTTCTCCTCAGATTGTTGCCGCTGTTCTTTGCTCTCAGGGCCATCTCCTTACCCTTTTTCCGTTTTCCCTTTTCACAGGGTGTGGGCCCGTGGGTCCCTCGTCCCCTTCGTCACGGAACCGGGCCAAACACCCGTAAACCGTTGACACGCGTAAACACTGAAAGAAATAAATAGAGGATCTATACAAGACTTGTCTACATGCGGTTCCTTAAAAAAAAGTCTTGTTCATCAACTGATTCCAGAGATATGTCTGAAACTTACTTTTCTGTTGTGCGATACTCTAGAAAATGCTGACATTATAACTGAGTCTCTTAAAAGCTTCTGATTTCTTTTTTCTTGTATATTTTATTTAGCACTTTGCCTTACTCAGCCAGCTTTGTACTTCATTTTATTTATTTGCTTTAGCTTTGGTATTGTTTGCCTGCAGTTTTCTTTTGTTGAAGAAAAAACAAAGCTGATTTTTTATTCTCCCACATTCTCATGCTGTGTTGTTTGTGCTGCCACTGAGCTGGAAGCTGAAGGAGGGCATAAACAGTTATCACTAATGAGTTTATTACAGAAGAAGTAGTAGTAAATGTAGTTCAGTCTAGTTGTGGTGGAGTTTTCCATGGTCATTCCCAGAGTAAATCTCCTTGCACACTGCCACAAGCCAACGTTCCTTCTTAATATCAAAGAGGTCTGCTAATATTTTTAGACTAATACTTTGAAACTACAATTTAGCCTTTTTGTGCCTTTTTTCAGAAGGAAAGGCTCAAAGATGGTTGGTATTTGGCATGGTTTGGCCAGGCCTGTGGCAAATATAATTAATTCTAGGTTTTTCCTCAGTAAGGTGGATGCTAGTCTAGTCTAACTAGCTTGTATACAAGACAGAGTACAAACACAAGTTGATTGAGAAAAATATACTTTGCCTGCAGCCCAGGAGCCGGAGGCTGTTGTTACTACCACTGAATGTAACAACAAGTGCCTTGTACAGAATGGGAACTGCTGCCTTTTATTGTTGCTGACCTTCCTAAACGTTGAGAACATCATAACCTACATCATCTGCTGAATGATATTTTCCTTGTCGGATGAATTCTATCTTGCTGCCTAAGGTAATATACATAGTCTTCAGGGAACACTCACATCTAGCTAAGGACAATAATTTTATATTTGGAAGAACCAGTACTATGAAACTACCTTGAAGAGAATAATAAAAGTAAAATAAAAGTAAAATAAAAGACACTGAAGGAAGAATTCTTCTTGGTTTATAGGGCAAATGAATCAATGAATGAAAGTGAATGATGAGGAAGTAGAAAATACACCCTCAATAGATATTAGCTAGTTATATTTTTTAATGGGTAGATCTTGTTTATTAAAATCATCTGCACCTATTCTGCCATCATTGACATTGTTTCCTTTGAAGAATAAGATGGAATTAGTGATGTTCTTAAAAACCCATAAGGTTTTGCAATCTTCACCAAATCGTCAAGACTTAACCAAATTAAGAATCTAAATTTTTCATTTTTTTTCATACTGCCTAAAAATAATACTTATCATTACATTATTACTTCTAATGTTTCTATAATTACTTCTAATTTTATATCCTTGTTTCATAACTGAAAAAATGAAAATGTATTGAAGGTCTGAGTTACTTCATTAAAGTCCATTAGGAAATCTCCAATTATTAGCATCAATCAAGTGAAGCAGTATGGATTTTGAATTCCCTTTATGTTTATTATTCTTTATAATGTATATATACTCCTCTCATGTATTGGTGTTCTATTACTTGATCAGTACTTCATGTAAAATTCATGATAAAATCTTGTTTCTCAAAAAGTTCAGCTCTAATTTTTCGTTCTTCCTCTGTAACTTATGCTTTCATCAAAGAGCAAAAAAAAAAAAAAAAAAAAAGTGAGTGATGGCAGAGGCAGATTTGGTGATCAAATGGAGACAGTAGGTAAATTGTTTAATTTTTTTTGCTAAAGTAAAATAATTTGAAATTTTTAAAAGTTGGTCTCAACCTCTTCCTCTCTGACAAAGTTTTTACATTCTTTTATCCAATTCAAGAAAGCAAGAATTTGTCTTTATTATGTTGTCCTTTAGACTGCATTCAGTTGAGAGAAGAGATTTCAAACCAAATCCTTCCAAGCTAAAAACATATGAAATATAACCATTTATTATTTATATTCTCTATTAAGAACAGGTTACCTCTTTGTAATTTTATCCTATGTTGCTTTATTAGGCAGAAAGGAAAAAAATATTTTCATTTTAAGATATGAAATAGAGGACTTTCTCAGTTGTTGTTTACAGTATCTCAACCTTTCTGTAGTTCCTCTGTTTGGAAGAATAGAAGAACTTCTTCCCTTGTCACGGAGATACGAAGTTTTTCTTCACTGTAACTCATAACACAATTATATTTTTTTTTTTTTCCCACAAAAGTGCTTATGATGCTGTATATTAAGGACAACATATTAAGTAGGTTTTTACTACATTTTGTGAGGAAGAGCAGTGTCAATCTTAAATGCTGGTTTCCACACAAATAAATTTATATTGAGAAACTTCTTTGATGTGCAGAATCAGACTCTATAACTCATGTAAGGTTACAAAACAGGTATGTTTATTCAGTGCTGCGCACACACCGGTTGCAAGGGAGATTGCTCCTCCTAACTTGCACACCAGATGTCAAGAAAGGCGGATATTTAAAGAACAAGCAGCTTACATATGCATCAGATTTCCAAGAAAAGGTTGGGTTATTACAGTGAGTTCCCCATCCCGGGTCCCAGTCCTGTTGCGCATGCGTGGTATTTCCTCGGTGGTCATTTGGTGGTCTTTTTCTGATGAAAGGTCACAGTGTCCCTTGCTGTGTACTTCTGACCTGGTTTGAGTTGGAAGATGCTGACTAGCTGTAGCCAGCCGTCTTATCGGCTGCAACTCTGTCCACCAATCTGCTGATTTTCTGTTAATTCTTGTGGTGTACTGTTCTAGTTGATTGCCTTGCATTCCAGAGATAGGGTAGCTATCAGTTTTATTTGGAGAAATAGGAGACATGCTGTCTGTAGAATAGCTGCTTACATATAAAAAGCACCTGCAATTGGGGACCCCTCGGGTGGAGCCATCTCCCTGACTGTTTCACCTAGTACTGTATACCACTGTATTTGACAAGGACTACATGCCCCAGACTTTCTCCTTGTCTGTCTTTTCAGCACAAAAATTTCATTTTGCAAACCTAAGCTACTCACTAAGCTAACTTTCACCTATTCAATTCCCTTTTCTATAGTCTTAGCTAACTTTCATCCTTTCATCTTGTAGCAAAAAAACTACAAAGTATGGGCAACAGAAACTGACAGGTTCATGTCATAATATTTAATCATAATGCAAGGAAAAGGAAGAGTATACAGACAAGAGATTTACATTTGAAAAAAGATTTTGCATACTGTGAAACATTTCAGTAGAGAAAAATACCTGTTTTGAATTTTCAGGCAGGCAATGGTTGAAGTAATTGCAATACATCTGTTGATGCACATGAGAACAATTAACCTGAGTTCCGTGCCAAAAGAGTAATTCCCATCATAAATGCTCAGAATATATTTTCTTTTCAGGACTTAAAAACAGCAAAGCAATTGAAAGGAAAGTTTATGTGAGATGAAGAATGACTCCTGCATTCAATCTGTACTAAAAGCTGTAACTTTGTAGAAACTCCAATGTTACTTTAAAACAATAAGGATTCAGACCAATATCCTGAAGCTTTCTGAAAACTGAGACCTTCATTTTTCATTGCACTGGATTTTATTGCAGTATTTCTTTGAAGGAAAATGTATTATTTGCTTGCAGATTCATGAAGAAGTCAAAATATTAAGTGTCAAATCCTCTGTCTCCAGTAAGATTTGTTATTATTGGTAACAAAGTCAGAGGCATCATTAACTCCAGCTATACGTAAGGGTGCCACCAATATCCTTGTGAAATACTTTACATTTAACTAACCATTAACTTTCTCTGAAATCAGTTGACATGAAGGTATCTTTGTTTGCTCACGAACATCTTAATATGTACTTATTCCATTATATACTTGAAACACTGCTTTGAAGATCAAAATTATTAATCCCCAAGAATATAATTAAGTTCTGTATGAAACTATAATACCCTTTCATTGACATCGTACACACACACACACACACAAAAACCACACATAATTCATTTAGATCTGAAAAGTGTTAACTGGGCTAAAAGATGCCTTACATCCTGTATGATCAAGTCATGATCCTGGAAACTCTTTCAGAACTAGGGTGAGTCATAATTGGAGTACAGACAGAACTCTTTTTTTTTTCCCCAATTTACAAAGCCCCACATTATAACTGTTATAATTAAGGAATGAATAAATAAATAATGAGAGCAAGATAGTTATATAAAAATACAAAACCAACAAGATGCCTACATAGAAAACAACTGTCACTATATCCATCTAGGAAAAATACTCTCATCATATAAATTGTAGAAATCTAATGCAAATGTTAGACTACACTGTACTTAAAATGACTACAGAATATCCAACACACTTCTCCAGTGCAGATAGGATATCTGCAGTGCAGATCAGAGGAAGGAAATTCTGTCTCTATTTACTGCATGTAGGCTGATGCATATTTATACTTACTTACATGACTATTTGCACAGAGAGATTCTGCCGTATAAATATAGTATATTTTATTTTATACACACTATATATACACTTTATATACACTATATGTATATTAAGCATATTCAAAATTGTTATTCACTTCCTTTCCAGAAAGATTTAAAACAAATATGCTAGAGAATCATTTAAGTTCTTTGAATATAGCTGTGCAAAATGAATGGCACCAAGTAGGAAATTAGGTTTTGGCTTTGAGGTGAATCAAGTTCTAATTTTGGTTTGAATTCATTTTCAATAGTTGTCATGAAAACAGTGGTCTGGAAGAAAATACACATTTAATATGCTTATCTTTTACCTCCAGAATTTTTGTTCTCTCGCAGCAAATTAAGAAAGGAATAGTTCTTCATTAAACATTAGAACCGCTCAAAATAATAATAATAATAATAATAATAATTTGGATTGCAACCAAAGTAAATGTTGCAACACAAGATCAGAAATCTTTCTAGTCTTCTGTGTCAGGTGGTGCTTTTACATTCTCAGATTGAAGATAAAATGCATCAGCAACCTGAAGAAGATTCCTCTCAGAAGAAAAGGCATCCAACATCTTAATTGCTGCACTTTGACCTTGGGTAACTCAGCAATTCTTGGGGTTTTTTTTTTGTTTGTTTGTTTTTTGCTGAGTCTTGTGAACTTCTCTTTTCTCTTTTGCACAAGGTTCCCTCTCATTTCTCATAATAGTCAATAGAAACAAAAACAAAAACAAAAACTTGGGTTTAGTTCAGAGCTGTAGCAAGTTAAACTGTTAACTTCTTTCTGGAAGATATATGGATTTATAACCACAGAATCATAGAATATCCTCAGTAGGAGGAGATCTGCAAGGATCATCAAGTCCAGCTCCTGGCTCCATGTAGACCACACAAAATTCAACTCTATGTCTGAGTGCTTTGTCCAAACACTCCTTGAACTCTGGCAGCTGGGGCCATGCTCACTGCCCTGGGCAGCCTGTTACATGTGCACCACCCTCTGGTGAAGAACTTTTCCCTAATCCCCAGTCTGACCCTCCCCTGATGCAGCTCAATGTCGTTCCCTGTGTCCTAAAAGTTACAACTGCTTTTACCTCAATAATGTTTCTGTATTCACTTGCCAACTTTAACTGGCTGAATTGTAGAATGATGTCTCTGACAATTCTACTATTCTACCCTTAGGCCAATTCAACACAAATGACCAACAAGTTCTAAAGTTGTTGGGATACACAAATATACAGATGAAGAGATACTGTAATGGCATACACCTCATTTCTTTAAGAAACGGGGCTGAAAATTGTTCATTAAAACAGCGTTTCACCACAGGTACAGTAAAATTCTTTGCTACAAACCCCCTCATGGTGTTGTCAGGTGAAAATCCTACTGAAAATAGTGAGTCAGAGCAACAATTATGTTTAAAATGTATGAATCTGTAGTGACCTATGAGCTCACATCCCTAGTTAAGATGTGTGTCTTGGCCCCCTTCCTTCTGAAGACATTAAAACTCTCCATGAAGGGATAAAAGAATCAAAATATTTTCTTCATGGTTTTTAAAAAAGCTTTTCTTACTTTTCTGGCTTGTTTCTTTTATACTGTGTGCTTTAATGTTTCTCCCTTAGGGGAAAAGTCATCTCACATGAAAAAACTGAGGCATTTACAAGAGTTATGGAGAAATGAGAAAGCTCAAAAGAGTTTCAACATTAGGGAATAACTGAAGAATAAGAGACCACAAAGCAAAACTCTGAAGTTCTGTAACAGAAGTGGCAGTACTGAATGCCATGCTTGGGTCTCGGAGGCAAGAAATCAGTAAAGAGATATAGTAATTTACATGTAACATCCCTCTGTGAAAAAGTGAGTTTTGTTGTAAACTGATATAGATGTGAAACACTCGAGCTGACAGACTGACTAATTCACCTGGGTTTTTCCCGTGGGGAATATCCCTATGGTTTGTTTGTTTAAGCAGTAGAGATTTAACTTGGTGTGCTGTGTTCAGTGTGATCTGATTCCTTGTAACCTGCAACTGTTCAAAGGATCAAGAGTACTAGTAAACATTTTTTACAAGTGGGATGCAAAACATGTTTTAATGTATTTCTTATTCACAAGATGTTGTATTCAGTATTCACTGCTTATTTTGTACTAGATTCAAATCTGAAAAAAAAGTATTATAGCTGGTATACTCCACATAGGTTCTTAAAGGAATGGAAGAAACTTCTAGCTTCATGGTGAGGTGTTTTGCTAAAAATAGTAATAAGAGTGGAAGTATGACTACTGTAAGGCAACAGCTAGGTTGGGACCATGGGAAAGGGAAGAATGAGATGTGAACTGTTGTATAACAGGGAATCAGCTCCAAAAGTCTGTTTCATCTAACTCAGTCAAAACTGTCAGACCCTGCTGTGTGGCTGTGACTGGAGTGCTGGATAAAAGCTAGAAGCTGCTACAGCTGTCTTCAGATAAAAAAATTATGAAGTCAAACATCTGCATGAGTCACAGTAGAGGACATGGTGTGAAATCTGTTCTTTTCTGTAGTTATCTACAATTGGTTGATGCAGTCCAGAGCTGATTGGACCTTGGTATATGCTATATAGGTAGCTCTGAAAGTCTTGTGTCCGATTTATTTCCATGGAAAGTAAAACAGATAAAAAGAGCGCCATAACACTATTGGATAGAGCAAATTCTAAGCTACAAAATACTTTTTTTCCAGCATAGTCACCACCGTTAGCTATGCATTTTCACCAGTGATGAAATAGAGCCTGTATATTGTGCTCGCAAAAATCTGCACAAGAGGTGGTGATCCTCTGTTTCACAGCTGCAATTATGGCATCATTGCTAGAAAAATGTTGCAAGTGTAGTCCATCTTTCATCAGCCTGAACAGTTGGAAGTTAGAAGGTGCCAAATCCAGACTATATGGTGGGTGTGGTAGGACATTCCAGCCTAGTCTGATGATGAGCCCCACAGTCTTCAAACTGATATGCATCCTGGTGCTATTCACATTAAGAGAAATGTTGTCTTCTTCTCTGACATGAATCTGGAAGTTTGAGCTTTCAGCTTAGTGTCATGATGTAGCAGAGTAGATTTGTCCAGTTTCCAGGAAATCCAGAATGATCACTCCTTTTCTGTCCTGAAAGAAATTGTGCATCACTTTACTTGCTGAGTCTTGAACTTTTTGTTTGGTTGGAATTCATGTGTTGCCACTCCATGGACTGTTGTTTTCAACTACTTCTCACAGTCTTCAAAGTTTTAAAGGTGTATTGATAGCAACTTCTGAAACAAATTCTCACTGTAACAAGTTTAAGGTGCACCAGTTGTGCACAAACAATATACCCCAGCATTTTTCTAGATTCTGATATATCTTGCTACAGGCTTATGTACCATATTAAAAACAGAATGTAAATATTATTCTAACCTTACATAGTAGATTTCATATACAAAGAGGTTAATGTAAATTAATAACATGTTACAGAAATCAAATATAAGACATTGAAGTAAATGAAGGATTTTGAGTCCATAACTATGTCTGAGTTGGTCTTTCTTTATCTTCAAAGACAAAGCAGAGTTGCTTTGTTGACATGATTATTAACTGTAACTCACAGAGATAAAATGCCAGTTACACAAAGGAAGCCATATTTGTATTTGACTAAACAATTGATCAGTTTAAGAAATTTAAAATGGAGGATCTGAAATTCAAGGGAGCTGAAAATGTTAATAGTTAGATTTATTCTGTTGGCTGTTTTCCTGAGGTAAAATAACTCAAGTTTCCATATAGAAAGTAAGTATGCTTGTCTGCCAGATTTGAACATAACAGGTAATTGGAGTAGCAGGTGAAAACAAAAGAGAAGTCTTTGAGAGTTCATCTCTCTGCAAGTTGAATGAAAATTGTCACTGGGGTAAAAGTTATCCATCTTTGTAATGCTTCTATATAGGAATAGCTGAAGTGTGAGTTCATCCATAGTCCTCATTTATCTGACATCCAATACTTGGGCAACCAGAATATATCTACTAGGCCAGGCATCGGATGCCGAGGACTGACACTTGCTTGTCTAGCAGTACAAAGAAGGATAAAGAGTGGAGAAAGAGCTGCAGTATGGCTGTGAAATTGCTGGACGTGTGGCAAGGACCAGTGCATATTATGGCCTGTTTAGGGGCCAGAGGAAAATGCATTTCACACAGAGCAGAAAGTAAAGTGCAGTCTAGTAACAACGACATGGTGCAGTGAGAATACTTGTAATTCTGTTTGTAGGAACAAAGCTTCATTAGAACTGCTGTCTGGGAAGCAATTTGTGTTTGATTTTTATCATGAATAGGGCTCAATTATAAACTTGAGGTATAGCTGTGAAAAATTAGTTATTATATCAATCCTCATAATATCCATTTGGACACTGAAATACAGACTGAGAGCACTGTTGTCATGGTTTTATGATTTTCGGTTATTGGTACTCCACATCATAACATCATGTAGTGAATGTACCTGGATCTCAGAAGAGAAGGACTACTACATTCCCCATGGTACTTTGCTCCTCTGTTACCATTTTCCAGCCGGAGGGAAAAGATAAAAGCTCACAGTATAAAAACTTGCAGATCACGAGACCTCGTCCCTTTTTCCGCCCGTCTCTCGTTCTGGCAGCACCTCGCTCTCCAGCCGTCTTATCGTCGGTAGTAGAGTAAGGCCTACCTTGATTTTGGGACATTCTCTCTCTCTGTGTTGGATTTATCAGCTTAAATTGTAATTATATTGTACTATAGTGTATTGTTTTGCATTCCGATATCTTATTTAGTAAATTAGTTTGTTTCTCCTCAGATTGTTGCCGCTGTTCTTTGATCTCAGGGCCATCTCCTTACCCTTTTTCCGTTTTCCCTTTTCGCGGGGTGTGGGCCCGTGGGTCCCTCGTCCCCTTTGTCACAGAACCAGGCCGAATGCCCGTAAACTGTTGACAACTGTCCTCCCTTCTCAGGGATTTGGGCAAGTTACTATTCCCATTATGCTGAGTGCTTGTAAGGATGTGGCAAACACTGGGAGAAGTAGTGCACTGTTATTGCTTTATCTGGTATATTAAGTATGTAAACGTGTATATAAGGATAAAAAAAATAAAAATAAAATGCACAGGTTAGATTAATATTGTCACAATAGACAGTTAAAAATCCTCGTCCATACCTTACATGGAGAGTACATGTAAAAATGATCCCTTTGCAGTTTCTTGTAAGGCATACATTTTTATTTTAAACATAGCACTTCCATGACATACAAGATTCTAAACTGCTTCTTAAATACTTCTGTCTGTATTACAACATTTGGATGTGAAATTTTAACCAAGTGATTATGATAGCATTAATCAGATGCTTCCACATGTTCTAAATCCTCTCGTTGAAGTCATGGAGACTCTGTACACGGTCCTTCTATAAACAATCTCTGCCTCTAGGAAAAAAAAAAATGTTAATAAAGAATAGTTTTAGCTCTCACTTGATCAGTGGATTATCTGTAGGTGTCAGAAATTTGTGCTACATAAGTCTTTACAGGATCAGATCTCAGTATATCTGTTGATGTTTTGCACTATTGCTGTTATCATAAATTGTATAAATATGAAATAATGGTGGGCATGAATATATACTATTAAAATCAATGAGAGATTTACCATTGAACTACTGACTCAGCATTAGATCTCATGATCTTGCCTAGACTCCTCACTTATTGAAATCCTAAAATTAAATTGAAATCTTAAAATTAAAGTAAATCCTTAAGCTAAATTGAAATCTTGGAAACTGATTCACTGTGCTCCAGCTGCATACAAAGAAGTTGTTACAGCTGGTTTAAATCAGCCAAAATAATGTTGCGTAGATTTAGTTTTCAGATGGTATTACAAGATTTTGATTAATCTTTCATTTTGAAGGAGCTGATTATTGTACCTTTGCCGAGGTAAAAATATTATTTTTTTTTTTGTTTTGTAGAGAAGGAGTCTTATGAAATTTAAGCTCTGAAAGTTTCTAGTAATGTTTGTAGTTTATAGATGCTTTTAGCAAATGCACAAAGATAGAAAATGAATCAATGTAAACAGAAGTAAATACTGAATGATTAATCTAATTTTTCCTCCAGAATTATGTCATCCTAACAACACTGACTGAGAGGCATTTAATTAGCTTTAAGTTGAAATGAAACATTATGTATATTAAATATTGGTGCATGCCACTTATTAGTATTTGTTTATTTAATGACTTTATAAAGGCATCTATTAATGTGGCATACAAGAGCCTAACGTTCAGTTTGAAAATCATCTTACTGCTGAGAATACATCTTGTACATTGGAACGTTTCTAAACTAGGGCAATAAGAGTCAGCTTAGTTTTCCACTTAAATGCTAGTGTGGAGTAGCAAGCAAGAGAAAAAAAAAAGGGAAATATAATACAATTTGTCTTAAATCCATTTATAATAGATCAGGTGACTGAGAACAATATCCTACAGCAGGAGAATAATTTTTTTCTTTTCTTTCCTGGTCTTGTGTTTCAGTGCAACAAAGAGTCTGCTGCAATTAGGCTCCTGCTTTTTTCTCACAGAAAAATAACATTTTTTACAGTGTCCTCCCAAGTGGTATCATTTCAGCTTACTCAGCCAATCAGCCTAAATGGATTCTATAGAAAAGATGTTTTCCATGTGAATGCCAGGTGAATGTTGTCAGTAGTTTCCCACTTCTAGGAATTCAGTTCTCAATTAATGCAGGTAATTGCTAGACCAGTTGTTTTGTGAGCAGTCTGATCTTAGAAGAAACTCAATTAGAGCTTACCCTTGACCTAACTATCCCACTGAAAAATTAATTTGAATCAGATAAAATCTAGTGGGTCTTATATTTAATTGCCAAGAATTTTCTATAATATTTTCACAGAAGAAAAGCAGTTGCTCACTGAAAATATAAAAAATAGCTATAATCCAGTTTAGCAGTTTTTCAATGGTCAAAATAATTATAATTCTTTATAACCAAAAAAGAGTGTTGTTCAGCATTTCTACAAAAGTAATTTCCAGAATCTGACAAAAGAAATGCCATCTGCCTCTAAAGCATAGGCAATCACAGAGTTTACAAAAGAATATGGAAGTTTGGTAAAAATGATTTCTTTAAAACTGTTGGGAAGCAAACTGTAATACATGCAACCCACCAGGTAAACAGCCAAACCCTTGCAAGGAATTTCAGATCATTAGGGCTACAATCAGTCTCGTAAAAATACAGAATTGCCACCAGCAAAATCAAGAAACAGTAGTATACACACCAGTCGTTCAGGAATTCTACTGAAGAATATGAAAAAAAATATATATATATATATAATTTTTTAAAAAGAGACAAGCAAGAAAGGTACTTGAACACTGAAAATTCTGACCTTAAAAAGGAAATAATATTTAGAATATAGTTATTGTCTGAGGACTGTTTCATTTTTAATTAACATTAGCCAGTTATTTTTATAGTTATTCCTTAAACTCTCTTTTAGAGTTTAACTCCATTTTATGTCACCATTCATGAATAACATTGAAAGAATAAGGGAGAAAATGAAATTATCCTGTTTAACTGTCATTTCTCAGTAATACTGAAAACTTTGGGGTAGCTGTATTTTCAAAACTACTTTTATACAAAGCAAAGAAAATTATGCAGAGATTTCATTGTCTATTTCAACTGCATTTGTAAATACCTTTTAGACACAAGTATTAATTTCATCTTCATGACTATTGCTATTGCTACAGAAATCCAAGAGTTCTGGTTTTGTAAGAGCTTTGGTCTAACACTCATTCTAAGAATCCCTATAAGAAAATTGAGAAAGAGCATTTCAATTTTTACCAAATATGCAAACAAAAAACCTAATTGTTAATACCATATTGAGATTTTCCTTTGGTGGACACACAAAAAAAGCCTATGTGCTTTATATATGATAGTATCTGTAAACAGCAATTAATACACAAAGAGTGTTTCTTCACATTTTCCAAAGCTTCACACTGTCTCTATGCTTTTCACTGGCAATTAACAGTAAGAAATGATACACCAAGAAGTGCCAAAGAGGAAACAGACACCATGATGAAGCACAAATTGTTTCTAAGGAAGTTTGACACTATTCAAAAAAGTCTTCCACTCCCTCTCTCCTTTCCCCTTCTTTCAATACCATTACATTTTAACACGTTTCTGGTGTGCAACTGTGTTCTGTCACCTTCAAAGAACTTAGTAAATCTATCATATGTTGTGTACCACGATTCAAAGCTAAAAATATTTTCATCAGAATAGAAATTAGTTCAATTCCCAAACACTAGAAGATTGAGGGGGAAGCTTAACTCTTCCCTAAATATTACCTAGAGCCAGAGAAATCTCAGCTCTTTTTCCAACGTTTCAGAAACAAGACATTTAAATGACAACTTTTCAAAATCATTATTTAGTCCGCAGAAATTTACCCACTATGACCATTCAACAGGAATGTCTTCCAGTTTCTAAGATGTCCATTCTGGGGTTATTTCTTCAATTCTTTCTCCAAAAAAACAGTGCTATCTACATGTAAGAATTGAAATTATAAGTAAGCTTCATTTTCTACTTAATTCTTGTGCTACCATAGCCACTACTTACTCCAAGAAAAAGACAAAGCAAGGATCTCCAACAAAATTCATAGTCCCACCATACAGTAGTAGGCAGGACATTCACTTGACAGGAATATTTCCTTTCACATGCTGGGTGAAAATCACAAGATTTCAGGAAGCATACCAGCATAGTCTGTCCAGCTTGCAGTCTGGAGGATCATGAAACAAGAAATATCAGTGATAAGAACTTAGTCAAATTCCTCTACAAGGAAGTATCCTGTCTTCAGGCCACACATAGGGCATAGCATCATATAAAATAAAAGCAAGATGTATTAATAGAAAAAGAATGCATGTTTAAAAGGAAAGTTTTAACTATCATGACCCATTCAAATCACTGCGGAGCTTATAATCACATTCTGAAAATAACATATCATAGAATCATATAATGGCTTGAGTTGGAAGAGACCTCAAAGATCAATTAGTTCCAACCCCATGCAGTAGGCAGAGTTGTCAACCACTAAATCAAGCATTAGATCAAGTTGCCCAGGGCCCCTTCCAACCTGGCCTTGAACACTTCTAGGTATGGGGCATCCATGGATTCTCTAGGAAGCCTGTGCCTGTGCCTCAACACACTCTCAGTGAAAAACTTCCTCCTGACATCTAATCTAAATCTATCCTCCTTTAATTTAAAATAATTTCCTCTTGTCCTATCATACAGCAAGTACAAGCAAGTATGACAAGTCCAACACCCTCAGGCATTCTTCATAGGAGAGTGCTCCAGCTCTCTGATCATCCTTGTTGTCTTCCTCCGGACTTTCTCCAAAAGCTCCACGTATTTTCTGAGTTGAGGACCCCAGACCTGGATGCAGTACTCCAGATGGTCCTATTGTGTCACCTTTCAGGTATTTGAAGAGAGCAATGAGGTCTCTCCTCAGTCTTCCCCAGCCTGAACAGCCCCAGTTCCTTTAGTTGCTCCTCATAGGGCATATTCTGCAAGCCCTTCACAAGCCTTGTTGCCCTTCTTTGGACCTGCTCCAGCACCTCCATGTCCTTTCTGTACTGGGGCACCCAAAACTGAACACAGTACTCAAGGTGAGGCCTCACCAATGCCGAGTACAGGGGCAGGATGACTTCCCTAGTCCTGCTCACCACACCATTCCTGATACAAGCCAGGATGCCACTGGCCTTCTTGGCCACCTGGGCACACTGCTGGCTCATATTCAGCTGACTGTCCATCAGCACACCAAGGTCCCTTTCCGTCAGGCAGCTTTCCAGCCACTCCTCCCCAAGCCTGTAGGGTTGCCTGGGGTTGTTGTGACCAAAGTGCAGGACCTGACACTTGGCCCTATTGAAACTCATATGGTTTGCTTTGGCCCATCGATGCAGTCTATCCAGATCTCTCCGTAGCGCCTTTCTACCCTCCAGCAGATCAACACTCCCTCTGAACTTGGTGTCATCTGCAAACTTCCTCATGGCGCACTCAGTCCCCTCATCAAGATCATTGATAAAGATGTTGAATAGAAGAGGCCCCAGCGCCGAGCCCTGGGGGACACCGCTCGTGACTGGCCGCCAACTGGATTTAACTCCACTGACCACAACTCTTTGGGCCCTGCCATCCAGCCAGTGTTTCACCCAGCAGAGTGTACGCCCATCCAAACTGTAGGCAGCCAGATTCTCCACAAGGATGCTGAGGGGGACAGTGTCAAAGGCCTTACTGAAGTCCAGGTAGACCACATCAAGAGCTTTGCCTTCATCCACTAAGTGGGTCACCATGTCATAGAATGAAATCAGGTTTGTCAAACAGGATCTACCATTCATAAACCCATGCTGACTGGGCCTGATCCCCTGGTTGACCTTTAACTGATCCACAATGTATCCTGAGATTATCTGTTCCATAACCTTCCCTGGCACTGAGGTGAGACTGATAGGTCTGTAGCTACCAGGATCATCTTTCCGGACCTTCTTGAAGATGGGAGTCACATTTGCTAGTCTCCAGACAACTGGAACATTCCGTGTTAGCCAGCACTGTTGAAAGATGATGGAGAGAGGCCTGGCAACCACATCCACCAACTCGCTCAGCACTCTAGGCTGCAATCCATCTGGCCCCATGGACTCGTGAGTGTCCAGCTTGCGGAGCAGGTCCAAAACCATCTCATCGTGGATTGTGCATGGCCTATTTTGTTCCCCATCCCCAAGAGCCAGCTCAAGGGGCTGTGTGCCCAGGGCACAACTAGACTTACTATTAAAGACTGAGGCGAAGAAGGCATTAAGTACCTCAGCCTTATCCTGATCCTTGGTCACTGTGTTGCCTTCAGCATCCAACAGGGGATGGAGATTCTCCCTAGCCCTCCTTTTACTGTTGATGTATTTATAGAAACATTTATTGTTGTTCTTCACGTTAGTGGCCAAGTTCAGTTCTAGGTGGGTTTTGGCTTTTTAAATTTTCTCCCTGCACAGCTTCACTAGGTACTTGTAATCGTCATAAGTTACTTGCCCCCTCTTCCAAAGACCGTAAACTTTCCTTTTGTTCCTGAGTTCCAGTTTAAGGTCTCTGTTCGGCCAGACCGGTCTTCTACCCTGACGGCTCATATTCTGTGACTTGGGGATGGCCAGCTCCTGCACCATTAAAATAACTTCCTTAAAGTATTCCCAGCCGTCCTGGGCTCCTGTGCCCTCCAGAACTACCTCCCAGGGGACTCAAAGAGGCCAAAGTCTACCCTTTGGAAGTCCAAGGTTGCAGTTTTGCTGATTCCCTTCTGAGGTTCAACAAAGATTGAGAAGTCTATTATTTCATGATCACTTTGCCCCAGACAGCCTCCAACCTTTACATCCCCCACAAGGCCTTCTCTGTTAACAAGCAGCAGGTCCAGGATTTTGGTTCCCCTTGTTGGCTCCTTCACCAGCTGTGTCAGGAAGTTATCTCCCACACACTCTAGGAACCTCCAGGACTGTTCCCTTTCTGCCATATTATAATTCCAGCAGATGTCTGGGAAGTTGAAGTCCCCCATGAGAACAAGGGGTAGAGACCTCGAGACCTCACCCAACTGCCCATAAAGTATCTTATCCACCACTTTGTCCTGGTTGGGTGGCCTGTAGCAAACTCCCACAGTTATGTCAGTCTTAATGGCCTTCACTTTTATCCTAACCCATAAGCTCTCGACCCTATCATCACCATCATTAATTTCCATACATTCGTATTCTTTCTTAACATAGAGGTCTACACCACCACCTTTCCTGTCTTGCCTATCTCTTTTGAAAAGTCAGTAGCCATCAATCACAGTATTCCAGCTGTGTATGTCACCATGTTTCTGTGATGGCAACTATATCATAGTTTTCTGACCGCACAATGGCCTCTAGCTCCTCCTGTTTGTTACCCATGCTGCGTGCATTGGTGTAGATGCACCTGAGCTGGGCCACCTTATGAGTGGGAGAAGCCCTAATACCCTCTTGACCAAGCTCACATGTTTCCATAGCCACCAACCTCACAGCAACCCTTGCGTTCTTTCTACAAAAAGGTGTGTTGTCCTCCTCCTTCACCCCACAAGACTGTGGGATCTTACTAGCACAAGCCCCTCCCACAAGCACTGGCTCGTTACATACAGGCTCCTTACTAATGACCCTGGTTTCACCCCCACCCTCCATCATACCTAATTTAAAGACCTATCAATGAACCTTCCCAATTCCGATTGTGAAACCCCTTTCCACCGATGGGATAAGCTATTCCTACTGGTTGCCAGAGGGCCCAGTCTCATGAAAATCAAGCCGAGGTCAAAAAACCCAAGCCCCTGTCGGGCACATGAGGCTTGGGGCCAGATATTAATCTGTTGACCCATCATGTTTAGTCCCTCACTATTTCCTATAATTGGAGGGATAGAGGAGAACACAACTTGTGCTCCCAAACCCCTGACTAGATGCCCTACAGCTCTGAAGTCCTTTTTCGTTGTTCTAAGGGAGGTTCTTCCTATTTCATCACTGCCTACCTGAAACAAGAACAGAGGATAATAATCTGAGGTCGTACTAGAGAAGGAAGTTTCTTCCCTACATCTTTAAGTGGGGCTCCCAGGAGGCAGCAGACCTCCCTGTGTAGAGGGTCAGGTCTACATACTGGGCCTTCTGCTCCCTTCAGCACTGAGTCACCAACAACAGTGGCCTGTCTTTTGTTCTTTGCTGAGGAAGTTGTAATGTTGTGGGTAGTCCTGCAAGCCTTCGAAGACACCTCCAAGTGGGAAGAACCATCATCTCCACCACTGTCCAGCTGTCCCTGCCGGGCACTGTACCTGTTCTGCAGGGGCAGCTGGGGAGGGATGGGAATTGCCAGGCAGGTGCGCCTGCACCGCCTAGCAGGGACCTTTTGCCATTGCTCCCTGCCCCCCAGTTCGGAATCACGGCAATGATATACTTCCCCTTTCCAAATTCCTATTCTCTTAAGCCATTTTATACTATTTCTTACTTTCAGGTGGAGCTTGAATGACTCTAGTCAAACTTAACTTTGTTTTGCAACATTTACTTGAAATCTTGTTTTTGACAGAAGGGTGGAAAACTGCTGCCTTAGGACTGGCTCAGGAAAATAAGATAGCTGATCATTTCCAATAGCATCATCAAGTCTCCATCACTGCAGGACGATCACAGGGTTTGGCCACGGGCCGTCCACCCTGCTCCGCACTACATGCTGCTTTTTTTCTTAGAGTCAGCATACCAGGCTTCCCTGGTGTTTGCTAACAGCTAAGGTCAAAGGTCATGTTGCTTAGGGAGCTATCATGGAATGGACTATCCAGCACATCCCAAACTGGAAGCTTTACCTTCTCTCAAGAGGTTAACATTTCAGTAAGTCATTTCTGGTAAATATTCCACACATTGTAGTTTTCATGGTGATAACACTCCTTCAACAGAAAGGTCCTGAAGCTTGCACCCCACAATTCACAGCATGCTGAATCTGAATGTGTTGTTCTTAAACTGAGTACAGCATTTTATAAAAATTCAGAACTTTGTAATTTGACAGTAGTCGTATGCTCTGAACATCTTCACTCTTCACAAAAAGAACAAGAATGAATAGACAAAAACACTTTATGCAAAATTAAATGCATCTGTATACCTTTTCTAGTTCTAATCACAGAAGCAAAACATAAGCTAGGGATGATAGATTCATATTCAATTTTTTTAATAATTTTGATTAACATAATCAAGAAATTAAGAAAGCAATACATTAGTCTGCCTGTTTAATTTTTTTCATTTCAAAAACATATGAGGATAATCATGTGCATCAGTAGTAATAAAATACCATTTTTTCATCTTTCTATGGTTCAAATTGAAGACTTATGAAATAACAGAATCATGATTTTTTCTACTTTCCTTGCTGAATACATAATTGTTTCACAAATGTCTCACATATATTTCATTTTTAGGAACCACTGGAAAACTCTATGATTTAATTCTTTTAAAGCTTTATGATATTTTTAGATTACAAAGGAGTAAGAGTAGAAAAAATCTATGAACATGAGCTTAAATATAGAAAATTATATTCTTTAATGAAAAACCTTAGAACATATTCCTTCCCAGGTGTGGAGAGGGAAGATGAGAATAAAAGCAGAAACTATTCATATCGATAAGGAGAAAAAAGGGAAACAGGCTATGTGTCCACTGACAAATGAAACTTACTGTAAAGTGTGAGCAGAGTGAAAATGCCTGATTCTTACATTGACTTGACGGTGAAGCAGTCAGTGACAAAAGAAAATCAAACCATAATAGCAGAAGAATAAGTCTATTTCAATTTTGATTGCTCAAAGATGACTAAGCATTCAGCCTAGTGCCAAAATGCAGGATTTTTTGCCTATTAGGGTCTGCAAATGTATTCCTATATATATGGTAGCTACAGGAGCCAACTGTGCACAATATGTGGCATTTGGTTTCAAATTATTTAATAGTTTTCCATCCAGGACTAACTTATATTCCAGAAAACTGTTATACATAGAGTCAATCAAAAGCCAAGAAGGGATTATGATTCCCATGCTAAGCTACAAGTGAATATGGGGAGGTAGCATCTGTTTCACTTCTTTATTGACCACCCAGTATTGCATAAAAACAAAACTGGATAAAAAGGCAAGAGTAGACATTATTTCCCAGTCTGTACATTGATCATGGTTGAGAGTGTATCTCAAGACTATTTCTAACAACAGAAAGGTTAACAAATTTGTAGTCCAGAAAAAAATAGTGTTAAAATTTTCATTGTCTACATCTCAATCTGTATATTTTTTCTTTTCCCTCTCCAACAATATAAGAAGCTAAATCATAGTAATCCTATATAAATCATAAATCACTAGGCTATGAAAACGTTTTCTGATTTCACAGCTAGTAGATATGTAGGATCTGTTTTCTAGTTTTTAACTCTTGGAGAAAACTGTCTTATACATAAATACTGATGTCTTTTGGACAAAAACTTTCCCACATGTATGAAGTGAGGTTATCCCATATTTCAGTTGTATCTCATCGGAAGCACAGTTAACAAGCATTTCTCCCATGGTGATTATCTCTATTCCCAGGAGTTTTAGCAGCCTTTTTTTTTTTCCTTGTTTAATGCCTCCCACACTGTTTTCTCCCAGAAGCTGCTGGGAATTCCCTCTGTAACAATTCTTTAGCATCTTCTGGAACTTGTTTTCTCCTTCTACTGAACATCAAGGAGTCATAGAGAAATGAGGTGTACACATGACTCAGGAAAGAAATTCACATTATTCTGGATCTCCAGTTTGCTTGTATACTCTTCTCCCTCACAGAAGTCTGACCTAAAAGTAGAAGATATGTCTTTGACTCATCTCATCTTTTCTTTCCTCCTGCCTGCTAGTCTGGAGCATGTTAATCAAAGAGCTTCTGTGCCCTATCTATCTACAGCAAAACTGTCAGCATCTCCTTCCCAGAGTACCTTCAAATGCCACGTGTACCTTTCAAAGTTCCTATCAAAGAAGGAGGATACTATGATTCCTCTCTCTATATTTTTCTGTATGTAACCATTGTCTTTCAAGAGGTACAGACACCAGCACACCAGGAGGTCCTCTTAATTTGTTTCTTATAAGTGACCGCATTTTAAAGTCTGTAGCCTTGTGATGTCAGTGGAAAAAATAGCTAGAAAACCTGATGAGAGTGCATTTGTTTTGCAATGAACAAGAGTCTAAGTTACAGTAGTTTTTAAATAGCTTTGTATATTAAGATCCAGGAATGCACCTGCAGTGTTGTCAATTATAATGATTTTATACTGCATGCCTAATGAGTCTTAGTTGCCTACTACATGGAAACATGATTAAAGGCTAAGTCTAAGAATTTTCCCTTATTCAATATGATTTTCATACTCTATTAATATTGATAGGATCATTGCTAACTGGATAACTGCCTTTTCAAACATCTTGTGGAAGTGCAGCTGCTAATAACAAAGGAGCCATGACTTCCTGGGTGTTTTAATGAGACCATCACCATGCCTTCAGGCAAAACTATTGTCAATTTACAATGCAAGGAGATGGATCGAAAATAACCTCTGAAAGGAGCAGAAGAGCTATACAGCAGACTGAGGAGATGCAGGAAAACAGGCAGGAAGGACTGTAGAGTATATAATGAATTACATGTCAGGAGGTGTCAGATGGAGAGGTAGCATATAAAAGTTATCTTCTCTTCAAGCAGCCTGGTAAACAAATTTTTTTCTCAAACCTCTGTTTGGTCTGTTTGGTCTTCTCTGTTCATTTTTGGAAGAACACCTTGAGCTTCAGTCATCCTGAATTAAAAATAAGATTTTACACATTTGCTTTGATTTCAAAAGAATTTAAAGAAACTCTTGGAATTTTTGGATATGCAGTTTGAGACTACAGAGTGTATGGTGTTCATGCTCTCCTGCTGACAGAATACAATAAAATGTCAAAAAATAATATAAAAACAGTTTTACCATTTCTCTTAATTAAGGACTAAAATCTCTTCCAGCCATTTTCCCATCAGGAATTTTTGTTGTTGTTTCCAAGGCAATTTTCACCTTCTCTAGCAAAAATAGATATTCTCCATTTTCACCTTTTCTAGCAAAAATAGATATTCTCCATTTTTTCTACTGAGTTCTTTAAACACAAAAGGGATAAAAGACAACAAAATATGTGCCTCTTCTGATAAGCCAAAGTGTATTGGGGGTAATTATTGTCTGATAGAGATGGAAGCTTTGTGACACCTAGAATTGTGTCAGCATTAATATTAATTAAACTGATAATTTCCAGAAACAAAAGTTATTTGTAATACGTAATCTGTGTGATAGAAAACGCTTCCTCATTCCCCTTTAGCCTTATGTTCAGATACCTTAGTAGCAACCAAATAGTTATTTAATCAAATTTTTTAAGTATTTCAACTCTGTATGAAAAGTATGAAAAAGTTCTTTCCAGGAGCTAATCGTTTGGAAAGTTATAAGCATCAGAAATTAAGCCCTTAAAATGGAAAGAACATTCTAACCATGACTACTAAGCTTGTACCTGTGTCACCTCAAGCTGTGAGTTCAGATCTCAAACGATACTTAGCATCAGGCTGACTCAGTGCTCAGATAAAAGCCCTCTAGAGAACACTCCAGTAGAAATTCAGCAGATAGCAGCCTTCCTGCTGAGCTGCTAATGAAGTGGTATCCATGCCAGGTGTTTAAGTCTATTGAGGATGAGACAGTATTATTGTCTTATCTAAAGAGTGGCGTAGTTACTCTGACAGTGTAGAGGTGAAAGTTAGTGTCCTGGCTGAAGGCTCATTTACATAGTTTCTTTCTGTCTTCCCTCAGCTTCATTTGGTATGAAAATCTCTACTGCTTGCTCCAAAAGTATCCCAGTTTATCAACAGTAACTTTGTGCCATTGAGAGTGAGACATTCATCAGTCTTCACCGTCATTTGGTGACTTTGCACTGGGAGATTACTAACCACAGCTGTACTGCTCAGAATTTTCCTGTCCCTGGGCAAGGCACATCATATATGGTTTTTGGCCTGGTTAAAGCCACGCTTTTAAACGAGGTGCTTTGTCTTAGAATCATACAATCATTAAAGTTGGAAGAGACCACTAAGATCATCTAGTCCAATCATCAGCTCATCACCACTATGCCCACTAACCCATACCCCTCATTGTCCTAGTTGTCCAATCTTTCTGAACAGAAAAGTAGCTCTCTCTCCTTTTGCAACTCATTTCTTCTGTAAGTTGAATTTAAGTACTAATAAATAAATGGCCATGCTGAAGTTTTTTCTACCCATCTAAAGTATTTCATCTTATTAATAACATGACAAAACAAGAATATTTTCTAGTTTCAACTGAAAGTTGTGGTTTAATATTTGTACACATCTTTGGAGGCATCAAGTATGTTGTATATGCAACATATTTGGAAAGCTTGGAAAAGATCTTGGGATCCATTTGCATGGAGTTTCTTTTGCCAGTAAGAACTTGTCATTCTAACCAATAAAGAGAACAAAGGATGTTTACAAAGATACTAATTTCTCTCAGACACAGTTTCATCTGAAAATAGCAGGAGCTGTTAGTGATTTCTCCCTCTGAAAATTCAAGCTTTAGTCTATTAACTCCCTCATTATTAGTAAACCCCCTGGCATTAGTACATTCAGTGAAAGTTCTGACAGGAGCCCTATTGCGCAAGCTTTGTGCTCTTCTCACATCTTTTGTTCCAGAATTGGACTTCTCATTTTTCCTTGCCTGTTTCTTTCTTGTGTCCCCTGGGTGGCAATAGTTCAAAATAACATCTCACAAAAAGAAATTTAATGGCCTTTATCATGTGATTTGTTCTACAGCTGCTCTCTTAATATGAACTAGTGTTGGTTCTGAAACTACTTGTAAGTATGCCCCTTAAACAAGTACCTGCAGACATTCTTTTACTCTAGTTTTCTGAGGAAATGAAGCTTATGCATTTGCATGGTTTATGCATCCATCTATCTGTCAGCCCCATCCCTGCTGCCTAGTCTTTGTTTAATTTATAACCCAGATTCAAGTAAATTTGGCAACAGGAGAAGCCATTCAAAATATAAATATGATTCTGAGATTACGAACATTAGTCACAGAGTAGAGTTGCAGAATTGTTTTCCTCTTCTGCTAGGCAGAACAACGAATGCAATTCACACACTTCACAAGGATGTGCATACCCCACCTTCATCTTCCATGGGTCCAGCAGCTGGAATGAGAATGGGTTCATCAGGTCAATAGAAATATATTTTTGATGGAAAGCCACATGCACTTAGTTTGAACATTTCCTTCCTCTAGCATTTTCAGTTTTATTCCAAGTTCAGATCTAGGTCATCAGGCTAATCAAAAGCTTTTTTTTGCCATTTAGAATTCAGAAAATTGTTTTCCTGTATCAGATGTTAATGAAATTCTGTGGAATGAAGATTTAGTATTTTACATCTTTATTGGTATCTCAGATCACATCTACATAGTAAATAAAAAATAGATGGAAACAAACATGCCACAGGTGTGAGCAGCATGTTCCCAAAGAACAATCGTAAGTGCATTTACCCTATGTAAAAAAAAAAACAAAAACGCACTTGTTATAGAACACTCCTTGTCATCTTGTCCTTATAATCCAAGAAACAGCCTTATGAACTCGAATATATTTACTATACAATTTAAATAATCATACATTGAGACATTTTTTAAAGAAAAGCATTCCTCAGTTTCTGTATGCAACAAACATGTCAGATAAGTAGGGATACTGTACATATTTACTATTAGGAAACGCCTATTGATTTAATATATTGTTATACGATAGTAATGATGCAGTCATTGGACAATAATGTAAGGAATTATTATCTTACATCTTACTACCTTGTACTGAAAAATCTATTGTTATTTTGCATGTCGTAAGAAGTTCATCTCATACCATAGAGTAAACACAAAAAATAAAAGACTTAAGGGTATTTAGATTACATTTTCTCTAGACTATCTTGATTTAGTAGCGGAATGATATTATTATAATGATGTTAGCAATGATCACTGAAACAGATACTTACTGTAAATAACTTAAATGTGTTAATTGAGAATGTATTCATTTAATGTGTTTACAAATAATCTCTTTTTCCACTATGCTAGATATATAAAAAATAAAATATATTTTCAGAATATAATTTTTTTAGTACTGAGCATATGGATGCAAAAAATATTCTTTTTTTCAACAACGTTAGAGAAATACATTATTAATTGAATAGAAGGAAAAATGCTACTATGCAGTAACTTTCAGCAAAATTTGTGCTCACCAGCTTCCTACTTCATAGTTTTGAAATATTTATACATATATACAGTAGGGACCATATAATCAGAGATGCAATTTGATGTAGTATTATTGAAAATAAACACGTATTATCTCTGAGGTTGAGCAAAACTACACTCCTGCACAGGAAAAGTATTCAAGTTTCACTGAAAAGCCCCCATTCTGCACTGTACACAAAACTACCTTTCCATACGGAAACAGGAGTAGAGCAGAATCTTTCTCTGGGGATTATATAATGATCCACTGAAATTCTCCCATTGTTTCCATGTAAGGTATAGCTCTACAAGACAAAAAGTATAGAATGAATGCTCCTAAGTAAGAGGTTGATATAAAACACTTCATCTGTGTTATGCCCAGAATTGTCTCAAACACCTGTGAGACCATTGCCATGACAACAGGTTAAAGGCTGAAGACCTGGTCAGAGGAGGGAGCTCTGTGTATACAGGACAGCCTTGCTCTGTCCTAAAATCTCTTGTTTACTGCAAAGTTTTGACTGCAAACTTGTTTATGGCCAACTTGTTGATGATGAACCCCAAAAATCTAGCAGGCATAAACGAATGTTCAAGAGAATCTCTTTCTTTCTCCCAATCATAAAGCAAGTTTTGTTTCAATTTCTTATAAAGTCACAAAGTTTAGCCAAACAGCTTAGATAAATATAATTGTGAGAGTGCCAATACTTTTTAAGATAATTGTAGTATAGAGATTTTCATTAAAATTGTTGGTTGCGTTTGGATCTAGAATGTTACTTTCATTTAATCTAATAAAGTCAGGGGGGATGTGCGAATCTGATCACTTTTTCCTCCCTTCATGTATGAGATGCTACAGCTGGATCTGAACTGGTACCCTTGTTTCAAAGCATAAGAGTTTGGAAGAACTCTGGCCTCTGAACTCTACAAACTAGGGAAACTAAACTGCTGGGAGGTGACTCTAAAGAGCCCTGCCTCCAGAGAGAAAGAAGTACCATTCTGCAGTGTTCTGACTCTTTCTGTATTTCACTCATCATTCTCACTATGTTTTTTTCTTCCTGAAGCCTCAACCCTCCCTCACAATTCCGCAAATTGCTAAATGTGCAGTTGGGTCCAAGGTAGCCTTTACCCTGTGTACACAGAAAGTGCAAAAGGAAACATACAGTTCAGACATGTCCGAGCTGTGGCCTGTGGGCCACATGCGGCCCAGCACAGCTCACAGTGCAGCCTGCCCCCCTTCCCACACTATAAAACCAGCTGCTCTTCCACCCAGAGTAGCCCCCAGGCATGCACCCATCACTCAGCAACAGGCAGCGCGCTAGTAACACTGTGTCAACTGAAAGTAGGGCATGGGGAGGGCAGTGCTATGCAGTGCTGATTTGAGTGATGGCAAATAATTGTACGCATTTTGATACACTGGATATATACAGGACCCTGGACAACGAAGAGTATACAACCATGCTTTCTGTTTTGATGAAGGAATTTGAGAATAGGTTTCAATATTGCTTAAAAAATCATCAGTCTATGTTTGTGACACAATTTTCAATTAATATAAATACATTACCTGCAAATTTTCAAGTGGAATATGTAGAATTGCAATCAGATATTCAACTCATAATTCTGATCGTGTCTCTTTACCAAACTTTTATAATTCTTATCTTACCAGAGAAAAGTCTCCTTTGCTTCACAATTACACCTTATTCATGTCATCACTTTTTGGCAGTAAACATATATGTGAACAACTGTTTTCAAGGATGAAGTACAGAATGAGTAAAATTTCATCAAAAATTGATGAGCACCTTGAGATCTCACTGAGAATTGCAACCACTGATATCAAATCAGCTTGAAGCATTCATTTCACAAAAACAAAGTCAAATATCCCACTAGTTTTATGTTTTTGTTCCTCTTTTTTTTTAATGTTTTGAGAAAAATGTTAAAAATTAAATGTTTTGTTACTTATGCATTAACAATATTGTAAATTTTACAAGGGCTGCTCTGAAAGTAATGTCTCCTCTTTTATTATGTTGGCCCACAGTGTCAGAGGCAGATGTTGGTGGTATGGCAGTAGAGGTTGAACCTTCCTATCAGTATTCCATTGCATGTTGTTGCTGTGTGACAGATGGCAGCAGAGAGACAGTCCGACAGAATGGTGTCTGACATGAATGTGCATATGAAGCAAAGGTGTGTCATTGAATATGGAAAAAATGGCACATGCTGATATTCATCGATACTTGCTGAACATTTATGGAGGCCAAACAGTGGATGTGAGCACAGTGAAGTGATGAGTGGTGTGTTTCAACAGTGGCAACAGTGGATCATCTCCACTGGTGCAGATTTTTATCAGCATGACATGCAGGCTCTTATTCTTTCCTGGGAAAAATGCATAGCTAATGTTATAAAAGTCCTGCAACAAATGAGATCAGTCTCAATTTGCAACACCGCAAGAGAGAGTTTATTCAACTAAGCAAGCGGCAAAGTGAGCAAAGCAGCACTGGGAGGCCAGGGAGTCAGTGCTCCACCAACAGCTCGCAATGTAAGCGGGGTTTGTGTCCTTTTTTTATGCAGTCCTTCTCTCCTGTATACGTGGCCCTTCCGGGGTACTGTGCCTTGCTTCTGCGTCTGCGCGGGCTGTTGCTGGGGGTTGGGTCAGGATCTGCCTTCTGGTGGTCGCTGGGATGAAGGTTCGTAGTTATCTTCACTGCTTTCAGCTGCTCACGTGTTTGAACCAGGCACCGTTAGCAAGGTCGTGGTTTTCTGATTCCCGTTGTTGCAACATTGTTTAGGTCACCAGATGTCCCAACAAGGGGGAGGCTTTTACAAAGCAAACTTTGAGTTTCGATTTGATTAACAAACCTCACCCTTTTATTTATTAAAGCTAATGGTGGTGACAGTGTTAAAAAGTAGTGTTTTGTAGCTGAGAATTTGCTCTATTCAATAGTGTTATTGTGCTCTTTGTATCTGTGTAGTTTCCACGGAAATAAATAGGAAGCATTGCTTTTGGAGCAACTACGCAGCCCAAGACAATTCTTCTTCACTCACTGCAGCCTAGGAAAGCCAAAATGTTATACACTCATGATGAAGTTTAATGCCCCACAGAGGTTATACTCCAGTGCATCCTAATGGGGTAACAATTAGAAACAAATGGTAACATCTCCTGTTATAGAACTTCTAGGGAATTCAGGGAATGAGTTTTGATATAACTCAGTAGATACACCACTGAAGCAATGATAGGATGTGGGAATTTTAAACTGTCAGAAGCTCAAAAAGCACACACAACTGGGGTTTAAAGACATGCTGCTTTTTCCAGGGAAGCTGCTATGTCAATATTTGTATTTGCCCATTTTCATGACAACGTGTACACCCACATCTAAATAACTGAAACCATAATCAATCAACTCATTTAAAAGTACCAAAAAAATCCTATCAGAGAAGTTCAGTAAGGCAACCATCACAAATGATTTGACAAAGTACTGTTGTACAGAGCCTATATGTCAGAACCCTCCTGAACACACAATAGAAATAGTTTAGGATTCCATCTGCAGAATTGTTGTTAGCAGGATTTCAACTCACCAAGTGGACTCAGCATTTTGATTCTATCTTCCAAAGCCTGAACTGCAATTTGATCAAGTGACAAATTGATTTTAAAATTGGTTTTATGACTTATGAAAGCATTGCTCAATTTGGGATCCTCTGCTTGTATTTCTCTTCAGTTTTATCTCTGCACTCAAATTCTGCACTGCTGTTTGAGAATAGTTGGCTGTTCTAAATTAAAGGAGCAGAAACTTATCTTTGCCATGTATACTGTCAAAAGCAGTAATTTCTGGCTGTAGGCTGAAATGCTTACTCAAGCATATCATAAATCTAGACCTATATTACCTTATGATAGAAGCTATTTTGTATCTATAACAGGATCTTCTGGTATTTTTGCTTGTTTTGTTTTGTTTTGTTTAACTCCTCCAATGTTGCTAAATGGTAGATGTTGAGGAACAATATTTTATTAGAAACTTGTAAAAAATACATTCATATTATAAGAAGAAATAAAAGAAGGGAAGAAGGGAGAGAGGAAAGGAGGAAAGAAAGAAGGAACGGAAAATATGCTCCCTGGCTTATTTGTAACCCTAATCTGCTGCCAGTGATGTCAGTGAAACTGTTTGTTGCCGTGCCTCGGCAACCCTGCGTATTTTACCCTTGCACAATGAAACCAAAACCCTGGTCCTGGCCAATCACTGCATATAGGCACCAATATGGTGAACAGCAAAATGGCATTTATTGTTAGGAGTTACAGAACTATATAGTGTATCTTATATTTTGCTTGACTATTCCAGAAGCTCACGCGAGCTACTGGCCAATCATGCTGAATATCATGCGCTGTCCACGCGTTTCCAAGGACCATATACGGAGCGGCCATGCACTTTCTTATCTAAGCAAAGAGTGCCGCCTCACCTTCTGACGACTTGAGTTCATCTTACTAGGTCAACCAATAACAAGCACCATGGGGAAAGGCCTTCCACGTCACATCCCAAATGCCCCACTTATCGCCTACTACAACTGTTGAAGTACAAGGAAAATTATGACAAAGTGGAGTCCGTTCAATAATCCCACTCACAAGTAGTCCCTGCATCATCCCAACTAGTACTAGCAAGCATTTGGACAGAGACATTCTTTGTTATCCAACAAACAAGAAATTCTATTCACACCAGACTGCTAGGATAACTTCACAGTGTACAGAGTTCTTTTTCATACTGACAGAGAGTTTCATGATTATTAGAATTTTCTCTTGAAATCTCAGCATTCTCTGAACACCCTCCTGAAAGCAGTCAAGAGAGACCAAGAAAAGAAAGCCATCTATACACATCATGTTCTAAATTCGTAGTGTATACTATACATCAATAAAATTAATTTAGCAGTGGTGTTCCATAAAGATTAAATGAAAGCCTTAATCTGTATCCCAAGTTATTTTTTGCTCACTGTTATTTGTGTCAAATAAATGAAATTCAAGGTATACTTAGGAGAATGAATAAGGTAAATATAAAGATTTTGGAAATAGTTACGTAGATACCAAAAGACAAAACAATAACTGTCATTGAAATTTGATTTGTAGAATGAAAAAAAATTGCAAAAAATTCTCAACTTCAAAAATATATTGTCTTAGGTGAACAAAACACATAGGGATTTGCACATATTCTGGAGAAAGAGTGAATGAAAAGGTCTGACAACATCAAAAGTGACAAATTTACACAACAACTCTTAATGGTTGCAGTCTTGGCATGGATTCAGATGTGAAAAATAAAATTAATTAATGCTGTAGTAAAAACCTGAAATGAATACCAAAGATTATGTACTGCTGCAGTAATTTGCAACGTGAATGATTTTGCAAAAACAAAACAAAACAAAACATAACAAGCAGTTTTGAGACTGTTCTAACGTAAATATTGTATTGTTAGTTAAATTAAAGCACGTATGCTAGCTGTTTCCAAAGTAATTGTGGAGATGTCTAAGTTAGACACATATTTTCACTTATTCTACGGAGAGATATGCAGATGATAGTAGAAACATCAATGGACCTTGAAAGTAAATTTATTACTGCATTACAGACCTATTTTCCTTCAGAACTCGTATAACTCAAAAAAAATTAACTATTTTTTGAAATGTACTTATGAATTATTAAAAAAGCCCATGTATGTGAAAAACTGATGTCAAAGTGTTACTGGAAAAAAAATCTAGATCTAGTCTTGAAAGAGGAATTATTTTTTAATTTAATTCATAGTAATTCCACAGAAGTCAACACGCAAAGAAATTTTAAAAGCATAATCTTAGTGTAGATCATCAATAAGAATTAGAAGCCTATGGAAAATATTGATAGAGCTACAAGAAATTAAGAAAACTAAGGAGTGTGAGTGTTTCAATTTCCAATCATCTCGCAGTGTGAATCCCAGAAAAATGGGATATATTAGAAATTTCCTCATGTCAGGATATTCTGTAATAGTCAAGATATTAAAAGGATATCAGTTTCTAAGATAATTCTGTGCCATCTATGTCAAAATAAGGTGTTAGAAAGATAAAGAAATTAGACTGAAACATTGTGACTAACTTAAAACAAGAGAAAGATGTCCCAAATGTAATACTCAAATATAGTTTTACAAGGATACTCAGTATTGATGCACAAACAAATTTATCTGAAATTAGAACAACAATGAAAAAGCAGAGTTTTCTGCGAAATGAAGCCACGATTTTGAAGCTGACCACCTAAATGACATAATACCTGTAGAGTTTGATGTCCTCGTGTCTCACTGCCTACTCTGCAGAACAAGGAGAATTCCACCACCTGTTCTGTTAAGGTCATCACCGGTAACGTTTGTAATCCACTCTACTATTTGAGTTAGAGCATATTAAAATTGCTAAGGAAGAGACTAATTGTGCTGCGTTTTGACAATGATCAACACTTAGGACTGCACAGTGAATAAGAAAGAATTAAGAAGTACTGATTTCATTAATCAAATGAGGCAATGAGGCATAATAGTACTCATGAATGGAGCATGAATAAAAACTACACAGCCAGACTCTATCATATCTTAAACTGGGTTGCCTAAGAACATCATGGGATATCCTTCATTCAGATTTTCTATGAACTTTTAATGTAGATCACCTATAACCCATCATCCTCAATCATGCCACAGATAGATAGATAGCAAAATGGTGATATTATCTTGTCTGCTCAGATCCTTAACAATGTTCTATCTAAATACAGGAAACATTTCACAGACAGTTTCTAGAAATAGAAGCATTACCTCCTTTTCTCATGAGCAATATACATAGAGTAGGAGGAGAGACATTCATTGCATTGCATCTGCAGTCCCTCAAGACTGAGAAGAGATCATAGAACAGCACTCAAAAGAAGGTTTCCAGTTTTCTTGGAGACCAAGGTATCTAAACTCTGTTCATCACTGTATGTGGTTCTACTAAGTCTGGTAATGAAGAGTCATAGAATCATAGAATGAGCTAGATTGGAAAAGACCTACAAGATCATCCAGTCCAACCATCCACCTACCACCAATAACCCTACTAAACCTTGCCTTTCAACACTATATCTAAATGTTTCTTGAACACCTCCAGGGACGGTGACTCAACCACCTCCCTGGGCAGCCCATTCCAGCGCCTGACCACTCTTTCAGAAAAGTAGTATTTCCTAATGTCCAGCCTACATCTCCCCTGGCACAACTTGAGGCCATTTCCCCTCGTCCTATCACTAGTTACAAGAGAGAAGAGGCTGACCCCCAGCTCATGACAACCTCCCTTCAAGTAGCTATAGAGAGCGATAAGGTCTCCCTTGAGCCTCCTCTTCTCCAGACTGAACAATCCCAGCTCCCTCAGCTGCTCCTCATAAGGCCTGTGCTCCAGACCCCTCATCAGCTTCATCACCCTCCTCTGAACATGCTCCAGGGCCTCAATGTCTTTCCTGCAGTGAGGGGCCCAAAACTGGACACAGGACTCGGGTTGCAGCCTCACCAGTGCTGAGTACAGAGGGACAATGACTTTCCTACTCCTACTGACAACACTATTTCTGATACAAGCCAGGATGCCATTGGCCTTCTTGGCCACCTGGGCACACTGCTGGCTCATGCTCAGCTGAGCATCGACCAACATCCCCAGGTTCGTTTCCTCTACACAGTCTTCCAGCCACTCTGCCCCAAGCCTGTAGTGTTGCCTAGGGTTGTTGTGGCTGAAGTGCAGGACCTGGCACTTGGTCTTGTTAAACCTCATCCCATTGGCTTCAGCCCAGAGATCCAGCCTGTCCAGATCTCTCTGTAGGGCCTCTCTACCCCCAGGCAGATGGACACTTCCTGCCAGCTTGGTGTCATCTGCAAACTTACTGAGGGTGCTCTCAAAGCCCTCATCCAGGTCATCAATAAAGATATTTAAAAGGACAGGCCCCAGCACTGACCCCTGGGGAACACCACTCGTGACCGGTCGCCAGCTGGATTTAACTCCATTCACCACCACTCTCTGGTCCCTGCCCTCCAGCCAGCTCCTTACCCAGCAAAGAGTGTACCTGTCCAAGCCACAAGCTGCCAGCTTCTCCAGGAGAATACTGTGGGAGACAGTGTCATAGGCTTTGCCGAAGTCTAGGTAGAGAACATCAACAGCCTTTCCCTCATCCAGCAGGAGGGTCACTCAATCATAGAAGGAGATCAGGTTGGTCAAGCAGGACCTGCCCTTCACAAATCCATGCTGGCTGATCCCTCGGTTGTCCTGCAAATGCCACGTGATCTCCCTCAGGACAAGAGGGAGATCAGGAGTCTGAAAGTTACACTAAAACATTTTTTTAATGTTTACTATTTCAAAATTAAGGGTACAAAATATGCATCAGTTCTTGTTCCTGAGGTTTTCTACTTACTGCTGGAATTACACTGACTGGAAGATAGCAGCAGATGTCAAAAGGGGCTACAGTTTTCTGTTTATTATAATGATTGGTCATATAATGCAGTGTGAACTCTTATAGCTGCATTCTTACACAGGAATAAAATTCCTGAACCTTCCTTAATTAAAATACAGGAACTTTCATTCTAACATATCTTTTATTGTGACAGCAACCCCTGCAAAAACATCATATGTGTAGCTTTATAAAGTATTTTGTAGGAGGACTATGAAAAATAAGTTGGAAATAGAAACAATGTGTGATCATGTGGAATGTTAAAGCAACAGGGGGTTATTACTGACTTGGTTTACTTCCAGCAATAATACACACTTTCAATTTATTCTTAACACTATATGATTCTATTTAGTGCATTTAAATATAGATGTACATTATATTCAACACTGAGAAAACAATGAAGATTAAGATAATGAAGAATGTAGTATACTAAAGCAACTGTTTAGTGTATTATATTAGTCTCATTAAGTCACTTAAAAACCCATGACGTTTTCGGGATTTTTCTAGCGCCTGAAGAGCAGAGAATAGGGGCATATGTTATGCATCCTCCACTTAAATGGAAAAAATGCCTACTGACTTGGAAAGGATTTGCATGAGGGTTTCAAAATTCAGGTTCCAGGAGTTCAACTCTTTTCAATTGCACCAAGATTAGTGTTAATAAATTTTATCTCAGAGGAAAAGAATATTGGATTAGCTTTGAAGAACAGGATTTTTCATGATTTCTCACAGCTAAGCATACATCAATGTTGTTAATTTTAGTCCAAATTATACTTCCAATATTCAGATTCTACTTTACTATTTTGATGTAAGCTTGATGATTGATAGTGTGTAGCTTAAGGAGGTTTTTAATACTGTTCATCTACATTTCCTCGGCTAAGCATTGTTTCCTAAACATGTTGTATTTTTATTCTTCCATGAAAGTATCTGGAGCAGAAAAAGGAGTCTTATTTACAAAAACCATTGAGGACTTCGTGAATATGAGTCCATTGCATTTTTTAAAAAAATAGGGGATATGATATTTCATATCTCAGTGTAATTCTAGTGGCAAAAATAGGAATAATAAAAATTAATAAAATTTTTTGAATCCCAGGTCCTTTTTTTTGGTGGATGCTAAAAGGGGAGGGAAAGAGGGGAAGAGGAGCTGTGTTACTTTTGCCATCTTGAGCAGTAACAGTGGGGAAAAGAAGACTGCCATTGCTGCCTTAATAAAATTCACACAATCTCTCACTTTTATTTCCAGTGTATAAAACTTACTAAGTTACATAAAAAATAATAAGTGCTAGACTTTTTTTTACACAAGTGGAACAGACAGTGACTGTCTCAGAGAATTTGCTTCCCACTGTGCCTATTTCCAGTGAAGTTAAAACAAAACTGATGCCAAAATAAAAGCTGGGATAATAAAGGAAAGGAAGTGAAATAAGAATATCAAACAGAAAATATTTGAAAAGTCTGGAATCCATGTGAGGAGAGAAAAGGTATGTAAAAGACTGAAATAATTAATATGTAAGAATCATTATGATACTCTCCTTTATGACACAAGTCTACTTGGGTCTTGTAATTTGTTCTAAGAAGACTGGAGGCTGGAGGGCTTCTGGGGCGACAAAGAAGCAGCATCTCTCTGTCGCAGTCTTTACTCTTGGTAACTGCTGCTCTAAAACCTCCCCTGGCTGGTATTGCTTTCTTCAGCACCATGTGGACAACATACTGCTTCCATAATAACTGCATGGTTTAGAGTCTTATATGTATTCATTTACACAAGGCTATCTCACTGTCTTGCAAGTAAGAAAGTGCAACAAATGTGCTTATCACAGCATCAAAGTACAGGAGAAATTGTACCCTTGAGAGTGGCTGCCCTCATCATTTAGTCTCAAGAGAACTCCCAGTCATGTGCCCAAGTACCTCCTACACAAAGTGGAGAGAATTTGGTGGAAGATGGAACAGCAGGAACCTGACCTTGAAGAGAGAAGATGTTGGCAACAAGGCATAGAGTTAAGCTCAATGCTTTCTATTAGTTATACACCTAATGCCAACATGTCTCTTGCGCTAAGTTTCAGCCTCCTAGGTTTTGGCACTGCTGTACAAACCTAATCAAGAGCACATCTTTCTCTTATTCAGATGAGAACAATTACAAAGTTCATATCTCTTTTGAAGCACTCTCCAGGAAAGTCCCTGAATTTCCAACAGTGAAAGTTTCTAAGAAGTTGGAGTGGCACTTTTGGGAGTGAGGGAGAGTCACTCCATTAGGGGTCAGAATAAGTAAACAGTGTTCGTGTGAGGTATATTTCACTCATTTTCTACAATTTAACCTAGAAAATATAAATAAATGTATAACAATTATAAAGCCCAGGAAAGCCAGGAGAACAATCCCTCTAAAATTCTTCACCTCTTTCTTTGTGAATGGCTACCATACAATGAGCCACAAAGCTGTAACAGCTTCATTTCTCTCTTCCAAATTCTTTGCTCGTTGGCAACAGAAATTATTTCTGAACAACAAAATCCACTCTGTGATCTTTATAACATATGTTTCTATGCCAGCATGATATTATGAAGATGAGTTACAGTTTCTGTAGGAGATACAAGCATGCAGCACCTCTGAAAATCCATCTGTTTTTGAACCTTGAAAGGAAGAAACAAATTGTTCACTGCTGAGCTATTGCAAATCAAATATACACCAGTTGATTAATTTGGAATCTGTCTTCTTTAAAGTACAACACCAGTGATTCTATGTGCTATAAAAATGCTATCAATTTCACTTGATTTTAACTATGCAAAGCCGTTATCGTGGGTTAAAATTTTCATGGATAGGGTTTGCTTTCCAAATGGATCACACTTCTTTTTCATATACTAGTCACAGAGAGGAACAAGAGAGGAAGAAAACAATGAGACTTCTGTTTTTAGACAGAAGGCATTGGCTAAGGTGATCTATTTGGGTGGAAAGGAGGCACTGACTATGCAGTCACCTTTAGAATTTAAAGCAAATATGAATGCCATGACCTGACTTTTTCTTAAGTTGTCAGTGGAAAAAGGTACTACTGGAGAAGATTCAGGTCACCCATGTTAGAATCTAGAAATAGGTCCAATTAATATCTGTTTCCTTCCCTCCTCACCCTTCAATATCATCCAGCCTCCAAAGGGGAAATAAATGCTAGAATAACTACCTATGATGGGAGAATTTCAGTCATTCTTACTTAATTCTGCATAATTCAAATTATCCATAACAAGATGTCCTACAGCACCTTCATCATTGCTGGGAACCATAACATTAAAGACTGTGGCACTGTCATGCAGTGCAAAAACTGCTGTGCTACACAGTCAATCAAGTTGCATTCCTTTGTCAGTTTTAACAGCATCTGATTCTGTAGTTATTTCTAATAATTCAATTCTGATTTGTACCAGAACATTTAAAAATAGTTTGTTGAGCTATGGAGAAATTTTAGTCTAGGATTCTGATAGCCTAGTCATACAGAAGAGTTTCAGTCTTAATTACTCTTAGCTTGACATATATGCTATATTGCCCTAACAGGGACACTCAGTAGAGAAGTGCTCCAGCTGCTCACACACATGGTCAGTACATTGGCAAATACCTAGGACTCAGAAATCAAAAAATGGTTCAATCTCTCCAAACCTCCTAAAATACAGACTAATTGCAATAGCTCATACAGTGTTTCTGTTTAAAATAGCATTGATTTTATATCCAGAGAGAAAATGAATGTGTGGAAAAAGTAATCTTTCGCACCTTGGGAGAAAATTTGCTCCAGTCTCTGATTCTGATTCTCATTTTCATCACTCTGGTAGAAAAACTATAATGTTTCCATTGAATATATTTTCATAATCTTTTGCAAAAACAACAGGAGTCACTTCTGATAAACAAAACAGGAAGTTACATTAGTTTAGTGTTTCAACCGACCTAATATATCTCCATGTTTTAGATATGCACTGAACTGCCAATATGATATATGATACAGGATATAGGATATAGGGTGTAGGATATAGAATATATGACATACGATATATATACATGAACTGCCAATCGTGATGGCATTTTTAGTGTTATGTCAGCATCTCAGACCAAGTCCTACATGTGTTGAAGTCAGAGTTCAGCAGGAAAAGAGCTGTCACTCATCTCGTAATTTATCTCTTAAAATTTTATTGTTTTATCTGGAGTTACTCAAAAGTTCAATAACTGATGACCTGGGCACAGATTTTATTACCGCTACTTCTGCTTTTGTTCAATAAAAACATTCACAAAACACAGAGTTCTGGAGAATTTCTTATAAAATGTTGCATTTCAGAAGTCTATAATTAACACTGAAAGTGTGATAGATTTTTACTAAAGGTAGATTCAGTGTTGATGCTAAGATACATTTTTACTTTGAATTTGTCAGTACTAATTTGTCCATTTTCATTATTAAACTGGGAGTGAAAATAATTTCCTTAGGTTATTTTCACTGTGTAATTTTAGGTACCTTTACGACAGAAGTGTCACATACCATATAGAAACTGTCATTTTTACCTCAGGGGAAAAAAAAAATCATAACCCAGCTGCTGAGAACTGACAGTTTTAGAATGTTGAGGACTTAAAGGTCTCTTAGAGAAACATACAGTCTTTCAAACTTTTCAGTCATATTTAAATTGATAAAGAAACAGAATTTCAGCCATGTGGAAAACATAACTTCAGCTGCAAACAGTTATTAATGGTCATCCTGAGGGCTGATAGCCATATTGTTGAATCAGGTACACTGCTGTTCACAGCATAAAGAGGGTAGAAATATAATAGTAAACTACACTTGTCTTCAAAAAGTGTTGATTTTGGTCAAATTCTTTACTGTGAACCAGGAAATGCTTGAACACATCTTTTCTCTAATGTTACATATCTGTAGAAGTGAGAAGCTGGCAGCTCAAAACCACGGTTTTTAGAATATGGTTTATCTCTGAGGGGACTTTCTTATTGTTTCTTGGAGATGAAGGGCAGTGAGTAATCAAGAACAAAAACAAAAAGCATCTAGTGGTGTTTTAAATTAACTGGCACATGCTGCACATGTATCTCCATAAGCCTAAGTGTCTTATTACAACTAATCTGCAGTAAGGAATGTTATACAGAGACTATTACAATGGTGTTCACAAAATCCCCAAAGCAGGACTGTTGTGGATACTTTGGTGGAAGTTTTAAACATAAGTATTTAAAAAATCTTAATTATATAAAATATTGAGGTCTTGAAGGGTCTAGGAATAGGGAATTTTCAGTATCTAGGAAATGTCTGAGAGGGAATGATGGTAACTGGTAAATTAACAGTGTCTTTATTTTGACCTGTCTTTATCTTGATCCACAAGTTTTCCTGTCTTATTTTCTCTCCTTGTCCCGTTGAAGAGTGGATGTGTAAGAGTACTTGAGTGGGCATTTGGCAGTCAGTCAATGTCTACCTGTTACACTGCCAAATCCAGAAAGCCATGTGTTTCAATATTACCATCCTTCCACAGAGAAAATAATTTCTTCATAACATTCGGTTATCTGTTTCTAATATCACAGAATCATAGAATTGTTTGAGTTTGAAGAGATCCTTAAAGATCATGTAGTCAAACTACTCTGCAATGTACAGGGATATCTGCAACTAGATCAGATTGCTCAGAGCCTGGTTCAGCCTGAATCTATTCTTTTACTTGCTTATTTGTTTCCTTGTAACGTTCATGCATCTAATTTTTTTGAACTTTTCACACAAATGATTGTTGACATTGAAGCAGAACTGACTGTGTAAGCACTGCTCAGTAGCAATTAAAACATTGGTGTGTTATTAGCACAGTTTTCCTCACAAATCCAAAACATAGCACTGTATAGAAGAAAAAAAAAACACCTCTATCTCATCCTAAACAAGCATATAAATGTAGACCAATATAATTATGTTAGGCAGTGCAACATGCATATCCAGCATGTATGTTATTCTTCATATACAGTTGAATTTTTAATTGAATTTAATTGTGCAACTTAGCAACTACAAGAGATAAAGAGAGAGGGAGGAGAAAAGGGGCCAGGGCTTGGGAAGAGAAGCTAGGGTTTTTAGCCAGAAAGAGAAGACATACGAGAATTTCCAGCAAACAGGCAGGCAGTTTTCCACTGGATCTTTTTCTTCTCTGCAGTCACAGAGTAACCCTCATTAAGAAGTAGCACAGATGTTGATCTGCTAAGACAACATGAATTAAAGGTAATAAATAATGCAACCAGATTAATTAAGATTAATATTTAAATTGCTTGTAATGATTAAGTGATAGTAAAATGGACAAAAACATTCTTCAGTAAAAGACTGAGCTTGTTAAACTGAATCAACAGTAGAACCAACTCAGTGCACCAGTTGGCATAAATCAAACTATAGAACACTCAAGTTAATTGGTAGAAATACTTCTTTTTTCAACATATTTGTAAATACAGAAAATCGCAATCAATAAGGCTAATGCTAATCTTGAACATCACAATGGTGTCTCATAAAATGTTGCTCATACAGAGGGTTATTTGAAAAGCTAATAACAAAAAGTAGAGTTTTCCCATTTCAGCAATATGTTTTCTCTGGCAATCTATAAACAAATTTTAAAAATTCACCTGCTGTCTATTACAAGATAAATGAAGGAGCACAGGCCTTATGAGGAGCGGCTGAGGGAGCTGGGATTGTTCAGTCTGGAGAAGAGGAGGCTCAGGGGAGACCTCATCGCTCTCTATAACTACCTGAAGGGAGGTTGTAGTGAGCTGGGGGTCAGCCTCTTCTCTCTTATAACTAGTGACAGGACGAGGGGGAATGGCTTCAAGTTGCGCCAGGGGAGATTTAGGCTGGACATTAGGAAATACTACTTTTCTGAAAGAGTGGTCAGACGCTGGAACAGGCTGCCCAGGGAGGTGGTTGAGTCACCGTCCCTGGAGGTGTTCAAGAAACGTTTAGATATAGCATTGAGAGACCTGGTTTAGTGGGGTTATGTTGGTGGTAGGTGGATGGTTGGACTAGGTGATCTTGTAGGTCTTTTCCAACCTAGCTAATTCTATGATTCTATGATTCTATGATTCTATGAAACTAAATTTTCGTCAGCTCTCACAGTTCCTTTAACTGTTTTCTAATTCATACCAAGCTTTTACAATGTCTTCAGTAGTTCAACAGCTGTCCTCAGCACCATACCTTGATAATTATCGTATCAGAGTTATTGCAAATCTGGAGGGAAGATATTCCCAGGCATTCATGCATAAATCATCATACTGCCTGTTTGCCTCTAAATCAGAGAATCAGTTATCTTCTGTATGCCATGGACTATGCCAATGACATCATGATGCCAGGTTTCCACTAATACGGAAAAGCAACATGAAGCACGTTAATTACAATCATTCTGGTAGACCGATCAAATGTGATACACTGAAAAAGTAACTCATGACATAAAAACTGAATGTCAGATAAGTGATCATTGTCTTCTTTATTCATTGGCCCACCTTTTTTGTTTTCACAGCAAAAAGAAGTGAGAGGAAAAAGTAAGGGAGCACAAATCCAAGTCATGATATTACTTCCCTTGCATATCCAATTCTGTGCTTTCAAAGAGAGTAAAGACAAGACATGATTATAGGGAAAACAGGGGTAGTTAATACAGGCTGAAAGTGTTGTTATTCCCAGGAAATCCTGCATTTGGTCACATAAACATCAAAATGGCTATAGAAGATCTTACACGGTCTACACGAGTAAAAGGTGTCACTTAATCGCTTCTATAATCCTGGCTTTAAAATGCTCTCTTTTACATGGTAAAAAATAAGGCATATGTCTCTAGTCTGCATATGTCTACAGAAATACAGACTATAATAATTATTCACTTTATAATTTACACAGATTAAATAATTTCTGACCTTGCATGATGTTTAATTTGATTAGCACTACAGATTTAGAAGCAGAAAATCCATGATAAAGAAAAAATATTCTTCTTGAATATCACAATGAAAACTAATTCTGTTCTGAGCATGACTTTTGACTCAAAATGACATTTCAGTAATGTCATGTCATCTATATTATTCTGCTCACTGTTTTTTCATTTTTCATTTATTCAGACTCTACCCAGGATCTGAATAATTACATATTTCACTGTAGGCAAGGTAATGACATTGTGCATTACTGTTAGTCTTTGACCCAACTGAAGAAAATGTGGTATGAATTTTATTTTTTTTTAAAGAAAGAGGAGAAAAATCTTTCTCTTATTATTAACTAATAATCATTACGCTGAAATATTTTAGGAAAAAGAAAGAAAGAAGTTGTCATCATTTAGAGATAATGCAGGAAAAAAAATTGAATAAAACAACAGAAAAAAAATTGTTGGCTATACTAGCATTAGAAAAGGAAGGAAAAGATTTACCTAAGGTAAATTTAACATAGCCATCTTGGGTCCTGTTAATAATTCAGTCAAGCAAGTATTAGAGTACAGCATAGCTTTCTGAGGGTTTATCCAGGACACTGGACAGAATTTACTTTTTAAATTGATCCCCTAGTGCCATGAATTACTACTATAATTCCTTAATCCAGTTAACATTAGATCAGATATATCCATACAAACTTCAGTTATACCTTCAGATTTTATTGTATTCCTATCTAAAGCCTAAATATTTCAGGCACTTCTAATCTTTCCCAAAAGTCCTTTTATAGCTCTATAAATGTCTGCTTGTGTGTATGTATGGTTTCACCACATGCCTGTTCTTATCCTGAAATTTTATCTTGGCTTAATAAGCGTGTGGGTTATTGTAGTAGCAAAAGTAAGTTCAAAGTCAGGCATGCTCTTTCTTTGCTATTGATGTGCACTTGATTTATCTGTAAGACAGTGATACTTTGTGTCACCTCTCAGCTGAAAACAGCAAGGGCTCTTATGCGTCATATTGACCCAGAGAAGAGCCCTCAAGTTGTTGAAGCTTGTGTGTTCAACTAAGCTCTGAAACACAAGTATTCATATGGTCAATTCTAGTCCACTCAGAACCAGTAGCTACCTGCACCTCTTTCAGCTTTCAAGTCTGACTGTTGTGTTCGATCCCTTCCTATGAGAGGGTTAGGCTGAGGTTCTATAGCAAGTACTAGAGCAGATGGCAGAGCTAAATTTGTGCATGTTTTATAAATTTGGCCTCAATTCCTGGTTCATACAAGAGCTGGTCTAGCAATACAAGCACACTATCCATTTAATGCATATGTCAATTTTTTGTCAGATATTTCAATGCTGTTTTATGATACAATTAAACTACAGAGAATTCTGTATTGCAAAATAAAGACAGCCAACAAGTCTTGTCTTCTGTCATTGCACAGAACTGCTTTTAGACACACTTACAGATAAAAGCCTTTACTTCCTAAGGATTAGAAGCAGCTCACCCAGTCACAAAAAACTTCTTTTTCAGGTTTATTCCTCCTTTACAGTGATACATTAAATGTACCATCATAGTTTCCAACCTGGTGTCATTATTGAGGTTAGCAGTACCCTAAGCTTCAGGACCTTGTTTCAAAACAGAGACCCATAAGATGCCTTAACATGATTCACAGTTCTTTCTCTGACTCAAGCAACACCACTTCCAATATTTCTGTTGAAAGCAATACAAATCAAATAATATTTCCCTTATCTTCAAATACATTCTAACAAAACATCAGTTCAAAACCTAAGTCCCATTCATGAGGGCTTGCATGTGTTGACAGTCTCAATTATGACTCCAGTTCACTGAATAATTTTTCATGACTCACTGACCTTTTCAAAGAACCCAGATTCAAATGTGATCCTCTTTATACATTAACATCAAAAATATTCACAATTCACAGCTTTGCACAGCTTACACGTGAAACAAAAGGAATGTTGCTGGGCAGTGGTTTTTTTTGCCTGTAAGCATATGATTACATTTCAGATTCAAAGCAGGGCTCTCAATTTGGAAGTTCTTGTATATCAAAATTGACAAAGGATTTGCATGGACTCTTAGGATATAGGACTACAGGACTACAGAATTTTGCATATCAGGTTCACAAGGTGTGACAGTGTGACTTATCAGGATTATGTGAAGACAACAGCCTTCCTCAACCGCTGCAGCAGCTCTTTAGAAGTGATAGAATGACTGAGTTGTGAGAGCTGCTGAAGCCATTGCTTGCTTGTAAAGAGAGACCTAGTTTTTAAAACTAGTTGGCAGGGTGAGTTGTTCGTTTTTGATTTGTTATGTATTCGTGGAGAGCATTGTCTCTTCACATAAGCCAAAGACACTCTGTTTTCTTCTCTTCAGGGCTTTTGACAGGAAAGCCCCTATGTTGAATCAGGAAGTCAGATGGAACTCAAACAAAAATTTGTTTTGAATTTTTCTTCCTAGACTGACAGCTGAACCTAAAACATATATTCTGAACTTCAGCTACCTAATCATGCCACACCTTCTGCAAAGTAGATCCATTATCTGAAGTTGAAAATAACTTGCTTTGACCAAAGACACTTCTTTTTTATATTTCAGAGCTGACTATGTTGGGCGAGGTACGTTTCTACTGTAAAAAATTAGACAGATTACTTGAACTACATCTGAACTGAGAAATGGTTTTAGAAAGACCTTTTCTCAAAAACAAACAAACAAAAAATAAAATAGCTAAATCTGAGTTATTATTTTCAGACATTGTTTAATCTAAACCAAATACGAGTAAAAAGGGATTCATCATCACTAATAAATAATAATAAACATTTCATGGAAACCTGGCATCCTCTTTCCCCTCTTTTTGCTGAGGACATATGCATCAAGTGACACATACTCTATTTATATTATCAAACAACACAGAACAATAAACATATGTCTGTGACCTGAGCAGATGGCATTAAGGATTTGACACTGATGCTGTGCGTGTTTAAAATGGTGAAAACCTACTTCGTACCAGACTATACTTGTGGACTATGAGCCCCATAACAATGAGAGTGCACTGGGCAATTACCTGGAAGTTACCTGCCTATTTAGTTTCATCTGAGGGGAACTGAGACCATGTTCTTCAAATGAATTAACACAAAGTATAGTTCACAGGCGTAACTGGGATATTTACTCCTCCCAGTCCTAGCTATAGTGTTACTCCACGTACACTCACTACAGGCTAAGGAATGTGAAACAATCCAGTGTTTCAGCTGTTTCCTCTGCTCTCTCTTGGTACATGGTCACAACGTAAGGCTCAAGAGTGGTGATTTAATCTGAGATGAAATTATCCAGAAAACTAAGATTTACATCTTTGTTATGGAAAGAAGTTGTTCAAATGCGCTATGTACATGTCAAAAGAAGCAGATATGCATTTGAATTATTTCTCAAACATGGTGGTATGTTCTTGACATGGTACTAATGGTAACAATTTGTTGTATGTGGTAGATGGGAGTATCATTATATATTTAATATTCAGTGATGTGCTTGTTAAAGTTAGCAAATATTTTGTTGTAAAAATAACCACCTCCTATTATTATTCAGATTAATCAGAAATTTCTGTCCAGTAGTCTTACTTTCTTTCTTTCAATAACACATTTTCCTATCTGAAACTTCTTTCTGCTACAATTAGGTTTGGTACATCCTAAAAATTTAAATAAATCTTCAAAATTTTGTAGTGGACACATAGTTTATATGATTATTTATTACAATATCTTTGGAAAATTAGTTTTCAGTCACCCGATACTTTTTAAAAAGTAGAGAGCTCAACCGGTTTTTGTTATGAGCAAATATTCCATCAAGGGGAAAAAAAAGAAACTGAAAGCTATTTATTTTGTTCTCTGTTCTTAAAATCATTTTGCTGCAACTGATTAATTATCAGCCCATACGTTTACACTTTGTAACTATCTCCTGTCTCTTTCACAGAAGGGACATTTCTTGTAACATCTTAGTTAGCAAGGCAGAAATGACATTGCAAAGGATGATGAAAGATTTCAAGAAGAAACATGCAGTGCTTTCTAGAATGCATGTGTTCTCTACACATGCTCTAGCATAAGACACTTCCTCTGTGATTATGGCAAATAGGGAAGTAATTTGTTCAGTATTTCAGCAGTCCCTTTCTTTTCTTCTTTATCTGATGCAGTTTATTTTCACTGGGATAAGAGATAGAAAAAAATATGTCCTTGTCTCTGCATATACATAGCAGTATATTATAGAGAGGAAAAATGAAATGGATCTTCTGGATTTCTGTCCCTCAGCTTCTTTCTCACTGCCAGAAACACTGTGTTGCATGAATGTGATTCAATGTGAAAATGCTGGTCTGTATTTTGGGTCATTGTAACAGAAGCACTGAACACCATCAATCTACAGAAACTGAAGTTAGAGAAGACTATGTAATATATTCAGACCAGTGTCCATGGACTGAATATCTAAATAGCCAAATCTTTATGAATTCTGATCTTAATAACTGTCTTCAGATACCATCAAAATTCTGCCTTTTGGTTTCCTCTACAAACTGTCCTTCAGTTTAAGCAAGAAAATTTCTGGTCTCAGACAAAGATTATTGTGAATAGTGATATCAGAATCAACCCTCTAATAATTCTTTCTTCCTAAATATATTGTGGGATTAAACAGAGACTGCTTGTTCTACATTTAATATGCATCTATATCTCTCTCTGTAGGAATTCAGGGACTGAAGAAATTAATGCAAAGCACTGGGAATGTAATTCAAGAATATATTACAACATACTTCAGAAAAAAATAAAAGCAACACACAAAAGTACATTTTTGCATTCATTTCTCTCCGCAGTAAAGCCATACTTTTTGTTAAATGACATTTTAACAGCATTATCGTGATTTCCTTTAATCATCACAACATTATTTGGATTCAATGAAATATACATTGAACTCTTTTTTATGCAAGTGTACCTGTATATTCAGTTTTAGATCCTTACACCATAATTAAGACTTATTTACATAGATTTTCTTGGCAAGGCTTTAGGGTAAAAGCTTAGGCAGTTGCACTTGGATTGTTCTTCTGAATAAGATTTTGTCAGGGTGAAGATAGATGGTGTCTATTTCTTTCTCTCTCTGTCTCTCTCTCTCTCTTTTTTTTTTTAATTCCCCAAACTTGCTCTAACTCTTGGAGTACTTTCTCTTTGTGGTTTTTATCTAGCCTAATGGCAGCAGAAAAGACTGAACCTCTGGGATAAAAAACTGCTAATCTCTGGCATTCCTGTTACTAATATGAGGACTGTTCAAACCATGATCTGCTCAAGTACTATGATTTATCTTTTGTTATCACTTGTACATTGTTTTCAAATACTTGTACAATGGAACATCCCAAAAAGTATCACTCTAAGGAGGCAGATGACAAACTGAGAACATTGAGACATTCTGCAATTTTGTGCTCAGTGTATTCCCGCCCAGTGGAACTGCTCCAACAATCTAGCCGCCACACTTCTGCCACTTCACACAGAGCCAGTGGCAAGTAAAAGCTCAGATACTATTCCCCCGGTGCTCTTCTGAAGCATATCTGGTGCCTCTGTCTGCCTCTGTGCCATACTCATCTCCCATAGAGTCATGATTGTGTAGCATTTTTACAGAACAAATGTAAAATGATAAAATGTAACAGAGATGAGCAATACAAATCTGTAAATATTTTCGTTATTGAAAATATATTGCCTTCAGCAGAGCAAAGTATTACAGTCTGTTACTCACCAAGTGTGTAAAAGATGTTTACATGACAGAAAACAATGCAGTTTCTATAAACAGCTACTAGTTTACCTATGTTCTCCCTTAGGGCAGTGGAAAGATTGCAATCCATTTTAGAAGATGGGTTGGTAATAAACACACTCTGAAAATGCTCAAACTAGTTCCCTTCCTCTGTCACATAACCTCTATTAAAGATTATTAACCACATGATTGATTGGCCATATTCTATACAGTTGGCATACATGAAGACACTACAACACTTTGCCTTCCTGTGAGTAAATAACACACAGAAAGTTTTCAGAAGAGAAGATGCCCAATAAAATAATCTCATGTTATTAAAATAATCAGTCTCAGTCAGATCTCATTTTTGGCATCAACAAGAAAGAAAATTTTTTAACAGAAAATATTCAGGAAGAGAAATGTGGAAATTTAATTTACCATTCATGCATTGTTTCATATCTGTATTTTTAAATCAATATTTTAAGGTGCTTGCATTATAAATACTACTTTTCATTTTCATAATTCAGTTTTTAGTCATGTTAATAAAGCCATGTAATTCTGTTACTCTTTTCCCCTTGCCCAGAGCAATTACTTATGTTGACACAAATAGGAAAATGATTTACCAGTAAGCTTATTTAAAAAAAAAAAAAAAAAAAAAAAGGAAACCCCAACTCACAAACAAACAAGATGGATTAATTTCTTGTTTAGACATAGCGTAACATATTGGATATGTAAATAGAAGATAGCTATTTTCACACTTTAAGGAATACAAAAAATGTCAGCATGAAAACTTATCTCCACTATTAGCATAAATATTTATCTTCAATGGCAGGCTTGTTGTGCATTTATTTACTTGCTAATTTTATCTACTGGAATAACTGCTGGAAAATTAGACATAGGACTATATGGTACACAAAGTCTTTAAGAATTCAGTATGCTTTGCTGGTGAAGTTGCTAAGCAATTGTAATGGCTTAAACAACATTCTTCAAATAAAAAAAAATTTTGGACTACACATCCATTTTGTATAACTAAACCTCAACATTCAGTTCTCTTGTTTTTTTCTAGGTCCAGTTATCATAAGGGTGTGAAACATGAATAATAACATTTTATTCGCTTTTCTTCTTTTCTCAAGAGAGAAGAAAAATAAACAGCTGAATCACAGAAGCTCATCAATATTTTCAATAAACAGATAAAAGAGAGAATTAAAAAAACACGTTCTCTCTATACGTGAAGCCTTTGTGGTCAGTTACTGAATTCTCTTCACAAGTCTACTGCTAAAAACTTTAAGCATCTCTGCACTAGGAATACTATTTAAGCTTCTACGAGATTTGAAATTGTATTGTTCATATTTCCAACAGGTTTTGTTAACATGAAAAAATTATCACGATCAATTCAGTAAATGACAAAAGCATTTAATTTATTTGTTTATCACAATCATAACTCTCAAATGACAATATCTTCCTTTGGTTTTAAATATGAACTCACTTCCAACATCAATAATGCAATTTAGATGTGGGTCAAAGAATAAAGAAATACAAAGATTTCATGTGGAAACAAAGATGGCAAATGCAAGAAGAACAGTATTGATTAAGTTGGTGATTGAAAGTGAAACAAAAGAAGATATGAAGAAGGCCTTGACTTAGTTCATTATGTTTTTTCTACTAAATATTCAAGTAGGTATCTCAGAAATCTCTTACCAAGAAGAGCTGGAAAGATCAGCAAACAGATCTAGATGGACTAGATGATCATAGAAGTCTTTTCCAGTCTTAATGACTCTATGATTCTACCTACGTTGATAAGTGGAAACTACTGACAAACAAGTATAACTGAATATGTGTAATATATATGAAATACAAATGCATGCTCTGCAGACAAGGACCTAGGTGTCCTGATGGACAACAAGTTGGCCATGAGCCAGCAGTGTGTCCCTGTGACTAAGATGACCAATGGTATTCTGAGGTGCATTAAAAAGAGTGTGGCCAGCAGATCAAGGGAGGTGATCCTCTCCCTTAAATCTGCACTGGTGAGGCCACATCTGGAGTACTGTGTTCCGTTCTGGGTTCCTCAGCTTAGGAAAGACAGGGAAGTTCTAGAGTGATTCTGGTGGAAGGTGACAAAGATGATTAGGGGCCTGGAGCATCTCTCTTATGAGGAAAGGCTGAGAGAGCTGGGGCTGTTCAGCCTGGAGAAGACGGAGAGGGGATCTTATCAGTATGGGTGGGAGTCGAGTGGATGGAGACAGGTTCTTTTCAACAGTGCCCAGTGACAGAACAAGGGGCAATGGCACAAGCTGGAACACAAGAAGTTCCATCTGAACATGAAGAAGAAATTCTTTACTGTGAAGGTGACAGAGCTCTGGAAGCAACTGCTCAGAGAGGGTGTGGAGCCTTCTCTGGAGATATTCAAAACTCACCTGGACATGATTCTATGCAGCATGCTCTAGGTGTCACTGTCTGAGCAGGGGAATTGGACTTAATGACCTCCAAAGTACCCTTCCATACTCAACCATTGTAATCTTGTTTGAATTGTAAGAAAAACTTTTACATTTAGCATACATGTGTAAAACTCAGAGGTATGCTAACAATTCTATTCATTTCAAAAATTAAAAATGGGGTTTGCTGTAAAATATCTTCCAGGTAAAATGCTTTAGACAAGATTTTATTATTTTGCATTTTATCTGCTAGAATGATTGGTGATATACCCACAGAAAGCAGAACACTTTACAGCATCAACAGTTGTGACAATACCTTGCTAGGCAACTGCATTCTAAAACAGAAGATATTTGACCCTGTCTCCCATGCATACAGGATCTTAGAAGTCTGATGGTCATGCTGATTGATAGGTTTTCACCACATGATGAAACACAAACTGGGTTTGCAGATCCATTCTCAGGAAGACTGAAACACAAGTTAATAGGGAATATAACCATGTGTCTATTGATTACCCTCAGGGAAGCCAAGGGGAAGTTCCAGGACCTTGCATGGAGGTAACAAGGGATTACCAGGGGCAGCAGAACGTCTGTCCATTGTTGAAGATGGCTTTTTTGGTGGCCAAGTGGGCTGATTTCAAAAGATTTTTCTAGGAAAATTATGGGGTAAGTTGTGCATGCACACTGTGAGCTGTAATGCATGATGTATCTGTGTACCTTTCTACAGTTAATGAGATAAATATTTACTTGGTGAATGTTCTGGCCTGATAAGCAGGAGCTTGCTACAGGTCTGGTTGTGGTTCAAGAACACTGAGGTATCTTGTTTTGAGTAAGTTCTAAAAGTCTGCAAGATCAGTCGTTGCTAAGCAGCAGGGTGAATTGGTCAGTATGCTCCTGTCTCCTCTCCAATCCTCTGAAATCATCCCATTGCACTCATAAAACTAATGCATAAAAATGATTTACACAAGGTGCTTGTTCTTTGGTATAAGACAACACACTTTGTTGAAAAGAATAATGTTTAAGACAAAATATATTAGGCAAAATATGCATGAAATGCAACTCTTTTAAACTAAACAAACAAAAAAAAAACCAAACCCTGAATTTCCTATATCATTCAAACAAACAACATGGAACACAGAAAGTTCAATCTGAACTTCTTTACTGTGAGGGTGACAGAGCACTGGAACAGGCTGTTCGAAGAGGCTGTGGAGTCTTCTCTGGAGATTTTAAAAACCAGCCTGGATGCCTACCTGTGTGACCTGCTGTAGAGAAATTTTGAGTAGGGGGATTGGACTCGATGATCTCGAGAGGTCCTTTCCAACCCCTGCAATTCTGTGCTTCCATTATTCTGTGTATCCAAGCCTCTGACTCTGTGCTGATCATTACACATTCCTGTAAAATATTCTGATTCAAATTGGAAAAAAAACCTCAGCAACAGCAAAAAACAGAGGTTAAAACAGGCACTGAATTTGAAGTCTGTCACAAATGTGTTTCAGAAGAAAATTAGAAATGCACTGGAATTCTTGTGACCTACATCTCCATGCTCTTCTCTTGATTAGACTACAGGATTGAGGCTGATCATCTATCATCAAGAAATAGATGGTTTGTTGCAGTGGCTTTAGAAGACATCATTTTTCATAATTTCTTCAGGTAATCTTGTTGATTTTGTTGAAACCTGTTGATAGATTAAGTTATATTCATTCATAGCAATAAATGTAGAAGTGATACAGAACAGTTTTATATATATAAAAAAGTTTTTTGTGCTGTTTTGATTTGTTTCCTTGTTCTGTAAACAAATCAAATGAAAACACCTCAGGACAATGCTCAGCTAAAATTACATGAATTAAGAATTTCTTCTTTCTCTATCTCCCTTTGTTGCCATGGAAATGTTATCAACTGTTCCCTCTTTAATAAACTTTTGAAAGCAGGGTTTTGTTGCTTGATCTTAAAGACAGGCACACATGAAAAGAAGTTATCAAAGTCACTTTTACTACCTAACCTGTGATAAAAAAACATCCGTATTTCACAACACTAATGACAGTATGTTAAAATACTAATACTACAGTCCTTTGCATGCTCTGTTTGCATGATAGCACACATACCCAAATAGATTTACCAAGACACCACTTCAGTTATTTTGATTCACATTAATGATAAAATTAACTGTAATTTGTGCATGTGTGTGTGTTTGTTTGTTTTAGCAAGAAAGGAACAATGTAGGTGGGGCAGGTCTCAAGCTGTCTCACTGCAGGAATGCAAATGGAGAAAGAAACACTGTCTCATTAATTTGCTAGAAATGTTATGTATGAATATTCTACTAATGTATGATGTTCGAAAGAAAGTAGACTGGAGAAAACATTCTGCAGGTTGCTTGTCCCCTTGGGGGAAACAGAAGAATATACTTAATTGCTACTTGTTAAGTGAAAGAGCAGAGAAAGAAAGAAGTGCTGCATGTATTCTGTCTGTGGTTAATGAAAGCAATTCGCTAGAGGTCTCGCAGAGCCTCTGTGAAAATTTGACAGACTGTCAACATTGCAACAATGTTATATCATCAGATACCCAAGCTGGATATTCAAACAATTACAGTAGCAATATCAAATTAATTTGATAGGGAAAAAGGAATAAGATTTTCTATTGCTTCTTCCTCTCCATTCACCTTTCTCCCATATCCTTTCTTATAAACAGAACATTTTGAAGAGCAAATTGAAAAAAGTCAGCAAAGAAAACACAAACACACAGACATGAAGTGGAAAGGAAGATGAAGACAGGGCACTGTTAAACAGACATCAAATATTGGAATTTCATAGGAAGGAACATGTTTTAGAAGAGAATGATGGCATGAAAAGTAATGAAGAATAAAATAGAAATGCAAGCAGAAACAACTTTTATTGGAAACTTGAGTTTTGAACTAATAAGTTTTTCATATTTTATGTTGAAAGTTTAGCTTTCCCAAAGCAAAGTCAACTCTTTCTATTTGAAAACACTCCCAGGGCACTTTATGGTTGCAATTTATTTTATTAGATATCTGAAACACTGTATGTGATGACTGCCATAACAAATTGTTTCTCCTATCAAAGGAAGAGATGATACTGGTTAGGTGTGATTTGAGTGAGTGCCTCATTCCAAAGAACAAAGAAAGGAAGCATGTCTGTTTGAAAACAGAGCTTTCAAATTATTCAGTGATTCCAAAACATTCATTTTTCCTCCTGATTTTTCTTTGAAAATTTCGATTAAAAAAAAAATATCTGAAAATAAATAAATAAATAAATAGTATTCATAGTAAGTGTGGAATAATCAGGAAAGGATGCTCACTGTAAGAAATGCGAGAGGTAAAATTAAGTCCTTCAATCTTTAAATATCTTCTTTTTTCTTTTTTTTTTTCTCTATTATTATTATTGATGTTATTTTTGTTAACATTTACAGTCACAACTGCAGTATCCGAACTGGTACTGTCACAAACACAAAAAATATCTGCACTAAAAAATACAATATTTTATCCTTACAGATGATTGCACTATGGACCTCCACTTGAGAAAGGAAGAAGCTTGTGTGGAAGGTAGGAAGCAGAGAAGGAGAATGATAGATTTTGAAAGGGCAAATCTGGAAGAGTTCTGAAAATTAAGAGATATCTTTGCACACCAAGAGAATAATGAAATTATTTGAAAAGAAAGCAAATTTGCTAAAAATAGAGAACAAGAACTGGCTTCAGGTGCTGAGCATCTTGACTATAAAGAGACACCTCACACAACAATGCTGAGAAGACAATGCATTAATTGACCCTGCTATTGCTATGTCTGAGTGATTATGTTTTATGAAGAACCTCCATCTCCTTCATCTTTTGATCTTCATAAATATAGTTCAAATGTCAAACTTCACATACTGCTATGCCCACCTCTATGTGAAGAAATAGTTATCTGTGAAAGCACCAGAACTTCAACAGCAAGTTCTTCTTTGCCTGTGGTGCCATTTTAAATTATATGACTGAGGGACTTATTCAGCCAGCCCAGCCTCGCTCTCATCATCATTCATAAGGCAGAATGGCTCAGGAAGCAAATCTTTAAATGTCACAGTTTTCTAGTACATTATGATATTTAAACAAAGATCTGTTGGTGTTACAGTACCAAGCTAAAACTGCCCATCCCAAAACTACTGCAAAGTTTTCCATGGTCAGTGACACAAAGTAGGATACTGAGTGTTAATGAATGGTAACTGTTTCAATACATTGATTTTTATTCCTCACTGCATCTGTAGCAAAGCTTTCAAACACCTGTGTCAACTTATTGTTATCTCAGCCTATTTACCCAACAGTAAACTGGCCGTTAATTTCAGTAACACCTTTAATATGATTTGCTGACTTCAATCATTTAGTACATTTTCAGAAGTTAATATTATTCTACTGTGTGGGTATTTCTGAGGTTGTTATGTACTTTAAAAATCTTGCTCTTTTTTTCTCCAGTGTGCAATAGTAGTGCATTTTGTACATGGTTCCATGTGGAATAGAGAAATTAAATATAAGAAGGAATATAGAGATGAGGATAAATTAGGGACATCACAACAAGATTTTGCTAGTTGCCTTTAATAGATGGTTTTAAAGTGCTTATCTTGCTAATGGCTTCAGGAAAATATTCTACTTGAATATTTTATGTTGTTGAATTTTATTATCACAGGCTGCCCAGAGAGGTTGTGGAGTCTCCTTCTCTGGAGATATTCAAAATCTGCCTGGATGTTTCCTGTGCAACCTGTTGTAGAGAATCTACATTAGCAGGGGTTGGACTCTATGATCTCCAGAGGTCCCTTCCAACTCCTACAATTCTGTGATTTGTGGTTTCTCAAGTGCATGCAAGTTCAATGTCATATTCCCTTGTCAGCATTCTTTTTTTTTTTTTTTCACTAGTGATGAGCATATATAGATTTTAAAAATTCAGCACTACCACATCGATCCCGAAGAATATCATTATTTCCCTGTCTAGAAAATCCTCCTCAGAATACGTTGGTTCAGATTTTAACTGTAATAAAGTCCATCTGCTAAAAGATTTACTATCAGTTCCAAGTCTGGCACAGAAATATCTAAAAAATTTACAGGTATTAGCAGTTTGAAACCATCAGTGCTCTAGTAAAATAAATGGCCTCACTGTGGGCAAAGGAACAGGCTTTAGTTGGCAAAGCCCACTCTCAGCCAGCCTCAAGATCCTTTATGCTTTCTGGCTCACAGCCTGAAGGGAACAGCCAACACTTGCAGCACCCTGACAAGGAATTAAAGAACTGCTGTGTCACAGAATCACAGAATATTGTGAGTTGCAAGGGACCCACAAGGATCATTGAGTCCAACTCCAGGCTCCACATAGGACCACCTAAACATCAAATCATACTTTTGAGAGCATTGTCCAAATTCTGCTTGAATTCTGCTTGAGCACCTTGGGGCTGTGACCACTGCCCTGGGGAGCCGGTTACAGTGCCCTTTGTTGAAGAACCTTTTCCTAACATCTGATCTGAACTTTGTATGATGCAACTTCATGCTGTTTCCTCGACTCCCTTGGATCCAATTGCTATTGATTTCCAGTTGTATTTTTTTCATTCTTAATATTATGAAATTTAGTATTATTTTTCAGTACAACTTAGCAGCAGCCCAACATCATCTGCTTTCTCTCTTCAAAGAAACTCGACAGTAGAAAAAGAAACTCAGCACTCAATGCTTTGCTTCTTTTGGAACCGTCTAACTGTTAAAAGGTAACAAGTTATAGATGTTTAAGAGGATTTAACTTAACAGCTACTACCAGCTGTATCTGCAAGATACATGCCTTAACTCCTGTTCCGCTTTCTGAACATTTGTTCTTATTAATATTTAGGTTATGTTTTATGCTAAGAGTTCCCAGGGTAAATGCCCACATAAAATTTCTGTCAGAAGGATATACTCTGTTAATTTGATCAGATGTAAATGGGTATGCGGTATACATATTTGGAAACTAGATGTGATTTGTAAATTTGCAACAGAACTGTTAAGATGTATAACTATGTTGTATCACAATTGATGTTGACTTATCTATTACATTTCTACAAAGGAGCAAATCTTCAAATTTCTAACAATATTACTTTATTTTTCTCATTTTGTTTTTCAAAACCCAAGTCAGCATCATCTTGGTTTTCCCACTGAAGTGTATCTGCACTCTGGAGAAACTGATTATATGCCAACAAGGCACTGTGGATTTTCTTGGCTAAGAAATATCAGTATAGCAGTAATTCTTCTTCTCAATACTTTCTGTACAGGAACTATGTTGTTAATAACTAATTCCATTTTTTTTTTCTAAGAAGTGTGACCCCTTCTGAAGCTCAGGTATCACAGTGTCCAGGTTTAGAAGAATATTTCTAATCCTACAGACCTCACTGTATTAAAATGTTGAGTTACCAAAGCAAAGAAAGCACGTGGATTTTATTCTGGATTTTATTATTTCTGTTCTATGAATTAGAAATTGAATTACTTAAAACTTTATTTGAAGCAATTAATTTCATGTTAATCACTCAAAAGAACATCATGATAAAATTGCAACTAAATTTTTGAAATTAATGTTGGTGAAATAAATCAGTGAGTTTCAAAGATATCTATGACTGTTTACTAATACAAGCAGATACCTAAAATTCAGGGCCACATGGGTTCTTTTGCTGCAGTGAATGAAGAAAACTGACATCTCTTATATTTTCCTGTTTTTAAAAAAGTATATCTGAAATCCTATTTTCTTGAGTAGGAACCTAACAAGGAAATGTTATCTTTGCTAACAGCTTCAACATGCACTTGGCAGTTATTTCATATCTTGGTTTTTTTTCTTAGTCACACTACTGACAATTCAGACATCTCCTTAATACTTTCCAAGGTGTTCTCTCTTTCTGTTTCACGGAGTGATTACATAAATATTGGTCAACAAAAACATTTTTTCCTTTTTATTCACTTTTAGAAGATGACCTGTGCTTATGTTTAGAACAGGGTAATCAGGAACTATTACTTTCTTACAGCTGTCATAAATGAAGAACACTCATCCCACTCAATCTACATGCAGACTCCTTAAATCAAGAACACCTTTCCATGCCTATAAGGACTAAAAAAAATGCAAGAAAGAAAAGAAGGTTCTATTGATCCCACTGCTTTATCACCCTAAACTTATGCAAAGTATTATCTGAAAAGTTGAAATACATAAACATTGAGTTTCAAGGTCTTCTGTTCTCAAAATTCACTCGCTAAAACAATTTGCTCTTCTTAACACTATGTATTTGTAATCATTTGACAGGATGTAGAGTCTGACACATTGGATTTACCAGCATTTATGTGAATTGTTCAATGAGAATAAAGACAGAAATATTTTAACTGACTTTCTAGTGTTATGGAGTACTAAATAAAGATTGTGCAGGGGAAGAGATTAGTCGTAAATCAGTGCACAGAAGTAAAGATAACATTGATTGAAATCAGGCTAATTCAGAAGGAAAAATAGGCAGGCTCTATGTACAAGAAAAGAAGGAAAAGTGTGTTCATTCTACCTCCATAATTAACTTGTGTCTCACCATCAGAGCATCCTGATGGCTCAGACACTAGTGCGTTTATCCTCTCAAAGCCCGAGATAGAAGCAGAGAATATTTCGGAAGCCATAACTCAAATGTGTATAAATATAATATGGAAAGTCTGTGGCAAAAGTAGAGTAGGAGTGTGAGTTCCAACTCACTATCTCAACATATCCTTCACATAAAAATAATAAGAATTATCATTCGTATAATAATTAAATTGCTTAAACCATGGCCTATCTTGATACCTATATTGTATAAATGCTAAGTAGAAACTTCCATTTTATTTCCTTAACATATCCTTCACATAAAAAAAGCAAGAAATTACCGTCTGTATAATGATTAATTTCCTTAAACCGGTCTATCTCAACAACTATATTATATAAGTACAAACTTCCATTTTATTTCTGAATCTTTAATTCCCAACAAAAGTAATTTTAAAAATTCAAAATCTTTCCAGTTCTGGTATTAATTAAATGGAATGCCTCTCTTCAACTGTATCTACAACACACATTACTACAAACACATTAGAAATCGCTGAACTATTTGCATCATAACTGAAGAACAGATTAATGGACCCACCTGTTGTTTCCCTTGTGCAAGTACATAAGTAACAACATAAGCAAGTGAAACAGTTTGGAATTCCGGAAAACTTTGGTGTTTTCCTGTTTGATTTAAACAGGAAACAATGACAATTATTCTATAAAATCTTTTGTACAGGTTTTTTTTTTTTTTTTCAAAATAAGTATTTGAAGTGCAAATCTGAAATGCTGTTCTAGTCTTGAGGAAATAAGGAACTGCAAATCTTCAGAGGTACCAGCTTCACTGTCAGTGTCATTATTGGAAAAATTAGCATTTGAATACCCTTGCAATGTGGAATAATTTGTTTCTTCCTTGTGAAATTGTTCAGCATTGACTTATCACAGTTTCTGCTTCACAGCTGCCTGAGACGGATCAGCTAATCAATAGTGTCCAAACTGTGAATGTTCTCATTCTTCTGCTAGTTGACAAGTTCAGTGTATTCTTACAGCTATGGAGCTAAATACTAAAGAAACAGAGTGCATCTGCTATTTCCAACTGAGACTGACTTTGTAGGACCAGAAACTGATGTATAGATGACTACCAGAAAAACAAGTGAATGTTTTTTCTGAATCTACGTAATAATCACTTGATTTCTTAACTATTCTAAAAAAGCTGTGTGTATGTACAGCATTTTTTATATGAACAGCTCTATAAGGAGTGCAACAGTGAGCCAACTGATTATACTATTATGTATATTGAATACTATTCAACAAGATGAGGGCAGTGTTATAATCTGTTCCTTCACAACATTCTTCCCTCTTAAACGGTTTAAAATATTATTGCTTTCTTTCTTCTTGAGAAAAACAAAGCAAAACAAGTTCAATTTTTTATCTTCTATTCCTAAAATAAACCAGCAAGGCGAAACCTTAGCAGCATAGCAGGGTCTTATATTCAGAACTCCTTTGGCTTTGCATGAACACGAAACAAAAGAGATATTAATCCCAATTTCAGAAAACAAAACAAAACAAAACAAAAAACATTTGAAAACTGCTCTGAACTCTGATTTATATTATCATTTATGGTCACATTTATACCTAGTAGACTTCTGACGCCTTATTCAGATGTTGAATCATTATATTCACATCCTTTTAACATCTGCTGAACTACTTTTGCCACTTGACTGAAATACTTGCCTCACAAATATCTCAGAGCACTTGGTTTGAGCTAATTCTGTTTCCAAATGAGAAAGACTAGGATCCCAATTAGCAAGGCCTCTCAATAAACTGTGTCCCATCAGCAGCAGGGCACCAGGGTCACCAGGACAGCCCCTGCCCCTGGCACCTGGCACCTCCCTGGGGCCGGGGATGGGCCAAGGTTGGTCTGTGGGTGGACCCAAATTGGCAGGAGCCATGTCTGGGCAGGGCTCTAGGGAGACTGAGCCAGGCCCTGTTGTGACCTCACTGGGGCATGAGATGACAGACTGGGTCTGGTGTGGGGTCCTGGGAATGGGCAGGAGCAGGCAGGAGCTGTCAGGGCCAGCATTGCTCTCAGGGTGATGACATTCCAGATCCTGCAAACATCCACTGTACTGCATCTGTCCTACATGGAAGAGAAAGTCTCCCAGACTGAAGCTAAAGAGAATAAAATGGTGTAGCAAATAAGTGATATCTATTGGCTTTTCAAGTCTGGGAGGAAATCCTTAATACAAAAAATACACCAAGATGAATAAATATGTGCCCTCTGTTTCATCAAAAATTGTTAAGTCTCAAGGAGAATCGTAGAGATCTTTTCTCATAGGAAGACAGCTGATTGAATTTCCTATATCTCAAGAGAGAAGCAGAACATTCAGTACCAACCAGAAACAGAAAGTGGGAAATTACTGCCACTACAGTAAATCATGGAGCCAAACTATGATGATATTCTTCTACAGACAAAACCTTATATCAGGTGCTCAGGATAAGCCTAAAACAGTACTTACTGAAGACCGGGATGGCAAATTTCAATGTACAGGAAAAGAATAACTTCATTTCAGGGCTGGATGAGTCAAAAGTAGCTCAGGGGCAATCATCACATCAACTTCCTTGAAACCATTGACATCACATATAGCTATGTCTTCCAGCTCAGTTCATGTTTTCACAAAGAGTCTTTGCAACTGCCACTTAGAAGACTACCCTTAACAATGAAGTGAACACTCAGGACTTCTTAGATGTAGAAGGAAAAGCCTTTTTAACTGAATTTCTTGAAATAATATGGCAATCTTCTTTTCTTCACTATGCTCACTATGATCTATATTTCTGATCAATGCCCAGATTAAAACACTAATGTATATGAGATCATTTTGATGCTTTCCAGATCTATGATTCTCTGTGCTTTCACTCAGTCAGAAAAGCAATACAATTTTGCAGAAATTCTGATATATCACTGAGGTTTGCATACAAAAATAGATGTCACTGCAAGGTAAGCAAGAGCATTACAATTAAATTCTAATTTCGAGTAGGAAATCCTTATTCTGGTATCATCCATGTTCATAGCTGCAGTAGAAGTTACATCTTTTTATTTCAAATACAACCAGGGCTGTGACCATCTACTGTAATTCTATTTAAGCAATAAAAAAAAAAAAATAAAAAAAAATCTGCAAGAAAATAAACTTAAACTCTACTAGAGTTAAAACCAGGTAAATTACAAAAGCTGTAATGAAATCAAAATTATAGATGTGTCATTTGTCTTAGCTTTTCATTTCAAAGTGAATGAAATGTGATAGCCTCTGCTTATCTGCTCAAATTGAGTCTTACAAAATTGTTGCTAATGTACTACGTAATTTAACCCCCCCCCCCCCCAGAAAACACAAATCTAGAACGTTACAATGAAATACTCAAAATTTTAGCTGGAGTTTGAATTAAAATTTCTCAATACAAATCATTTCTGTGCTTTCAATTAAAGGTCAAAGATAAAATCAGAAGACTAAACATGCAAATCTGAATGTCAGTGCTCTTGTTCATCTCTGCATACAACAGAAAAAGTTAATTTGGTGTGAAAATATATTAAAAATTGTAAATTTCATATTTCACATCAATATGCAATCCTCACCTTCACACCAAAATGTACTTTTTGCTCCTTCCTTTGAGTCAGCAGAAATACAGAAAATTCACATAACAGCAAGGAAAAAGCAACAATAAAAACACATACAAACAAATGAAAATCGCCCAATAGAGACTATAGAAAGCATTGGGTAGCAAGTGAGAATTTTCTCATCTATCTCGTTATCCCACCAAAATAATTTGATCATGACTCCAGAACACTTTCAAAAAGTTATTTTTCCTTGGAAAGAAAACAGAAGAGATCTTAGAACAAAATGGGTTACTAGTCCTAACTGTTCACATAAAGCACTACATTTAGTTAAATTTTAGTCTTATGGAAGAAAGCTAAGAAAGAAAATTTTGTATTTCTGCATCCTTCCTGTGAGGTAGCTATATTTGTGAACATCTTTTTTATTACAAATCTCTAAAAATCAAGCTATCATTATCTTTTATCAGCTAAAATAGAAGTGATACTATGGTTTGGGACTTGTGGACATTCCATTGGATGGAAAGTAGCCTAGCAGAAAAGGACCTTGGTGATAGTCAACAAGTGATCAAGATGGACAGCGGCACCCTGGCCTTTATCAGAAATAGTGTTGCCAGAAGACTACAGAATTGATTGTCCCCTTCTATGCAGCACTACCTCAAATGTGTTTTGCTCCCCTCACTATAAGAAGGACATTTTGTTGTTCAAATTTGTGCAGAGAAGTGCAACAAGGATGGTGACAGGACCGGAAAACATAACTTATGTGGAGTGACTGAGGAAACTGAGATTGCTTAGTCTGTAGAAAAGAAGGCAGAAGGGAGACCTCACTGATCTCTAAAACTATTTGAAAAAAGGTAACAACAAGGAAGTTGTTGGTCTATTTTCTCAGGTAACAAGTGAGAGGATGTAAAAAGCTCTTGCATGTTGCTAATCCGAAATTTTATGAAATGAATGTCTTTATTCCCCCTGATTCTCCTTGTAGGTCTATTTTTCACCCTTGACACTTAAGCCTTCAGTACTTCTGGTGTAAAGATTAATAGAAAGGGCTGTGATAACTGTAGCCAGAGGATTAGACATCTTTTACTGTGTTTAGTCTTGATTAGTGCTTTCTAATTAATATTTTCCTCTCCCTATTGACATCATAAACATCTTCCTAAACACTTCATATCTAAATGTTTTCTGACTGTCCTACTTCAAGAAACAAGTCAGCAAAATTAAATATGAGAGGTTGCTATTAAATTAAATAGTTAAACTTCAGGTAAGAGCAATCTGGCGGATGGAGCAAGTGACTCGTGGAGAGTCCCTGCCCCAGTATTCTCTGGAACTCTTCAGAGCTTCTTAGTGAATTTTTCAACCCCATTTTTGTCCTAAATTCAACTTTTCTTTCTTATTTCTTCCAAATAACATTCAAAACCTCCTTCAGTTTCCCCAGCAGATCAGTACATGCTCACAGCACATAATAATGTAGTCCGTTAAGGGATGGAAATTTTTTCTGTTTATAAGTAGCTGAGACAAATTTCTGAGCAACTCTGGTCATGCCCCATATCTGCATAGAAAAGGACAGATACCCACAGTAGGTGTTGGGTTGCTATCTTGTTTGAAGGACCTGATCTGTATGCAGACTTCCCTGGACTTTTGCAATACGATGCAGCGCTGCGCCAAATGAGAAGTATTTTCTGTTTGTGTAGCCATTAGCTGGTAGAAGTTTTAGTCTTTCCTCATCATTTCCTTGCTTCATCTAGATAATCTTATTTTTAAATTGGAAAATCACAAATATGAAACGGTATTGATGGTTCTTATTTCAGAAGTAATGCTGGAGTAGCATAAAAAATGACAATCCTCCCACGCTTTACAGGTTTAAACAACTCTGCTGAAATCTATGTAGAAAAGATGTTTAATCAAAGGCTACTGTCTAACACTGCAAAACAAGTTTGATTTATTCAACTTTCTCTTTATTTAATTTATTTGATACAAAAGAGAATAAACCTTTTAAAATACTGAGTTAGATGTTAATTGTCAGGAATAATTTTTTTTTAATTACTGTTCCCTAATGGCCTTTTAAATAAATCAATAGAATCTTAAATACAGTGCTCTAGATCTGCTTTTAAGTCTAAATACCTTTTATATAGAACTTGTGAACACAAAAGATGAATATGATAAGCATTATATAAGAAGACAAACAAAATCTTTTTTAGTAATTTGTATATAATTATTACTAATTCAGTTATTAAAGATCGTTTTAACAGGTGTAGCAGTCCATTTCTATCTCATCATCTTTTAAGTTGAAAGGAATGGAATGAATCAGATAAAGAAGCAGACTAGTATAAAAAAATGGTAATGTTTGTTATTTGGGTTCACTTGTCTGTAAAGATAGCACCGTTTACAACCATATTTGTTGTTTTATAATATTTTTAAGATTGGTCTTTTAATGTCTTTAAAATTCCTTAGAATTTTTACATCATGATTATTCCTTTTTGGATTCCAAGCATCTAAATGCACAAAGGTGTAATTGAGTATCTTCTTATTGCTCTAATCATTACATTATAAATTATGACAGATAAAAATAAGAAAAATCACAAAATAATGTAAAGTAATTTAGTGACTTGTGGATGGATGAAATAGCCATACTAAAAGCCTCAAGCTTTTTTTAATATTAAAATATAAGTGCTTAGATTTAAATAGGACTTCATCCTTTTATTCAGCAAAAAAAATTGGAAGAACTGATGATTCAAACTGCAATCAATTCCCGGACAATGTTAAAAATTTGTGTTTGTTAATCCTAATTCCCATGCTGCTCTCCCACTTGTACTTTGCTTCATATATTCTTCTCCAAGATGACCCTTCAACAGGTATGATCGGGATTTTTCTACCCTGATTCTGTTTTATCATACACACTCAAGACTGACTGTTCTAGTTTGATTGCAGATTATTGCTCTGCAAGATGTAGTTCTGTTGTGAATAGACGTACCTAAGTCAAAACACATCAAGGTCTGAAGGGAATGCTGGATAAAAAGGGGTTTGCAAGTTTCTAAATAAACATTTCTGAGAGTAACTTTACATTATCATTTCCAAAAATCTTGGCCAGATTTTCAAAGTACATTTCAGCCATGGTTAACTCTTAAAGAATGGGAAGATATATTGTTCTGAAGCAAAAAAGAAAAGTCTGTTTTGTAAAGAACAAACTCATTTTTGAGGAAGTGATTGAAGACAGAAGTGTTGCAGCTTAACTGGGGATCAAAATCAAATGAAAGACCATAGAAATTGAAAAACTTAAAAAAGGTGTCAGAGAGAAAATGAGGCTTCTATGTAGTGTCTTAGCAGTTACTGCCTTTTTCAGAAAAGATTAATATCAATGAGCATTTGAAATATGAGTCTAAACATGGTCAAACCAAGTGCTTAGTACAAAGGTAGTGCTTAAGACATTTGTGTTCTACTCCAAGAACAAAAAATCTACACTAGTATTCCCAAGATTCTTTTCCCTAAACTGGCTGCCACTATCTGAGAATGTTACTTGTGTATATATATAATAGAAACAAAGACTGTAGTTAAGAAAAAGGGGGTCTTAGGTTCTTAATCATTTTGTGGCAAAAATAATAGAAAGCCTCTATAATTATCTCAAGATTTTCATCTAACTGAGCACAAAGAAGAGTAGATAGATGTATATAAAATATGCCATATACTTTTTACTACCATGGTCATTAATGTTCCAAGCATAAAGCATGCTTTATTACCTAGAAATTCATACCATTTGCATTTTAGCAGGTTTTTATTTGAGTTTACCCTCTCCTTTCATTTTCTATGAATCTATATAACAGCTAGAGAAAGATAGTAAATGAGAATTATAGAAATCAAATATGTTCATTCAAATAATTTAAATTTGTTACTTCCTGCTATATAAAACATACTGTGACATACCAAGATCATCAGAGGATTATACTGATGCACATATTTTTTTTCTCATTTGCAATGCACCTTTTACTAGTTTTCTTCATTTAAAGTACTGATTTAAAATTTGAGCTCCTGAGAGTACCCTTGTACAGACAACAAATACCTCATTGTCATTTATATGCTAGCTGCAAAGAACTAGTGTATATATACTGCAAAGTATGCAGTAATCACATATTTTCTTTAATAGTTTGCAATTTTTTTATAATAAAGCTCAAGTATGCCATCACCCACATTCATTAATACTTGTTTTGTAAAACTGGGATGTATAGAGCAACCTAAGGTTTTTTTTAGCATCAGCATTCACATTTCTGCTGATATGGAAATTATTTGAAGGAAATTACTGTTTTTACCAGAACTTTAATCTTCTGTACTTTGACACATTGCAAGGTCTTTTCTGTAACTCTTGAATTAAATTAGTATCTACTCTTCTGTAACTTCTTAATCTACAACAGCCACTTTCAATAATATCATTAATCCAAGATGCAAATGAAACCTCACATCTGCACTTTATACCTCTGGGCATCAAATCATATAATTATAAGAGATATTTTTTCCCGTATTTGATTATTTTTATCTTCAAAGAATCTGAAGGGAATGCACAGTGCTATACCAAAAATAGGTTTTATTAATAAAAGAGAGCTCTAGTCTTAAAAATATCACCTCAATTTTAATATGGTATCTTCTTGAATATTATACAGTTGTGCTCCTTAAAGATACAACTTTGCAACAACACTGAGGGTGAAATTTAGTAAGACCAACATGACCATCTTAACAGTTAAAAATTAATCTTCTTTCTTATCTAGCCTTGGCCTTTCATGATAAGGAGTTAGCAGAGATTGTATATTAGTGGAGTTGTTGCACTGTTTTAAAAGTTACAATAGCACTGTGCTATGTACAATCAGTCAACACCAGTTATTACTACCATGAACTTGTCAGACACATTTTTCATTAATTAATATCAAGTATATAATCACAGGCAATATTCAAAATGAAGACATATACAAAAGGCACTATCTTGTTTTTGTTATTTATTTAAAACACATTGACTGAACATCAGAAGTATTTTTCATATTTCTCATAAACAATGTTTTGATAACTCATTTCACACATTTCCTCATTGGTTTTGCAACATCTTTTCACTTCCTTATGCAACACATAAGTTTGGAAGACATGCAGTGGAAGTGAGGACTTGGATCAATAATTTGAAAGTTAAAGATACAGGAGCATCTATTTCTCCCAGAAGAGACAGTTTCCCACCGTGCATGAAATCTTGTCTACTTTGGAAAATAAACCTGTTTTTAAAATCAGTTAAAATATTACATAAAGATAACATCTTTGTCATCCGGTCATGCTAATGATCTTCCTGAATATATTGTTAACACAGTCATAATTTTGAATAAAATAAAACGACTTCACTGATGAAGAAATAAAGAAGGAGGAAAATAATACATTTTTAATGGTAATTCTCTGTTACATTTCACAGTGTTCTCCTGGATAACCTGGCAGCCCACGGCTTAAACATGTGTACTCTTCTCCACGTAAAGAACTGGCTGGATGACGAGGCTGTTGTATTAGGCGTTAGCGGGGACTTGAGATGTAATGAGATGTAGGCCCCCCCCATGCTGTAATGGGCAAGGATGAACTGTCCTCGGAGAGACGGCAAACAACTTGGAAGGACTTATCTAAGGAAAATACGCGGGCACGAAGGACGGATAATTGTAACCGACAGCAAGTTGCTCAGCAAGTATTAAGCAATCCCGCCCACCGACCAGGAGCAGTCACACTGACTCAGCATCTCATGTACAGCGTGTGCCGTAAGAATGATTGGACAAAGGATACATGACTAAACCATGGATTGTTAGAATGACACGTGTACAGATATTATCAGTGTTAACAAAGATGTACTTAAAGGCTTTTACGACCCCAATAAACACCATTTGCTGCATCCCCATATTGGTGTCTGTGTTGCAATGGCCCTAGTGAGGGGAGATCGCTAGTCCCCAGCGGAAAGCAACTCATTAATGGGGACGTCACCAGGCCCAGAGAGTGATGGTGAATGGAGTTAAATCCAGCTGGCAATTGGTCGTGAGCAGTGTTTCCCAGGGGTCAGTATTGAGGTTGATCCTGTGTAATATTAGTATGTATTGACAATCTGGACAAGGGGGTTGAGTGCACCATCAATAAGTTTGCCGGTGACACCAAGTTGGGAGGAAGTGTCGATCTGCTTGAGTGTAGGAAGGTTTTACAGAGGGATCTGGATAAGCTGGTTTGATGGGCTGAGACCAATTATACGAGCTTTAACAAGACTAAGTGCCAGTCCTACACTTCAGTCACGGCAATGTAATGCTATAGGCTTCAGACAGAGCAGCTGGAAAAAATGCATGGAGAAAAAAGATCTGGGAGTGTTAGCTGACAGCCAACTAAATGTGATCCAGCAGTGTGCCCAGGTGACCAAGAAAGTCAATGGATCCTGGCTTGTATCAGAAATAGTGTAGTCAGCAGGACTAGAGAGATGATAGTCTGTCCCTCTGTACTTGGCACTGGTGAAGCCACACTTCAAGTCACTTTTGGACACCTCACTGCAAGAAAGACATTGTGACTCTGGAGTGTTCCAAAGAAGGGCAATGAAGCTAGTGAGGTGTCTGGAGCACAAGTCTTATGAGGAGTGGATAAGGGGACCAGGATTATTTAGTGTGGAGAACAGGAGAGGAGATCTTACCACTCTACAACTGCCTGAAAGGAGGTTGTAGTGAGGTGGAGTTCAGTCTCTTCTCCCAGGTAACAGTGATAGGATGAGATGTAATGGCCTCAACTTGCAGCAGTATCCAGTTGGATACAAGGAAAAATTTATTCTCAGAAAGAGCGGTGGGATTTTGTAACAAGCTGCCCAGGGAAGTGTTCAAGAATCATATAGTTGTGGCACTGAGGGACATGGGATAGATGGCACAGTGGTGATGAACTGATGGTCAGGCTTGATTTTAGAGGTCTTTTCGAGCCTTAATGATTCTATGATTTTGTTATTCAAGATTGTTTTCCTAACGCATATTCATCTAGTTTTTCTAGCTTAAATCACCTCCAAGATTTAGGGGGAAAAATAAAGCAATACTATTTGTATGTATATATTTACACATAAATTGTACATAAATTATGTGGATGTCCTGCTTCAAAAATGCAAACTAACACAAAATATTCAAGGTTTTAATTTTCCTGTCTTGGCACCTGGTGTAGACATTTTCACTGTTTACATTTCTAGATAGGTAAGAAACATGACAGTATCACACCCTTCCCTCTAGAACACCAATAGCTCATATTTGGTTCTCAGATCTGTTTTGTTAACTCCTTTTCAGTATGAATCAAGGTTTTCATAACTGCTATTCTGAGTGCAGAAGTGTGACATGGAAGTCACACTTCTGAGAGTCTGGACAAAAGCAAAAGATATTGCTGATATCAGAAATTAATAATAACAATAACAATAACAGAAATATTGAAAAATGATGCAAAAAGGAGCAGCCAAAATCTCTTTTACATCTAAACTTTAGCCCTTGTTGGAGGGCAACTTGAAATGCATCTAATCATCAGGTCATTACCATTTATTAAAAGGATTAATCTAAGAATTTATTCATCTTGAAATGGAAAATGTTAGTGTTAGAAATAGCTTATTTGCAAACCATTCTGAATGATAGAATGGCCTTTGTAGTAAGATACAATCTGAAAAACCTAAAGCATAAAAAATTTTTCCCCCTGAAGGGAGAAGGGAAATATTAAAAAGGTATGAAAGACATTGGAGGTTTTGGTCTTCTTTTAAATTATCAAATATTACACTCCTTATGAGTTCTGATTATACTTCATGCTAAATTTTTATATACTAGGATTCATCAATATTGTATCAATTTTAAAGTGAGCTTTGAACTTCACTCACTGGTTCTAGTCAGTTTTGAATGGCAGAATTCCTTACAGGATAAATCCAGCAATAAGAATGAAGAAAATTATGCAGAAAGCAAGGTACAATTGGGCTAGATCATGGGTTTTTTTGGCAGTCAGTTCCAATTGAAATGCTAAGTTTGGAATTTTATTACTGTACTTTTTGACAGCAGTGAGCATCATTAGAACAATCCACAACATTCAACCTGTTAGTTTCAGAAAATCATTTCGCCAAAAAGCTGTTTGACAATACACACTGCATGGTGTTTTTTTTGTCAGAAGCTATTGTATGCTTGTTCATCACAGAACTTGAAAGTGAAGAATATTGCCAGATAACTCAAAACAGCTTTCTGAAACTCTCAGATAAAGGGATTAAAACATATTTCTTGATACATATATTTAATAAGAAGCACGCAGCACAACAGTTCTGAGGAAAGTTCTATTTCTGCAACAAAAGTTCTTGTTAAGAGATATGTAGCACTTAGAATTTCATTTTTTTTCCAAGATAAAACATGAAAATCTTGCCCATGGGCAAGTTAAAATACTTTTATATAAGTATAAACCTGAACTTTAAACATGCATTTTGTGTACTATGCCATTCTTTTCTGTTTAATTTGTGACACACAGACTCCCGTATGTGCACAATTCTATTTAATAATGATTTTGATCTCAACAGCTCATTGCCAAGGAGAAAGGACTTGAAAATAAATTGACCATGCTGCTATGACTGACTTTAAAATTGTATCACTTCTATTTATACATCCATTCATAACATTTCCTTTTGAAACAATGTAATAAGCTAAAATTTAAGAGGAACAAAGAGAATGGGGAAAACCACATGCAAAGTTTCACATGTGAAAAGTTTCCAGAAATTTAGATGAAAATGTGTCACATTAACAGAAAGCATTGTAGGCAGCCACAGTAAATTATTGAAAAGCTTGTAATGGATGACTATCAATTTAACTCAATGGTCTGTGATAGCAATTGTCCTGTTTGCAGAGTTGCAAAGCCTGATCTCATGAAGTCAGTTAAGAAAAATCTAAGACTCCTTCCAGACTGACAAAACAGTTGAAAATTATAGCTGTAGTTTGCTTGGGTTTCCTGGAGTTTCTTTCGAATTTTATGGTTTCCTAGCTCTCTTAGTTGCTTTCTTTTCCTCTTGACTGTAGCTGTTCTCAGTGTATTAAAGGAGCAATTCATGCATGTGAGTTTGTGATGTGTGAACAAACCAGACCTGCATAGGGTCACTCACATCAGCTCCAGCTGGCCTGAGAGGTCAGATGGGCCTGTGCAGGCAGCTGCAAGCCTGCAGGACATCCACTGTGGCTAGAGGACAGCTGCTGAGTTCGTTTTGAGACAAGGCCAGGCCTCAGCCAGCTCACCAACTTGCACAGCTCTTAGAAGCCCTCTTCAAGATGGCAAGTGGATTTTCAGCACGTCTGACTGTCTGTCCAGTCTCTCTCTGCGGTCCCTGCAGCAGCCCAGCCTATCTCTTTAAATGCAATTTTAAATGCTCAAGGCTTCACTCTGTCCTCTTGGGTTACTTCTTGTCACCTTTTCTACTTTTTAATAAACACAACTTCTTTTCAGTGCTTATATGTTCTTCCATTTCCTCTCTGTGCTACACAAGCAATACTCTGTATTTTCTCTGTCAGGCAGCTACAGGAGTGAGGGGAGCTTTGGTCTGTAATTGTGAGCAGTCCCCTACAATTCATGACCCTCAAGGTCTGACCTGGCTTCAGCTGGGACAGACCCGATTTTCTTCTTAGTGTCTGGTATGATGCTGTGTTTTGGCTTTAGAAGGAAAACAAAGCTGATAACACATCAGTGCTTTAGTTGTTGCTGAGCAGTGCTGTATAAATTCAAGGTGTTATCCTCGTAGAGAAAATGAGCTTTTTATCGATTTGCCTAATAGTGGGTAAAAAGTCAAACAATCAGCGCAGAGTATTAATGGTACAAACCAACAGTAATAAAATATCTCCCTTGCAAAGGCAACAGAAAATCTAGAGTTTTATTTTTCTTTCATTCTTTAAGTTGAATTTTCATGTGTAGTATCATTATAATTAATCGTTATTTTGAAAATCTTATATTAATAGATTCTTCATTTTTTAAACTCTTGATCAATACAAAAAAATCCCTGTACATCCCAGACATCAATCCGTGCATTAACAACAATAATTATTTCCTTTAGGATTCATTTATGAATATGTAATTGAAACTCCTTCTTCCAGACATATTACAAATGTTGCCTTACAATAGCATCACTGATACAAAGTACATAAAATATCTGTAAAAATAAAAAGGCAGATCACGCAAACTGTGGACTAATCAAGAAGATTCCCCCTATCCATCTCAGATGTACATGTATATGCATGGATATGTGCATGTAAAAATAAATAAAACAACCCACGAATACAATAAATACAGAAATTAGTTGAAGTAAAATAAATACTATTCCTTTTTTTTCTTTTTTTTTCCAAATAAACAGTGGCAGAATTACTCTGCTTTACTGAAAATAATGATGCCACCATATCATTTGGAGGTATTGGTATACATGCTTTGCTCTTCTCTGCTATTATTTAGTTCTTCACAACAAAATGTATTTTATAACATAAATGTTATATGTGTCAATTAGACAGAAGTGAAATGTTCTAAAACCTTACTAATAATTACTGGTACTCATTTATTGGTCAAGGAAGGAGAGAAGGAAGAAAGGAAGTAATAGAGCTACAGGTATCTGATATAAAATGCAACACAGTATCAATATTTCCATAAATGATGGTCTGCATCCAGATAACATATACAATGTGGACTATAAAATATCATTAGTAGTAGATTCTGATTTGTGTTTCCCTGAACTTGAACTGTTTTGAGTAATGTATGAGCACACCCAAAATAATTCTAGACATGATAAAATACCACAAGCCAGAAAGCTATAATAGATCACTGGGGAGCGACAAAGATGTAATTTTTCTTGTATCTGCAGTAGCTGGATGTTTTTTAAGTTACAAACCCAGAAGTTTCAAAGCCTTGTTGCTTCAGTTCCACATTGTGAAGGTTTTTCTGTTTTTGTTTGTTTATTTCTTCTTCTTCTTGTTTTTTTTTTAACCAATTTTCTTATGGAGAAATTATGACACATCTGTCTCCTTTACCTCTTACCAGAAAAATATTGATGCTAATTCTAGTGAAAAAAAATAAGCAGAAGATCCTCCACTAGAGATCAGAACACTCAAATCAAGATCTATTCCTAAAAACTGAGCCTTCTTTATTTTTTAGGTAAGGAATAGAATTCAACTAGTCTTATTTTTTTTTCTATTTTCTCATATAATTTTCACAGTATGTTTTAAAAGTTTAATGCACCCAAAGTACAAGAAGGCTTGTAATAAACCTGTCAAAGGAATTGCTTGTAATTTACTTGTAAAGACATTATTTCCTGAGATTCTGGCTCTTTTCTCATGTAGTTCTTCCTGAGATGCTGCAGAACCCTGAAAATGGATGTTGACAGAATAACGTCCAGTGGTAGCTGCTATCCTCATATGCTGGCTGAAATGTCTGAGTAAAACTAGGTTTAAATCAACTTCTTCTTGCAAAGAAAAAAATGGTATTTTTTTTTCTGACTTAATTCTTTTATTCTAAAATAATTGAACCTTGTGGTGTATAAATACATCTTTCTATTTGTTAACATGCTTTTAACAAGTTTAACTGCTACTATTTTGAAGGCTATTAGCTTTCAACTAGTTTTGTTGGGAACTCATTAAAATGGTAGTTTTAAAGGACTGAGTTGAACAAACTCTGTATTCCACAATGAATTTTACATTGGCAAGCATTCAGCCAGTGTGTGAATAAGGAATTATTTCTCACTGTCTCTTTCAGTGCAGCTCTTCAGACAGCAAGCTGTCCAGAGGGTTTCCTGTGGTGTGCAAATGGCCTCTTTAGGGAGAAAGGTAATGGGGATATGATCTGATTTAATGTCACTGTCCTTAACGTTTGTAAATCCTGGGTTATGCTCAGCAGGAGACAGAACACGGCTCTTTGTCCTTGATAGCTAGCAGAAAAGATCCCTCTCCGTCCTTCTTGTCTCAAAAAGAACAAAAAAACACAGTATATTTTTCTGTGGTACTTCCCTCTACCAGGAACATTGCATACCAAGTCAGATTCTTCCTGCTGGTGCTTGCTTTTTTTCTGTAAATAATGGGACACTCTGCACCTGTTCTCTCTTTTTTTCTGTAAGAGTTTCTGCAGCATACCCACAATTGCTTTCAGAACTAGATCTAAACAGCCTTCCTCTCAGGAAGAGTCAAATTAGACCCATATAACACATACTAGTATAATCAGAATGGAAGACTTGCCTTCAGCAATGCAATTTACTTGTTTCCGTATTTAAACAATGTAACTGCTATTATTAATGTGCACCTTAAAAAAGTAATTTTTGGAAGTCATAAGACATGCTACTTTGTGAATTTATATACTAATTATTTTGGTATTTTTATTTTCTGTCATATCATTCCTTGTATATGAACTTATTTTACTCCTTACAGTCTTTGTATGCAATGTTTATGCAGATATTGAGAAATACAATAATAGATATCTCTTCATAGGATGTACGGGAATTTTATTTTATATTTCTTCCACAAGTCAAAATCAGTAGATTTAGCCCATTTTTAACTGTTCACGGTGTGAGACATTTCATTATGATTCGTGTTAATAATGCAAGTTATTTCATTATGATTTGTGTTAATAAGGAGGTACTAATAGATTGCCATATAAGGGAAAGACTAAAAGCTAATGCATACTAACTAAAAAGGGAGAGAGTAGATGTCACGTAGAGGAGCAGCTTGAGCAATGCACTTGAAGAATGAGCTGGTGGTCACAGATAAAGAAGAAGACCTTCACCCCACCCCCAGAAGGACCAGCTTGTGGTCACAAATGAGGAAGAGAACCAAGCTTGTGGTCATAAACAAGGAGGAGACCCTTCACTCCCCACCCCAGAAAGAGAGACACCAAACCCAAGAGCAAGTTCACACATGTGCAGGGTTAAATGGCTGAAATGATAGACGCTGAAGCAATAATTGGGTGATCGGAACTGGGGGTGGACATACTGTAAATCCTTTTGCAAGTCATTCTTACAAATCATTCTCTATACCCTATAAAAAAACCCTAACACCCCTCTCTTGGGTGTGCATGTTGGTGGAGTGCAGACTCCCTGCACACCTAGCACTGCTTACTTGATTTATATCATAATAAATAAATTCATGCAACAATTGGCGGTTGCTATCGATGAATTTATTACAACAGTATAGCTCAACTCCAAATGCATTGTCAGCATTATATTTCTTCATGCAATATGTTTCCTCTCATATTTTTTTTTTGTGATTTCATGAAAACTTTTACCATTTTTCTTTTTTGAAAATCATTGCTACTGAAAAAAAAAAAAAAAAAGAAATGAGTCTCCTGTCCTCTAGATATCGAGCAATTCAAAACAATTCAGTGACTACTTGACAACACTGTAACTATACAATGTAACTACCTCTGACTAATCCTGGCATAATTCCTAGGTCATGCTGAAAGTAATGCCTTATATTTATTTCCTTGGAAACTACAATAGATACAAAGAGCACAATGAGACTACTTGATAGAGCAAATTCTCAGCCACAAAACATTATTATCATAGTCACCACCACTAGCTATGCATTTTTGCCAGTGATGAGCAAGAGCCTGTATGCCGTGTTTGTAAAAATCTCCATGGCTGTCCAGAGTGTGTCTTGTCTTTCACATTGCTGTCACCACTGCTGAAATGCATCCTCCACCACCTCACTGTGCTAGTATGGCCAAAGCCAAATCTCAGAACTAGGTGTGGCAGCAGTGTTTTCAGGTGGTGTCATATACACCACATTCTCTGTTAAAAATCATAATATATTGATTCTGCAATGAAAATTACTCTGGTAGTTACGTATATATTAGCTTTCCAAGTTGCTTGCCAAGCTCTTGTAAAGCCACAACATTAATTATAATGTATCACTCCTAGCTGAGTGAAACATTTCTAAAGGATGTGGGTTTTCTTACTTTTTCTAAGTAACATCAAAGGTTTGTCAACTATTGACATAAAAAATACAAATCTATCTGGACATTAATGTTTAAGTTTCTGGCAAGGTTACATTTTTTCTTTACACAGGCTTTAACAGATCCTTCAGTTCAGACAAAACATCTTCCTAAACACTGAACCAACCCTGCAGAGGTCAGAACATGCCTGAGACTGCTTGGAAAATGGTTTAGAGTTTCTAGTACCGTAAGGAGGAAAATTATTGTACAGAACATAATAGGTCTTTTCAAAAATAGTTTTGCGGGTCTTTTTTTAATCAAAAATAAAAGTAATAATGAAAGTTTTTTTCTCAGACACATTTGTGCATAATCAAATCACATGACTAAACTGTGACTCTAAAGGACTTTATCAAAATTTGTCATGATATTGTAATTTTTCAGCTGATGGGTTTTGTCATTTGGATGCAACATTTAAAAATTGCAGTGAAACAGTAAAAAAAAAATAGTCTTCTTAAAATATATTATGAATAAATCCTTGTTTGTGGGCAATATAATCTCAAGAAACGACACCAATCATTCCATTATGGAATACTATTTTTTTAAAAAACCAACTCGTTCCCTATGATGTCAGTGTAGTCTGTAAGTCTGTACTAAGAAAATATTTGATTTCTTTGTTTTCTGTTACAATGGAAATTCATTTATTCTGTAGTAGGTCCCAGCACTGGATTCAGACAGTGCAAATAATAGAAGCAATTTACTGGTTCTGCCAAATTTGGACACTTCTTCAAGGGTAAAAATCCAAAAGGAAAATTCCATACCCTACTTCTTTGCAGCTGTGACCACAGAAGAAAGCCTTCCGTCATTCCTTGTCTCCAACTGACAGCAAGCCAGCCTTAGATGAAAAAATGTCCTATAATCATAATTATGTGGCTGGGAACTGGGGTTGTGCCTGCATGCACACACATTGTACTCAAGACTTTGTTTTCCTGGATGGTCCAGAAGGAGACCAAGTAGTCTCTCTATAGATGATTTGAAATAATGGACTGACCTGAGACAATATGATTGCTTGATTGCATAGCTATCCTCATCAATACGTATTTGGTTAATGTGCAGGGTCTCTCCAGGTCCAGAAATTTGGATAGTTGTAAAGGTTCCTCTCGGCAACTTGTCCAGTGTCTTGAAAAATTCTTGTGCTTCAGTGAACTGATTAAGATCTTGGCTGGAATTTGGCCATTCCAAAGACTTTCTCTGAAATTTCTACTGTAGAACTCTCCAAACTGTACATGGCATAAATAATCAAAGAAAGCTACCATTGAAGATGAAAAAAAATAGTTACAAGGGGCAATCTTCTGTACAGAGTTAAGGTAGTTAGGAAGTGTTCTATGAATAATTTAGGATAATCAGCAGCAGTGAATCATACATGTGCTGCAGCGGTCGTGTAGGGCCATAAACCAATAGGGTATTCAACAGAAAAGCAGTTCAGAATAGCTCAGTGGCTCAAGATGACAGCACCATTGCACAGAGGACACTTGTAACAGAGACTTCTATCATTACCTAGATATAAATCCACCCTTCTCTTTGGGAGATCTAATTCCCTGTGTATTATCCTATGCAAAGACACTACTACATTGAAGAGATATTAAAAAATACTAGTAATCATAAAAGATCTGTCTGTGAGTGTCCTAGATTCCATCTTTTTTTGTTTAGTTTATTTGGGGATTTCTTTGGTCTGTTATTTAGGCAACTGAAATACGACATTCTTGGTTGGGGTAATCTTGTTGTTTCCTTTTTCCCTTTTCCTGAACCAAATGAAGATATCTGACAAGTCCATCTCACTTATAACATCTTCTTTAGTAGGAAAAAGGTATTTATTGATTCACATGGACTAGCCTGTCTACTTCCATTCACCAGCCCATCCAAAATTTTATATCAATTTCCACGTCTTGGTGGAACTGTAGTTACCCGTTTTCTTTCATTTTGAGTGGGAGCATTTGCCATTATTAAGAGCTGCAATCAGCTTCTCTTTAATACTGTACAAAGCTAAATGTTTTGTGAAGAATCTAATTATATGTAATTGGAATAATAACAGAAAAATGCTTTTTTTTTTTTTTTTTTTTTTTTGGACAATTATTTCCAGAGTATCTGGGTCATGTTTTCTGAAATTACTCCTTACCACTGGAAACAGCAAATACATTGTTTACAACTCTCGGCTTTTTAAGTTATCAAAGACAAATGGAATTTCTTAGGCACCAAGATCTGTGTTTAATTTCAGAGACTAATGAACCACCTTGTAACACATCCATCAGGAAAACTTTACAGTTCTCCAGAAGACAATTGTTCTTACAGGCCATTCAGAATAAACAGAAAAAATGTTGGTGATTCTATGATTCTATGGTATTGTGGAAGCTGCACATAGTAAAGTGATTAATTATAGCAGAGATTTGGAAGTGTTTATTCTTCGGAGTGTAGTCTGCATCTTTTCATTGAAATATTTGAACATTAATTCAAGAATCCTAGAGGTTAAAGGGCTGTCAGTTTCAATTATTTAGTATTTATCACATTTAATTATCTCATAGAAATCAGTAGTTTATTTCAATAACACATATTACTTGGAGTCTATGATAAGAAGATAATTGTTTGACTTATCAGATTCATACCATATCCAATAATACAATTCCAACTTTAAACCATTAATTCTTCTCAAAGTCAGTAAAACTTTAACTTAGTCATTCCTCTCTGTATGACTCTTGATTATTTAGGCTATTAAATTACTACAGAAATCTCAAGAGACGACATTATGCAGGTTGTAGCTTTTCCTTTCACTTTTGTAAAATGGCCTTTCTCTGAACATTCACACCTGTTATCTGGGTCATTCCTAAGAGGCAAAAGAATGGCATCTAATTTATGTCAGAGTTTCTGCAGCAGAACAAAAGTCAATCTTGCAGGATCATTGTCTTAATCTCAATATTTTCTTAGATATTCCTGTGTCTTCTGTAAATGAATATACATTCACTGTAATATATAATAAATCCTCATCATTTTACTGCTATTAATTAAAAGTTTATTTTCTTAATTAAGCTTGTGTTATACATATACTTTTTTTTGAGTTTTGCTGAACATCCCAGAGCAATCTTTTACATTTATTTTGCCTTGTTCCTGTGGACCTAAATAATAGAAGAACTTCCTGCATTTGACACACTTTGAACCAAGTAAGGGAAGTCTTATACGGAAGACAAGCATGTGCAATTAGGTTAACGAGATTAAAAGGTCCCAGGCATGCTAGAACATTCAGAATGGACCTCTCCTAAAGACTGCTTTATTTTATTTTACTATTGAAAGTTGATTCTATAGTTCACAGGGTTTCCTGTGATGCTGATCTGAGAGTAGACATACATCTCTCCTGTATTGCTAATGACAACTCTGGGGATTCAAGTTGAATAAATACAGTATTAGAGAGGAAAAAAATACAGAGAAATAAAAACTAAGTTTTGATATGAACATGGATTTCAAGGACAAGTAAGGGTGGGAGTTTCACTGGGAGTTTATATGGCAGTATCTGTAAAATATGCTTTCTCTAGGTCAGGAAATCCATGAAAAGCTGGCTGCCAAATATGTAAAAAACAAGAAGGGTCATTTTAATACTCCCTTTTGTTGTGCCTTTTCTAAAGCCCTTTGGCGTTGGCCCTTGCTCCAACTCTGGCTCATTGCAGTGTGGTGGTAAAGGGTAGGAATTGATCCCAATACTTGTGTCCAGCCATCTGCTCACCCTGCACAGCCCTCAGGACAAAATGAGATTGTAATTTAAGAGATGCTGAAGAAGGATTTGTGTCCCGAAGAACATAGTTCTGGTCACAGAATGTCCTACAAAATCCTGCTCTTCTGATTGAATTCTGTGAACCAGCAAATCATTGCTTTTGATCCTGTTCTTGTTCTGATCTCCATAAAAGCTAACTATTTACTTCTGCTGTCAGGTACCTCAACAGGACAAGCAGCAACACTCTGCATGGAACAAAATGTTCTAGCATTGCTAATAACCTGTCAAGTGACAATATAATATTACAAAATGATATTTGTTCTCTCAATATATGCTTTTAGAAAAATGCTAGGAAATTGCACAAAAATTGTTAATGTTGTAAAATATAACTCAGAACTTAAATGTCAGATTTGATCTCCTATGTAATCTTAATTCACATGCTTAGTACATATCCATCTTGAGTCAGTCTTTAGTGATATGATAGCAGTAGTCTGTTCCCCCATGTATAATTCAGCACACTGGCAGAATGGCATTCAGTTAGCGAACAGCTGTTACATTTTTTGTTTCAGCCTTTTGCAGTGTGCAGTTCCTTGTTTTATTTACTGCACACTCTTCAATTCCTCTGTGAACTCAGAATTATTCACTCACTTCAGGGGCTTTGTGTAACACTCACCATTACATACTATTTAAGTGCTTCACATTTATTAAGAGTTTTCACAACATCCCTGTGAGATTATGAGATAGTATTTATTGTCTCACTGGTACAGATGGGGACAGATAATTTAAGATAAAAACATCTACTTGTCCCTGAGACACTTTGCATATGATTTCCCAAAATGCTCTTGTTTTTTATAGCATTTTACACTTTCAAAGCAAACTCCCACTCAATTCAGTTGGGAATTCTAAGCATTTTTAAGAAATTTGTGACAGATATTAAAAATGAGGACCTTTCCTCTGTCCATCTGTGATAAATAAATATTTAAAGTATATTGCTCAGTACTGCAAAGGAACCTTTTGACATCACTAGGAAAATAATCTAGTTTGCCAGTCCAAGATACCTTAACAAATTTTCCTTTTAAAAAGCTGCTTATCTCTTATTACACAAGTTTACCTTCTAAAAATATCCTTTCCTGAAACAGGTACACATTTGTCTCCAAACATTTTCTCCTGTCTTCTCACAAAAAAAGAGAAAATAATTTCTTTATCTATTTATTCATTTGTTTGTTCATTTACAGATAGATAGATAAACACAAAGATAACGTTAAATTGTATCTGTAGGAGCAATCTTAATTCCCAGATTTCAGGATTTCAGTGTCAATTCATGTGCTTAAGATATTAATTTAGGATTATTTTATTTTATTTTCTACATGTGATATATATTTGTGTTTTACATATCTATATATATAGAAATCTACAAGTATTTTAGGTAGAAACAGAGGAAACTATATTTAAGCTGGAGAAGCTGGCTTGTATTATGGATGAGTTTGTGCTATTTAATCTATGAAAGATTTGAAGGTTAAAAGGCAAATTCAACTCCTTAAAAGTCAGTCACAGGGGATATTGCTGCATGAATACACTACGTGAATTTCAACATACAGATTTTTTTCCAGTGGGCACACTTGACTGCATGGAGAAAGAAGACAGAGTTGCTATCACTTGTCGAAGAGTAAGAGGACCATCACATCTTCCAAATCACAGAATCACAGGGGTTGGAAGAGACCTCTGTTGATCACCTAGTTCAGGTCCCTGATAAAGTAGGTTACCTGCAATTGCTTGCACAGGAAAGTGTCCAGGTGGGTTTTGGTTATTTCCAGAGAAGGAGACTCCACAACATCACTGGGCAGTCTGTTCCAGTGCTCTGCCACCCTTGAAGTAAATGCTCCATAATTCTCAGTGGTGAAGAAAAAACTTGTAGAGGTGCTCTGGCATTCTTGAATTTAGAGCAAATCTCTCAGATCTGTCAACTTGTTCAACGGCCTGCTGACCTGTTCAGTAGATAAACTCCTACAGGACCTACCCCAATTTCTTGCCATCCCTAGCTCTCAAGTAACAAAGTATCCTTGTTTTATGTAAATGACCTTGCTTAGATTGCCATGCTATGCTTAACTGTCTACTGTTGTTAAATATATAGCCACAGCACTAAGGGGTAGTGCAGACACTCTGCTGGCCATCTTTCCCTGGTAATATGAGCAACTGTATTAAATTGAAAAATAGTAGTTCACCTCCATGTATTTTCTTTGGTATTAGTAAACAATATGCAGAAGTGCGGATGCTCCTCCACAACAGAAATGTTTTCCCATTCATGAGTATATACAAATATTTTGCTTGGGGCAAAAAGTCTTCCCTACTGACTTAACCGGGGAGAGGAAAGAAGGACAGCCTGGGACATAAAGGTCTTAAACGATAACAAAGTGTCTGGGAGGGAGTAGAAAAGAATGTCATAGAATAAAGCAAAAAGTGGTAATGAGGGAAACTCTGGGTGTTCTTAAAAAGTATTTTAACAGTACTGAGTAGTTTTCTAAGGTGATTTAAGAGCTCAAAGAACAGAAATGGAGAATAGAAAAGTTATAACACAAGAATTTCAATTACCAAGTTCTTATTCAGCCAATAGGCCAAATTTATGTAGCTTCGGCAGAAATTTTCTGCTGCTGCTCCTTTTGCAATTCTATCCATAAACTAGTAACATAAACACAAAGATAAAGTCTTTGTGTTTCCCATTGTTTTGAGGAATGGATGTTCTTCTCCAGAAACATAAACATAAACATAGAGTGCTGTTCATGGATGTCAGTGAAAATCTTCTTTATTTTGGTGTTGACAGCTTGGATGTTCATGGTTTTGTCATTGATCCTAAGTCTTCTCTCCACCAGAAGACAGGAAAGAAGACAATTAAGCAGAATTACATTTATGCATGCTACAGAATGAATCACTATCCTGAAACATGGATGATGTTACAGTTGATCAGGATGATGATAATAGTCATGCCTATTCTAGAGCATGTTCCCCATAAGTGACACCCTTCATGCCAATAGAAAATGTTCAACGATTTCCATTACTTCTTAGTATATGAATAATTTGAAGCATAGTCCTTGAAAGGGGAGGAGGAAACTAAGCAAGCTTCCAGCCCTGAGGAGACAGATGGAAAAAATAGACTTCAACCCTTGTCTCTGCCCAGAGCAGAAGGAGTAGCTGTGCTCTTGTCCCAAGAGATAAGAAGCTCTAGGGATTGAAAGAGAAGAGGGAGTGGATAATATTTCAGACTGGGGAAGGGACAACTGTGTTATGATGGTCCAGCCAAGGACACAAGTCTGAACTAGCGCCACCGAAAAAAATGTGAAGGGTCTTAGAAATTGGGGATGACAATTGGATCTGGTCCTCAACAGTATGGATCAACTCATTTAAGAGGTTAAGATTGGAAGCAGTTTGCGCCTTAGTGACCATGCCCTGGTTGAGTTTGTGATCTCAAGGAATATGGGCATGTCGAAGTGTTAAGTTAGGACCTTGAGCTTCAAAAGAGCTAAGTTTCACCTCTTTCTGGAATTGGATGAGATCCTCTGGGAAATTGTCCTTAGGGACATAGCAATGGAACATAGCTGGCAGCTCTTTAATGTCACTTTTCTGAGAGCACAAGAGTTCTACATCACTAAGCGTAAGAAATCAGGCAGAGGAGGCAGGAAACAGGCATGACAGAACAAAGACATGCTGATCAAATTGAAGAAAGCAGAGACATGTGGCATGGGAAAAATACAGGAATGCTATCTGGATATACAGAGATGGGATAAGGAAAGCCAAAGCACAGATGAAACCTTACTTGGTGAGGGACATGAAAACAGCAAGATGATATTCTGCAGGCACATTGGTCAGATGAGAAAGGCCAAGGAGAGTGTACCCCCTCTGGTAAATGAGAAGGGAGAACTGGCAACAACAGACATGGAGAAGTCAGGTGTTCTCAACAAGCTTTTCACCTCACTCTTCACTGACAGTCAGTCTTCCCACAGCAATCACATCACTGAGCCTCTAGGCAGGGGTTGAGAGAGCAAAAACCCTCCCACTGTAAGCAAAGAGCAAATCAGAGACTGCTTCTTGAGGCTGAATGTGTACAAGTCTATGGGATCAAACAGCATGCATCCCAAGGTCCTGAAGGAACTGTCTAATGCAGTTGACGAACTTTTCTGCATAGTATTTGAAAACTTCTGGATGTCGGGTGAAGTTCCCAGTGACTGGAGAAAGGGAAACATCACTTTCATTTTTAAGAAAAGGAGAAAAGAAGACCAGGGGAACTACAGGCCAGTGAGCCTCACATTTATGCCTTAGAAAATCATGAAGCAGATGTTTCTGGAAGAGGTATTAATGCACATGCAAGATGAGGAGGTGATCTGAGGCAGCCAACATGGTTTCACTGGGAAGAGATTGTGCCTCACCAAGCAGGTGGCTTTCTATGTTAGAGTGATAGCATCAATGGACAAAGAAAGGGCAACAGACATTGTCAACCTGGACTTGTGCAAGGCCTTTGACATAGTCCCACAACACATCCTTATCTCTAAACTGGAAAGAGAAGGATTTGAAGGCTGGACTATTCAGTCAATAAAGAAATTGGAAAGACGCAAACATAGAATATTGGTCAGTGGTTCTATGTCCAGGTGAAAACTGGTCATGAGCGGTGTTCCCCAGGGATCAGTCCTGGGACTAGTGTTCTTCAGATTCACTATCAATGGCCTAGACAGTGGGATCAAGCATAACCTCAGCAAGTTTGCTGATGACATCAAGCTGAGTGCTGGGGTTGACACAGTAGAAAGGAGGGATGCTATCCAGAGTGACCTTGATAAACTTGAAGAGTGGGCCCTTGAGAACATAATGAGTTTCAACAAGGCCAAGTTCAAGGAGCTGCACTTGGGTCAGAGCAATCCCAAATATGTATACAGACTGGGAAAAGAACTCATTGAGAGCAGCCCTGCAGAGAAGGACTTGGGGTCCAGGTGGGTGAGGAGCTAGACGTGAGCCAGTAGTGTGCACTTGCAGCCCAGAAGGCCAACAGTATCCTGGGCTGCATCAAAAGAGAGGTGACCAGCAGGGAGAGGGAGGAGATTGTTCCCCTACACTCTGCCCTCATGAAGCCCCGTCTGAAGTATGGCATCTAGGGCTGGGGCTCCTGACATAAGAAAACTGTAGAGCTGTTAAAGCAGGTCCAAGGAAGTGCCATGAAGATAATGAGAGGACTGGAGCATCTCTTCTATGAAGAAAGGTTGAGGGAGTTGGTCTTGTTTAGCTTGTTGATTAGAAGGCTTTAGGGAGACCTCATGGCATCCATCCAGTATTTAAAGGGAGCTGATAAAACAGAGAGAGAATGTCTTTTTACATGGGTAGATAGTGACAAGACAAGGGGAAATGGTTTTAAACTAAAAGAGGGAAGATTTAGATTAGATATTAGGAGGAAATTTCTCAGAGTGTGACGAGGCACTGGAAAATGTTGCCTAGAGAAGCTGTGGATGCCCCATCCCTGGAGGTATTCAAGGCCAGGTTGAATGCAGCCCTGGGCAGCCTGATCTAGTCGATGACAACTCTCCCAATGGCAAGAGTTTGAAACTGGATTGTCTTTAAGGTCTCCTCCAACTAAACCCATCCTATGATTTTATTATAGTCTCACTAATACTTTATGTGAGCTTGTTAGAAGATTAAACGAGATGTTTCTTTTTTCTTCACTGATGATTATTAAAACCCTTAAAATTATATTATTTGCTGTGTGATCCAATGGCTGATTCAACTACTTGGTATTAGCAGATTGCATAGCATGTGAGGTTTCAGTTCCTCATACTTAAACAAAATACTGCACACCAAACACAGTCTAAATGTGTTTGAATTCTCTTCATGACTTCCTTCTCATTCTGTTAGTCAAGACAGAGAGCAAATTTTTCAAAGATTGCTGGTTATAGAGATTTAGGACATAGATCATAACATAACATTAGTCTCTAGATGGTTTAGGCTTTGTTTATGTCTATAAACTTACTGGGCTGAACTAGCTCTTAGGCATTAATTTGCATAGAACACAATGAGAAATTCTCTCTGTAGGGTTATGAACACAGGAAAATCAACCATAGACATGATATTATAAAATATGTAAGAGGTAGAATGAGAAGAGGATTCATGAGAGGATAATTCAGCACTGCAGGAAGCAAGCTACTTCCCTATCAAATACTTCAATTAATTATTTACCAGAATTAAATACAGGAAGCTTGTATAAGAGGAAGACATTGGTCTGTAAATTCATTTAGTTTTAAGTAATCATATTTTGTGGGAGTTTGAATCCCTATTTTTCAAGACCAGAAATTGGGATGGAATTATAGTCCACTTTCTAGAGTTTTTAATATCCTTATTGGTGTCTCAGACCTTTTCGATTCTTTCATGTGTATCTTCTTATGCCTGCTAAGACACACTTTGACAGACATCCCTAAACTGCACTTTTGTACTTAAGTATATAACAGTAGTAATCAGGAAGTTCAGTGCCATGCGCTTTCTTTTTCCAAAAAAACAAACAAACAAAAGGTACAAGAAACAAACTGAAAGAAATGAATATTCAGATAGATATAATTGTCAAATATCTCTGACTGGCAAAGAAATTGATTTGGGAAATATATGCTTAAGGTCAAAGCCCTCTTTTTTTGAACTTTTTCATTCCAATTATTCATGCATCATTAATTCAATATTTTATTCATAAAAGAACAAATACTTTGTTTTTATATTATCTTCTTTTATTTTTTCAATTTTCTTATTTATCTCATCTTTAATAAAAGAAGTGCATCATCAAACTCATTAACATCAAAAGCTTAAAAACAGGAATCAGAAACTATTCTTATAAGTATCCGGCTATGACTGTTTATTTAAATTGAAGGACCCTGCCTTACTATTGTGTTTTGTATAGATGAAATGTTTCCAGGAAGTTTGAAAAACTGGAAAGCAAGTTAGCAGAAAGTGGAGGGTTCTAGCTTACCTTAGATTGTATCTCATTTCTTATGCTATTATTGAATATTATATTTAAAAAAATTCACCACTAAAGAAATCTCCTTTTCAGTATCTCTTTGTAATCTGCTGTTTGTTAGGACTTAAGACATAAAATACTATTCTTAGAGAACTGAAGGAGAATGCATTCATTGTGAAACCAAATATCTTTGTGTCTTTCCCCTGGGTTTCATCCTGTTGAGAAATGAGAGGAAGCTAACCAAACAAAAGGCATTCCAGGAACACCAAGTAACAAGTAATTTAAGGAATTTATTTTGAGAAATTGGAATACATGCTTACATTTCAAAAGGAGAAGAAACTGATAATGAAAAGTCCAAAAAGAAAAAAAGTGGGCAGACAATAATTCCCCAAATAGAGAAAGATAAATGGGATTATCAAGTAGAAAAAAAGGTTTGCAAGTGTTACCAGAAGTTAATTGTAGCAGAGATTAAATGAGGGCATGCCAAGTTGTAAGAAAAATGCAATACTGTGTTTTATTCTTTCTCAGACTAATATACAGACGAGGCAGTTGCTACATATTTGTTGCAGCAAGGGACTATATCATGGTACTTAACTATTAGAATCATGTTATTAGGGGCTTATATTGTATCTCTACATAAGAATTGATATGGATAATGACTAACCTCAAATATAATCTCAGAGTTGTTTTGCTCTGTCGATTTTGCAGTCTATTTCAAGATAAAATAAAGTTAACATAGATCTTCTCCTGCAGTTACAGCAATCAGAAAACAACACTTATCCACTGGAAGAAAGGTAGTGGAGAATAAATGGACCCATCAGCCTTGTTCCTATTGAAGCCCTTGTGTTTCCCAGCAAATCAGGTGCCATCAACTTTTCTGTAGTTCAGCTTGATGCAACACCAGAGCTGCAATTCCTACAAGGATTGATCATATCATCTCCCTAATCTCATCAAGTTGTAATCATGTCTTCATACTCAGTACATACAAATAACTCCTCTTTTGTAGTTGGATGTTTATGTTTGTTCTTTTGTTAGCATAGGCAGATCTTATTTACTCACACATTTACCCATCCTCATTTGTGTCACAGCTGTTGCCCAGCACTTCAGTTTCTGCATTAACATTCTTGAATTTGGACTCTCTAAGACCACCTGATATTAGTCATGCTTACCTTTATGAGGAACTGTAGTTCATTTTCTGCATTCACATCTTTCTTCAGGTATACAGGGGTGAGTAGACAGTTTTGTTTTTCTCAAGAAGACATAATCTGAGTAAATGTATATTTACCATATTATTTTTTTTCTCTGAGATTCCTTCTGATACTTTCTAGATCACTGCCTATCCAATTTATATTTATTTATATTTCCATCCCCACCAAAGCACACTATAAATTAAATTGTGTCTATTTCATTGTATTACATACTCAGTATCACATTGTCTCTGAAAATATAGAAATATTTAATTAATCAATGTAGCCAACCTTAAAAATGAGCACAAATTTAGATACACATTTGTCATTTTCACGATAGAAAACAGCAACAAGAGCAGTTTTGAGGATATACAAACTATTTAAAATTTTATACTTTATTTTCCTTTCATAACATCACCAAACTTCAGGCAGATAAACTTTCATAGCTATTTACTCTTGCTAAATGCTGACAATATGCCCAGCACTTGAATTTGACTATTAAAGGGACAAATTGTTAGATTAACAATTTAATTGTATTAATAAAAATGACAGGATATTGCTTGTAATTCAAGTTTATAATGTAATAAAGTGTGTTTAAATCTAATTAATCAATTTCTTGAAGAATCAGTCATAAATAACCATTGTGTCTCAAGACAAAGTCTCCAGAAATGTTGCTATCATACACATTGTGCGATTTTGCAAAGATGAAATTGTTTTAGACAGATGAAGGATAAGATGCCAGCACATTTGGAAATGATACAGTGTTGTTTGTAGGTTTTATGGAATGTGTAAAACTTGAAGTAGTTTTCTTCTGGTACCTCTTCAAAGACCAGAAGAAATTAAATTAAAATGTTCTGTTCTCTATAGTTTACTTTTGCATGTGTCATGGAGAAATGACGACTTGCCTTTTCTGTCTGATATCTGTATCCCAACCTTCAAGTATATATCTGTGAGATAGTTATTAATTTTTAAAAATATTCAGTGTGGAAATTACCACAAAAGTAGCTACTGGACTTGCACAGATGCCTTTTTCAAATGTAGTTTTCCATAAAAGCGTTTATATTAATGGCAGCATCAGATCACCATAGTGAGTACAGAAGACAAATATATACCTCTAACCTTTTAGGAGTACTTCAAATTCCACATCACAAGACTATAGCTGTCATGTTAATTACCTAGCTGTATGAAAACTGGGTTATCTTTCAGCCTTTGGCATTTTTTTAAGTTCATTCATTTTCTTATTTGTCTTTCTCTTATGTCTTCTTTTTATTGAGAAACTCTAAATATAATAGGATCATAAAAACTCGGCACAACAATGAGGTGAATAAGGAGGAGCTTTTTCTGAAATGGGATTGAGCACTTTAAATTCCATATATACATTCATTGTTCAGTCATTTCGTTCTTTTCCTTTTTGCAACTATGCAAAAAGCCTATCTTTTGCTTAAAGAAACGACAGACCCTACTGAGACTTGATACTTCTGAACTGATAAAAGGCAGGGATTATAATAATAAATTATTAAATACATGTTTCATATTCATTATTAAAAAAATCATTCTTTGAAATATGACAGCATCAGATTTAAATAATAAAACATCCAAAGTTAGCAGTCTGCAGTAGAACTATATAAGAAAGAACCTTATTCACCACTACTTTGCCCCTTTTTAGTAGCCTATGCAGCTGTGCAAGTTGAGAGTGAATCAGAATTAACTACTTTTAATGAGCACCTTAGAGCCATTTTATGTTCATGTCAGTTATTGCATTAAAACACAGCAGAAAAGAGCATCCCACAGAATGAAGTGTTTTTCTTCTTTGGAATTTTCTCAGTAAGAGAGGTTTTTAACTCTTTTCTTCATTCTTCAACTCAAATTCCCTGCTACCAATAGTGAGAAATGTAGGGTTTAGATGACTTGCTGAGAAGGTTGTGGAGACTATTTCAACCTTCTACACTGAGGACTTCATGTGATGATAAAATAGCACCTGGGGTCTCCTACTTGGTAACTTTGATCCATCTGCTGAGCTGCATTTGTACTGTATGTGTACTGCTGATTAGAATATAGAAGGTCATTTTTAGAATAAACAAACCTGTTGGACATGCTTCTGCATCCAGAGTAGTGCATGACCTGGAAGGCACATAAAGATTGTGCCTGTGAGTGCCCTCATTATCTTAATGCACGGATAGCTGCAAGTCTGAAATTCTGGGCAGCCTCAGGACATAACCATGCTAGCAGAGGGAGCAAGGGTATGCATTTGCATAGTGGCAGAGCCTGCTTTTTGCCCCTTGACAGCAAGACAGGCAGTTGTGAGATGAAACTGCAATGAAACATTTTCAGCATCTGCCATGAAACTAAAGTCTGCTTTATGCCAAAATCATTTCCATGATTAATAATTCATGTCACCAATTTGTGCAGTTACCAGTGTCATAGCAAATTCTACTACCAGGGTTGACAAATTGAAAACGTACTCATCACTTTTAGAAATTACATTCAGAACTATTTTTAAAGTTTTCATATTAATAACTTATAGGAAATGGCAAGCATGTACTGCTTTAACTGATGGTTTTGTTCACTTCTTTTAACACTTTGATTACATGTAATTTAATTTCTGGCCATGCATAGTAATAACAGCTGGTTCATCAGCTGTAGACTTAGCCACTGGAACACAGCATATGTGTTCAAGGGAAGGTTTCAGAGTTAATAAATTAATAAGCAGGTGAGAACAAACACCAGATACACAAAAGACATAAACTTGAGTATTATGCCCCTAGAAAATCTACCAAGCAATAACATGTCCTCCATTAAGCTGCCATTATTGATTTTTGGTATTATAAGGTTAAATCTATTCCCTGGAAGATCTCTCAATTAAATGGCTTTCATAGAGTTGTGCATCCTGATTAACTGAGATGTATTTGAATTTCTTTTTCCCATCATTATATCAGCTTAGCTGCAGCTCAGGTTTGGGATAGATTCACATACTCTTAATTCTCTCTCTGATGACAGAACTGACTGCTTTCACTCAGAGAATTAATTATTTTGTTATGATTTTTTGTGCTGCATGAGCAACTTAGTGCATAATTTAAAGCAAATAGATCATGAGAAAACACAGTTCAATTATTACTATTTTTGATATTGCTTTAAACATTGGCAAAAAGTAACAGTAATTGTACGATAAAGGTATGGATAATAAAAAAATGAGCTCCAATATTCTATGCGTTTTGTAGGTACTATAAAACCTAAAGCATATGAGGTCAAATACTGTTTACAACTGTGAAGAGGACTCCATACACTAGACATGATATTTTAGTCCCATATTAATTAGAAGGGCTATTTATTGTTTAGGTTTCACAAGGGTTAGAAAGACTGAGAACCCCAGAAGAGACATGGGATTTTACTGATCCCTTACCACACTCAAGTCACAATTATGTACTGGTACAAGTGCCACGGGTTGCAAAACTTCACTGCGCATCTCCTGGGGAGAAGATCATTTAACCTATCTGTAAAAAAGAAATGATTGGAAATTATGGATGATATCTCCAATAGAAAAGGTTTTTAATTGAATCAATTCCTACTGGTGAATCAAGGAAATTTAGGATGTGTCATTTTAGACCAAAAAGGTGTTTTTTCTCAATCTATTGGCTTAACAAACGTAAATTTAAGAAAGTTAAGAATGCTAAATTTGTTACTAGACATAAAATTACAGTTCTGTTTATTTTCTTGTTTTCTATTCAGATCATGGCATTATTGGTGAAGAGGCTAAGTTGGTATTTGGTTCAAGTGGATTTGCAGAAAGAAATTTTTGATTAAGTACGCTTTGTTATTAATTATTAGTTTACATGACAACTTCAAATTCGAATAATTAAAATAATCCATTTAATAGCTATTATTCACATAAAGGATGATTCAGTTTTGATATTAGTTGAATTTCTTTTTTATTCATGTGAAAAATGAATTTCATTTATGAGAGAACCCAAAAGAGTTGCTATGTTTTCCCTATTTTTAATATTTAATGGAAGATTATTTGTTGATATTTCCAGAGATATGTGGTATTGCTTACTGGTAACAGTATTGATGATATTTCCAGTGCATCAGTGGTCCATTGATGGTTATAAAAAAAAAAAGCTGCTGATATTTGTCTGACTGTATGAGACAAAATGACCTTTCTTAAGCCTTTTCTTTTGTTCATATCACTGGAGTTTAACCAGTATAATTGAAATAAAACAAACATGGACAACATTTTCATGCATTCCCCAAACCAGTGAGAATTCTGCTGACAAAGTAAAGCTAGCATTCACCAAGTTAGGCAATTCAGTACATTGTTCTCATGGGCTAAGTAGTACTGATTCAACTGATTAAAGCATTGGCAAGTGGACTGAGGATGAAATTAATTATAGGAGTAGGCAGCCTTCCTAAGGTCTCAAAATGGATTCAAAATTTTTACAATAATGTTTTCCTGCAATAATGACCTTCATACAAGGACCGTCCAACCTAGGCATGATTTCAGTAGGAGTATAGTTGATACAGAGACAATTCATCTCAAGATGTCCTGCAGCTGAGCGATGATTCTGTCACACACTGATGTATTATTCCAACCAGTAGAACAAATGGAAGAAGAAAAAAGGCAGCCAGAAGAATCATAATAAATGTTTGTAATGAGATATAATGTAGACTTAATCATTGAAATCCTAGTGTATGTGTATTTGAGTACATGTGCATATTATCTTAAGAAAGAGATAATTTGGACAGATGTAAACTTCACCATATTCACCATCTCTATCCCAAATCACCTCTTTCTTAAGATAAGAATAAATTAATGAGAGTTCTTCTGATTCTTTTTCTGTTATTTTTATTTATTACTTGGTGTTTTTTTTTAATGAGTGTGACAATGTACTGGTGTTTCACATGATTTAGTTTATGAAGAAAAAGATTTTTTTTAAACTCCTGCTTCTGTCCAATATCTCTTGAGTCCATTTCTCTTCACTAAGATTTTTTAGTTTGCTTGCTGCTTTTTTTTTTTTTTTTTTCCCCAGAAATAAACAGGGAGCAGCAAGGACAGACTGCTCATCAAGGGGAAAGGAACCAGGAGATGAGCTTTGAAACAAGGTGGTCAATGCAGGGTGGTAGTAACCAGGTTTATTCAAGAGTCCAGATCACCAGGACTGTCCACTACAATGAGACAGCTTAGAGGTAAAGGCAGGAAGCTTGGTCAGCAAGTCAGGGTCAAGATGTGCATATCTAGAGGAACGACAGTCAAAACACTGGTGTGCTGTTAACACTTTTGTGGCTGAAATCAGGACACCTACTCTGCTTCCACGCCAGAAGGGAAAGTACAGCTACATACTTTTCGCTGTTTGCAGGAGTGCGTTTAGCCAATATATCAAAATGCATAAAATTCTTTGCCGTGACATGAGTTTGCCATAATTAAGGTGTCATTTTGAATGCTGTTATTGTTTAAAACATAGCACACAGTTAATTTTCACCTCAAAGATGCATTTTTAACTAATTTTAAATGAGAGGTCAAATCCACCAAAAATGCAAAATATCTGAGACATTTTTCATCTTAAAATTCTGGCTCAAATTTTCCTTTTGATTTCATAAATTACTTGATTTCATTTTGCAAATTAAAGTTGAACATGCCTGCTCTCTAGCAAAGAGGTTTCATAGCTAACTATTGAATGCTTTCATGGATTTCCATCTCAGTAAAAACTGCCTCCTCCTTTCTCCTGCCTTTCATTGTATCACAAATTTCTAAGTGTAAGTCACTGTAAGTCACATAGTGGCCTGTATACAGCATGAAGTGTGACAGCTACTGGGTTGGGCTGAGTGGCAGCCAGATTTTCCTTTGAGATAGAAATTATGGTGAAGGTGTACAGCATAAAAACCTGGAAGACTCCAGAAAATGCTAGAAATTCAAAAACATTCAGTGGGAAGAAGTTCAAATCTGACCTTTGAAATTTTCCCCTCAGTCCAAGGCCACTGTAGTAAAGCCAGTTTCTGTTCCAGATTTTAATTTATTCCTAGTACACGGAAATTGAGTAGATGAAACATGCACTGCTCTTGGATGTTCCACCTAGAACAAAGAACCTATTGTGATCTGGTGAGCCTAGTTTTGCAGACCTTTGTGACTGAGATAATTAAATAATACACTAGCTACTTAACTGTTCTCTAAATGCTTAGAAATTCACCAAGGTCCGATTTATGATTTAATCCTTGATTACAGATATACTCTGTAAACCATGAAATATTCCAGTTCAAAGGACTTGGCACTCAGCACTTTATAGTCTGTGATTAGCAGGCAAGTTTCATTACTACCAATGAGAAGGAAAGCCATGATTTACAATATAAAATTTAAAAAGCCATGATTTAAAAAATTTTAAAATTTAAAAAAACATGATTTAAAAGATAAAATAAATAAAATATAAAATAAATATAAAATATAAATATATAAATATAATATATATATATATATATAAATTATAAATATATAAAATATAAAATATAAAAATACAAAAAATTCAGAAATTGAAAACTTTATTTTTTTCCCAGAGTTTTGAGATTACTGGTTAAGTGTACCTCCAGACTGAAATCATGCAGAGTTTTCTAAAATGTAATGATGTGAAAGTCCAAGCAGTAGAAGAAATCCTGAGTGAGCAAGTGATCATTATTTTGCATTCTGCAGGAGTAGCCTATAGTGCCTTAAACATTAGCATTCAGTGTTGGTTTGTGTGCTAAAGAGGTGAAAATGCCAACAAATTTGTGTTCACTTGTGAAGGTTAACTATATAAAAATCCATAAAATCAGCTGATTATTCTGTGCAAGCAGTACTTTTCCGCCATGATTTATTTTCTTAATAAAATATAACCACTATTCTATATTCTCCATGTGACAGATATTTAAATAACATGAACTGTACAGAAGGGATGCGGAAAAATATATTAAATGATGGATAAAACATTTTCCTTTAGGTTACAGGGGTTCATAGGGCATGCATTTCAACCTCTAATAGGGACAATTGACTTCCTATCTCTAAGGGAAAAAAGAAAATACATTATCTTTTCTAGAAAATAGGAATTGTTTAATCTTTTTTTTTTTTTGTCATTTTAGTTTAATCTTTTTTTTTTGTCATTTTAGCCAAGTGAATCATTCTGATTTCTAAGCAGAACGTTGTACAGCCTATTGTTCTCTCTTGAAATTTTCAATCAAGTGTCCAGTTTTGATACTTCACAATGTCAGATGTGTGACAGTGACTGTAAATTTTCTCATTTTCAAAATTTGCAAATATTAGATAACATGATAGTAGCCATGGTTCAGATAGTATGTCTGCCTGATCAGTTGGCTAAGGCATGGTTTATTTAAAATTTTTGTATTTATATAGTCATTTCCATGCAGAATATGGAAGCTTTCTGTATTTTTTCATTCTCTACCTCTTCTTAATTTGTTTAAAACCAGCTACAGGATCCTCAAACAGGATGTGTTTTTATTATAAATTGTGATATCATCCAGTTTTCAAAGCTTCTTAAAGATACAAAGGCACTGGATATGTAATTTCTTCTGTTCCTTCTGTACAACTAATGACATTGAACTTGAAGGCCTGGGAACTCAAACAAATAGATTACTTCCATCTATCTTGTAGGCTACAGAAAGGTAGCAAACCAAGACATTCTTTTCCTCATCTTAAAATAGCTACTGTGTAAATCATTCCAGCCACGTGTTAGGGACCATTGCCAGAATAGCCTTTAATGCCTGGTATATACAAATATATACAGACAATATGAATAAACACGAAGAAATGTCCAAGTATTTCATATAAGAGAAGCTGTAAGAAGGAAATGAACCTTATGCCTACAATGTTATAAGTGTTATATCATTCTTTGACTTTCCAGTATATTATTAATATAATAATATATGTAATATTATTAAGTATAGCCCATCTAATATGTTGTTTTTTTTTTTTATATACATGTACAGTATCCATACAGAAAAGAAATAAAAAAAACAGTCATTTTTCAGGTCTGATAATTTCTAAATGAAAGAAATTAACTTGAAATAATCTGAGTAAAAACAGTTCAGCAACAGCAGTCCTACTTCTACTTTTCTTATTTGCAGTACTTCTGTTATTGCAAAGGAAACATCATGCTATCTACATTTATAAGAACTAGGGGAAGGATATGTATTTATTAATAGACAGATGAAATAAAAACTTGCCTTAGAACTCACCAAAACCATGTTCTTCTAAATTCTTCATTTTCTTTTCTCAAAAGTTAAAAATTAAAAAAGAAAAAATCCTGCTGTTCAGTGGCTTAATTTCTTAACAATTTTTTATTTTTTATAATTTACCTTTTCTTCTTCATCTTTTTGTTCTCTGCTTTGTATCTATCATCTACTGCTGAACTTAATTTAAAACTTGCACTGTGTTAGGTCTTTCCCTCAGAAATAGCTGAAATGTGAATTTTAGCAAACTAAAGGATTCCCTTTGCAGCAATCCATTAACTTTTTACATAGGACACGAAAACCTGCATACTCTAATGAATGTCACTGAAGAGATAAAAAGGAAAATACCTTCTTTCTTCTGATTCAGAACATACGCGTAACTTTGTCATCCAAGGCCACTAATCAAGTTCCTGTCAGATATACAAAAAAGCTAATTGTTCAAAAATGAAAATGGACAGGAAAAGCAGACATTATCTTTTAAAAAGCCGGTATCAGGATATCTGTATGACAATGGCTATACTAATTAGAAGGTATTGTTAAGTTTCCTAAAGGTTTCAGTCTTCCACATATGAAAAAGACATGAAGTTGTGTTCTTTTCTCTGTCCAACCTGATCTGAGGAAGATTACTAGAAGCTACACCTTTCAAATATATAGAATTCCGGTTTAGATTTTCACTTTGTGAACTCTCACTACACGTAATAGATAACTGTCAACACAAAAACATTGCTACAATGAGTTTCGGTAATATATGTTATAGAAGAAAATATAAAGAATGTCATTAAGTTTGATAAGTAAAAAAATATTAACTTTTAAGAATTTTCATTATTTAGAAGTATAATGAGGACAGAGAGCAAACATTCATACCAGAGCAAAAATTTAGTCTTACAAATTTACATTTTAATTATCTACCATGAAATGAATGTGCAGATATTAACAAAATGAGCAGAAGAACAAAGTAAATAACTTGGTAATATTTAACACAGACCTTTATTTAAGTGAATATTATAGTTCAAAGTTCCTGAGAACATTTTGTTTTAAGGTAATCTTGTTGTCAGACATAACAATGTTATCTTCTATATAGTTCACCCCTGGGAGGTTTGAAAACAAAGAACTACATTCTGGTCTGAAGTAAATAGAAGAAAAAAACTGAGGAAATAGAAAAGTATTGATGATGATCCACAGTGATTATATTAACAGAAAACACAGAGGGTACTATTTGATAAGCAATAATTTAAATCTGAATTCAAATGCTTCCTAGAATTCTTACCATCATGAAAACACCAAGCACAACATACCATATGCTTTTTGATGTACTCAGCTCCTAAGATCACCTTAGGTAAGCCCATGTTGTTGCAGAATCCACGGTTCTCAACACCATCAAATCTGCCATTCATCTATGTTTAAATGTTCAAAAGAACTGTCTGAATGGGATGAGGACTACTATTTTGATAACAAGTAGCTCTATATTTTTCAAAATGCAACTGGATACATTTGATGAGAAATGACTTGTGCTCAAAATGTCCACCCAAAAGATAAACCAGGTCACTCTCTGATGAGCATCTAGAATAGCAAGGATAATAACAGCTAGATTTTCTTCTCCTTGAAGACAAATTAATATTCTATTGTCTCTAATGCTATGAGAGTTGCTTTTGAACAGCTTGGATTTCTAAGGCTATCAGTTTCTGGATTACTAACAGTTAAGTCTGCAAGTGCCATGAGATTGGTCAGTCTTCTAGGTATGGAATGCACACCCAGAAACCCCTTGTTCTTGTTCTAGAAACTGCCCTTCTTGAACAGAGAAAAATCTTCCTATTTCTGATAATCCATTGTTTTAGGATATTGTTTAACCATTAAATACTAAGTGTAGCAGTGGTCTAATTTTGTGGTAGTTTTGTGGTTTAGTCATCTAGATAATTTTGCCCATCCCAGTCATGGGATTCTTGAACTTTGCAGCCCAAAAATATAGAGAAAATGAGTCACAGGTAACAGCACTCTAGACTCTGCCCTTCCCTTCTGAGCTCATTTTCTCTGAACGTATATGTAGTAGGTAACATTGCCATTACTGAAGTCAACTTTAAACCACTGTATCTGTTGCTTAAGTTTACTTTAAATTAGGCTGATTTACATACTAGTTTGAGCTTTGCTAGAATTAATACTAGAACTTTCTAAACACTCTATCTCACTAGAGCCATCTTCTGCAGGTGAATAAAAAAAGGAAGTTGACAAAAAGTGTTTCAACCAAGCTCTTAGTCTGTCTCTTTCAGACTGTTCTCTCTCATATGATGTGGCACACATTTGTTCCTTGTTGTAACTTCTTCCAAGATCCTAGCTGCTGATGAAAACTAGTTGGGCAGCACTTTTGGTTCTCAGGAGACCTTCCCTCAAAATAAAACACGAAGGGTGGTGTATTTTCCACATAGTTAAGTCCAGTCTGGATTTAATGATGGGCTTCATCAGTATATTTAGTGACTAGTTTTAAAACTGCATGAGTGGTATGAAATAGATGAGTTAACTTTTGTCTTCAAATATCCACTTGGAAAATGCTTCTTTTTTCTCCTATACACACACAGTAACAACACCCTCTACTCTGCACATTTTTGAAAATTACTATCATTCTAGTAAAACAATGAAGTCTGCTTTAAGTTTGCATACCAATAAGTTAAAATGGAGAATCTTCACATTTTGTTGTTGTTCTTTTGGTACTCAATTGACTTACACATGATGCATTGGTAAATGCGGAGTGGGCTATACTGGAAATGCACCATTACAGTGATACTGTACATAGCTAAATCCATAACTAAATATTTATAATAACTACTGGCAGGTGCACAAAAGAGCTCCAGTAATAGGAATTTCAGTAGCTTTTACTGAGTGTAATGGCATAACTGCACATCCATGAGGCACAGTTTAAAGCTTTGGCAGCAGAAGCATAGGACAGTTTGTGCAATTGGTACTCTGGTCTACAAAAACAAGCAAACAACAACAACAAAACTAATTCTACTGTTATATATATAAAAAAAAAGCCTTAGCTTTTTCTATTTTATTTTTATTTTTTTTTAATAATGAACCAGACAGTGGGAGGTAACTTGATTCTCTCAGAGAAGCATCAGGGTGTAAAATATAAACCATGATTCTAGATACAGCGACTCATTACCTAAGGGAGCTGTTTAAAAACTGGGTTGAAAAAGCAACATGATCCTTATTGAAATGAGATCTTAGTGTTTGTAGGAAATGAGTCAAGGACTCTTACTGAGACCAATTGTTCCGTTGTATTGCAGTCCCAATGATAATCACCTCTTCTTCCCACTTGGTTCTGTCAGGACATGTCCCAGCTTTTCTATTTCCAACTGTCAGAAGCAACAGCAGATGTTCTACCATCTCAATCAGCTACACAGGTGGTTCCTTTGACTATCAGTGCTAGATGAACACTAAAGGTGTTGGAGCTTGGTGTGTATCTTATTCCTCTTCTAAAAGTTTCTAATCTGTTATGTAGCTATCTGTCATATGTTAAAAGATCTGTGGAAAAGAAGTGTATCAAAGACATCAGATAAGATGTCTGTGTTCTGAGACATCCTCAGAAATAATTGAATGGTTTATGGAGACTAACTGACATGTTCCGACCAATATCCAAAGAAAGTTTCCATGAAAATTTTAGTGATCAAATGTGCTGTATTCGAGGTTGTAATAAGCAATTCTATCAGCAAATGCTTAATAGAATCACAGAATGTCCTGTGTTGGAAAGAACCCCAGAGACCATCCACTTCCAACCACCTGCCTTGAGCAGAGTTGCCAGCTAAGAGATAAGGCTCTCCAGGAACCTTCCAACCTGAAAGGCATCCATAGCTTCTCTGAGCAACATGTGCCAGCGCCTCACCGCTTTCTGAGAAAAAAATTTACCCCTTAACATCTAATCTAAATCTTCTCTCTTCTAGTTTAAAATTGTTGTGTGCTAAGTTCTTTCAAATCTCCAAATGTCAATTCCAAAATACTTTAAATAAATTATTTCCATCATTCTAGGCATCTTAGGCAAAATAATGAATATGCAGTGGCATCACTATTCATACACGCAATTTCCATGCACATCTCTTAGGTTTTTAGGCTTTCCTTATTTCATAATCCTAAAGAACCCTCTAGAAATTGTTTTTCTTAGAATTTTTTCTTCCTTCTGGAGAATCAAATTTCCCAAAATACAAAATTATTCATATGGATTATTTACCGCCATTGAGAGATTGAGAGAACATTAATGATTTTCATTTCAGTGAAAATGTTTTTTGTTCAATTGGTTTTATTTGTTGTCAGTTTATACTTTTATTGCTGATACAACAAAACTGTATAAGTCACTTATCCTGTGGTAAACTTTTTTATTTGACCAAAGTACGGATAATTTTCTTATTTCCTTTCAAACCTAGTTCCCATTGTCTTTATTAAAATATCTCTTTTTTTTTTTTTTTTAAGGACAAAACATCAGTCTTTTTTCTTTGTCTCTCTCATAATACCATAGAGCTAATTAGCTTATTTTTTAAGAAGAGTCTGAGCTATCCATACCCACAGGAAATTAATTTTCCTGTGCGCTTACAGAAATATATATATACAATCTTCTGGCATATCTTTTTCTTTCTTTCTTTTTTTTTTCCCATAAATTTTTATATAGTAACTCAACTAAGAATACCATGAGAATGTAGCAATTAACCTATTTTCATCAAGTGACAGATGTTTCAAATGCTCTTCTGTTACCGAGCTCCGGCGGCCCCTTTATGTATTGTTCTTGCACGAAAGGAACCTAAACCCGGTCCTGACCAAATACCACACACAGCATCAATATGATGTGCAGCAAAATGTCAAAATGGCGTTTATTGGTAAAAGCTAAAGAAATATATAGTGTTTCTTATCTTCTTGCTAGACTGTTCCAGAAGCTCACGCGGTGCTCCTGGCCAATCATATTGAATCTCCCGCTTCTGACCTGTCACTTCCTACAGGCCATACACGGAATTGTTGTGCTTCCAAGAAGTTCAATCCCCTGTGTCCACGACACAGGCTCAGCCTCTCAGGCGAACCAATAACAAGCTTATGGGGAAGGGCCTTTCCGCGTTACAAACCGAGGTCCGCAACACGCCTACTACAACACTCTTCCGTCTCCTACAGGGGTTGAATTGGGGAAAATGCATCTGTGGCAATGCAACTGCAGTTAGGCGGCAAAGATGCATTATAACTTTGGTAAGAAACATAAAAAACTCTGTTTCAATTTCCAGAGTTTCATTTTAATGTAACTTTTCCATGCAGGATTTTTTTTATATATATATGCTACAAACAGATATTTAAACTGGAGTTGGAAGACCTTACTTATATTTGCTCTTGAGACCAGATACTTAATAAATAAATAAATAAAAATCCAACTTTCCAGGAAAATGTTTTGACAATTTTCATGGTAAACAACAGTAATTACTATAATTCCTGCTATTTGATTTTCTTGAAAGCAATAGAAGATATATTATTATCTTCTGAATTTTATATTTTGTGGCTTCACACTGGTGGAGTTGTGTCATTAATGAAGTTCCAGCCAAACAAGGGGTTGTAAAGCCTGCCACCTCTACCACAGAGAAATATGTCTACTACTTCATGCTCTCAAAGTGGGAGAGGTTCCTGTACTGATCTGATGACAGAAGACTGTGGGCTCTTAATATGGGACTAAAACCACTCATTTATGGTGGCCACTTGCTAATTTTGCACTGGGAACACAGGTTAATCATGATAGTTTCATTGTTCTTCAGCAATTTCTGAGTATGAATTTTCATTTAAGCAAAAAACATGCTATAAAGAAAAACTACGAAAACTTGATATCCTAGGTTTCACAGCTGGATTGCAAAATCTGTATATATCTTTTAAATGGCAAAATAATTACTTATATAGACAGCCAATGAGTTGTAAGGCTCTAGCTCATGTTCATGAATATGGGAGAATTATTTTGTTTTACTCTACTACTGTATCAAACAAATGGAAACTCTCCTTCTTATCCTTTATTTTTGCTGTACTACTGACAGACTGCACTGAATAAAAATCAATTACAATCGATTACACCATCTTTCAAGGTAAATAGTACATGCCTGGGTGGTTGATTGGAGTGATTTTCACTTAATGTACTTAGTTTGCTGCTGCATATTTTTTAAATGAAACATTCTTCAAAGGAAAAAATGAGTGTTGGAATTCAGTAAAAATATTTACATACATAATGATTCTACACAATTAATCTCACCTCGGTATTTACTGGGAAAGGAATTTGACTCAGGGCAAGCAATCCAGGTAATCTGTGGAGACTGTCAAGGACAGTTGATGATGATTAATGAACTGACGATTCCTAGGTCAGCTAGGGAAAGTGCCTTGTTGGACTGGCTTTTAATAAATAAGAAAGAATGGACAGATGTTGCAGAAGACAATGGCAGCCTTTAAAGTAGCAATCATGTGATAACAGAGCTTAAGATCTGAGCAAATTGAGATAGACAATTAGAAAAGTCATAGTCTGGGACTTTGGGAGACCAGATTTAGGCTTGTTCTGAGATCTGCTTATGGCGACCTAATGAGAGAGGACTCAAAGAACAAAAACGTCCAGGACAGGTAGCCTTTCCAGAGCAATGGTACATAGGAAACACCGATACATGGAAAAAGGCAAGGGTTTTCAGTGACTTTTCTTCATCTTGCTTTTTTTTACTGCTAGGGTTTGTCCTTAGTCTTTCATAAAATTTTACTCAAGTTGATCTTTTAAGGTTCTGTAATTACCAATATATTTTTCTTCAGCACTGAAACAATACAGAATTCTGGTAGTTATTTTTCTCGGTGTCCTCATGTTCATTCTGTGAGAAAAAGATTATGTAGCCTACCAATTCTTTCCCAGTTATCTTTACAGCAAATGTCCAAAAAAAAAAAAAAAAAAAAAAAAAAAAGGAGAAAAAACTGAGGTGCTAGCAGGTAAGTTTGGAGATGAAGTAATAATAGTTTAGGAGATGTCTAGCATATGGACTTGTAATAAATCCACATAGTACCGGCTTTAACTAATTCTGCTCCTCATACTCCCTGGGAGTCTGAAGTATGAAAATTTTGAGCACAAAGTGAAAATAAAAGCCAACAAAATTGAAGCTTATAGTCTAGGTATGTAGTAAAACAAAAATTATAATTCTCCTGTCCATAAAGAAATCGTGGAAGAATATTGTCATAGATCTGGATATGTACTCCCACACATGGCCAGTGGAAATCAAATGGAACAGTCTTGGGATATGTGATGACTCAACGACTCCAACACTGAAAAACTCATTGGGAAAAAAAACAACAGCAACAAACTTTTGACAAAACTATGGGGTACGAGACTATAATATAAAACAAAGGTGGTAATGGTTATGAATGAAAATATCTTTGAGAAATTATTATTGACCTTCAGATGAGCCAATATCACCTCTGTCAATCTCTTCTAAGGAGAGAGAAGGATCTTGGGTTTAATCATATTTATTCTCTTAATGAAATGAAGATTTATGAAAGAATTGGGGAAACAATGTAAAGTGAATGTCTTGATTACACCTTTTAAGAGTCAGAATTCTAGAGCAGTTTATTATTTTTCCAGCACGTTTGTGTAGTTATTTTCATCATTGACATATATCATTTTGCTTTACATGTTCAAATTCTATGCTCTGAAGAGAGCATACTTGACAGGTAATGGTCTACTAGATATGATCTAATGGCTATGAAATCTAATCATAAATACCAGACACTTTTTCTGATGAAATAAAACCAGTGGATGATTCAAGAAAATCACAGAAGTCTTTCAGTTCTGACAGCTCCAGTATTCTTAGTCCGTCTGAATTAAATTGTTGTTCATGAGAAGATTCATCCATAGCTTTTAACTGTCACTCTTGGTTGGGGGGGAAACTGTAGGATTAAAGCTGCATCTGCAGCTTATTAGTGGCAAATGCTTACCCTTACCATGTACTCATAATGAAACACACTTATTATTCCAGATTAGAATCACTACAGCTATCAAGAAGGGAGTAACAGATGTTTTCAAAAGGGCCTGGGGACCAGTAAAATGAACAAGATGGAATTAGGGATTTTGAGGAAAGAAAGCAGAAAAGAGATCCTCTCTTTCTTAACATTTTATTTCCAAATAAATGCCAAGGCCAATTCTTAATTAAATACTCCAGGTCTTGCCCTCCTACTCCTGTCCCAAGATATTGAATAGAATCCTAGCTGATGAGGCCATTGCTTCTTGTGTTACATAATATTTGCAGTGAGAAAATTGATAACAATACAGTCTGAAACAATGGAACACTTGATTGCATTTCTCTGCCACAAAGCTTACCTTTTACATGTTTGGATTAGTTCTCACTAACAAAGTTCGAAGCAGCCAATATGAAAGGGTAGAAGATGCATTCAGATGATACAATGGACTACAGGATTTCATTTAATGTGCCCCTTCACTGTTGCAGGATTATCAGTATGTAAATCATCGTGGAAAAATTCCTCTTATGAGGTAACCTTAAAAACAAACTTGTCCTATTCTCAAACATTCTTTAATGACACATCAGTAATACTTATTATTTTTTTTTTTTCCCAAAATCAAGTATTGTATTCATTAGGAAATTCATGTCAGTACAACTTACTTGTTTTGATACCCAGTGAACCTACACTGACATAGTTTATGTACATTTACCTAAAACTTTCAGTCTTGTTTAACTGCCTTGAAACAGTATCATAGCAGATTTCATTAAAAATATCAACGATAAATGTCAACTGGGGTAGAATAAACTAACAATAAGGAAAAAAAACAGCAGCAAAATGCAAGTGTTTACTGAATGATACACTAAAGCAATCTCATAGTTCTGTCTTTTTTTCTGCAGTGATCCACCAGGAGTGGATCATGGCATCCCTATTATCCTGTAGAGGGATATTCTGTCACTCAAGAGTAAGTGCTCTAATTTTAAATGTCATAAATACATGAATATTCTCTTAACAGAGTATGTGCAGTCAAGTGCCAGAGAAGAGTGAAGGACTAACGTGAACCTCCCACACTGTCATCCTATGATGAGGCATCCTAGTCATGCACATGGGACATGTATCATGAACACAATAATTTTCTCTGGAAGATCAGCAAATCTGAGTTGTGTGGACATAATCTGTTCACTTATTTGACTTGTGAGCAAGGGAGATACTTTGGTATCTTTTCCAAAGCAGGCATAAGTTATGTTTTTGCTGCCTATGTAGATGTCTTCCTTGACTCAGATAGCTAATTCAATATCACTGATTGAATACTGAGATCTCTAAAAAAAAAAACAAAAAAACACCACAAAACAAAAAAAATGGAACAATTCTTAACACAGCTGTTTGAAGCCATTGTAAAAGGGAGAGAAATGTGAGAAATTGGAAGTATCTTCTTATTGTCACAAATATCATGACAGTCCACTTAATCCCCAGCAGCTGTAAATAATTGAAAATATCTACTAATTTCAATTAAATGGGTACATTGAACAAAGTGCAAGAATTTTATGTATCTAATACAGGCTGGTTTAGCAGCAGGGATCAATGCATTATTTATTTAAGGACGAATATATTAATTCAGCAAAATGAAAGAATGTGTGCTGTTTCAGTAAAATTTTCTGGTTTAGCTTTGCTTGATTGTTTGATATGTGAAGGCCTAACAGTCTTGCCTTGTGAGAGCAAATCCTTGCTCCACTGACTTCACAACAGACCACTTCTTATCTATATAGTCTGTACTGGGAGCTTTTTATCCACCAGGTGCAAGGACTCTCCTTGGGTTTCATATAAATTGTTTTGAGTTACAGAGCTGCTCATTATGGAATAACAAGTAATGGAAATTTGCCAAACTGAGGGAAAGCAGTTGAAAGTTGAACAAGAGTCACTGTGAAGAAGCTGAAGATGGAATGAAGGGGATGAAGTAGGTGGCTGTACAACCACCTGAGGGCCACACCGTGCATCGTCAGAGAACATGAGCATACATTAATAAGTCTTTGGGAAAAGAATGAATATGTATGTAGTTTCCAGGAAACATACTGCATATGTATGCATTAGCTATATATATGTAGAACTCAAACTCTGAGGGTGCATGCTTGATTTGTCAACTCGCCTGGTACATATCATGAATTAAAAAATGCTGCTTTCTAACACCACTTTGGAGTCAGAGTTTTCTTCTTGAACTTTCCAATGACATATCTAATGTTATAATCACTTTTATTTTGAGGTTACAGGCAGAAGAACTGAAACACATTCTGTAATATATAGTTTTTCTTCTGCTTTTAAGAAATTGTGTCATTCACCCTAAAAAGTACTGTTTGAGTATTTCTTTTTCTTCTTGGCACCTGGGATGTCCCCTCAGAATAAGGGCTTCCTAATCTTAAATCTCAAATTGTTTGTTCCAGTTGTTCCAATTTTATCTAACCCTGCTTTGAAATTTAGTTTAATATTTATACATTGTTCTCTTAATTCAATATTTACATCCATTTCCATTTGTATTTGTTGTGGGAAAAGAATGACACAGGCTTATTCATCTATCATAAAAATGAAAATATATATGTATAATCCAATACATTAAAGCATATTAAAAACAAAAAAAAAACCCACACCTGTAGTTCCAATGATTTATAGACATTTTAAAGTAGGTATTCTTACAAATAAATTTTATATGTTTATACCATATTTCATATATATTTTCCACACTTTAAAACAGTTCATCAGTAGTTTTATATATTTCTTGATGTACTCATACAGTTTTATGATACATAATGATGTATTCCACAGCATGTGAATTAAAAGAAGTAGTCAGGGCTCTTATCTTTAATGCCAAAACACAAGGTATTCATGTCCGTTATTATGAACATAGAATTTGTCTTTGTTCTGCTCACAGTATTCTGAAAAACCCTGAAAGACTGTCCTATAAGCACTGATTTCATTATTTTTACTTGTTTGCATTCAATGTAAAACAAATAAATAAATCTGCAAACATTAGCATAAAGGTATCGTATTCTACATATCATTATGTCTAGAAATGCTTCTGCACACCAGAAGAGTTCTTCCTAAAGGAGCCAACATGTGTTGTCCTCCTGTCATCATAGCCACACACAAGATATCTGTCAGTACTGGTAGTAACACTGCTGCAAATACTGCTCAGGAGAGTGAAAGTCTAGCACGCAATACTCAGAAAGCCCGGCACTGAGATTTCTTTGCAAATATCTCTGCAAAGCACTATGTATTTGCAGTTATAAACTCTGTAGCACAGAACAACATTTTGTCCAGTCTGGCTGGAAACAGTTATAAGTGGAATAAATCAAACAAAATGAAAGGAACAACAGGATATTTGGAAAAGAGAATCTTGGCACTTGACCTCAAGAGCCAGAATTGCTATTGCTTCCAGCTGGCTCCCATTTTTTATCACAAAATGTGCTGTGAGAAAAATCCCACAGTGCATAGAACCAGTGTTGAGGCAAGGAGGATAAAATAACTGCCTGTGAAGCTCATCAAGAGAAAATCTTGCTGTGATCATGAGAGTGGTATGAGCTGGCAGTCCAAGCAGGCACAGGTATGACTCATTTAGCAAGTAATGAACCATCACCTGATGTGATGAAACTCCTTCTTCCCATCAACTCTGCAAAAAGTGGAGGAGTCTTATAAAATATTTTATTCCATGTTGCTTTCTTTTCTTTTCTAAATTTTCTTTACTTGGAAACATAGCCTACCATGCAACACAAATATCTCTTAAGTTAAACATGATTTTACTGTTAGTATATTAAACGTTCCACTTGCTGCTGCCATGTATTTGGATTCTGAATGACTGCAGTCTGATAGTAGTATGGCTTTAAATCAGACAGAAGAAAATGCATTTTCCTCCAACTCCTCAAAAATTCAGCTCACAAAAAAAAAAAAAAAAAAAAAAAAAAAAAACCCCCCTCAATCAACCATCACAATCACGACAATGACAAAGGCACAGGACAAGTACGATTTTGTAAATAACATAATTTCCTTTCAAAATCCAATTGCAGATGTTGCTTTCTGTGACGGATGATCACAGAAAGCTCTTTTGCTCACAGTTAACCTTTTCTATTAAAAGAGTGTGCCTGGCTACAGGAGCACTCCTGTGTTCCTTTTCTGACTGCTAACCTCCGCAGCTGGTGGGAAACCTCTAGAGAATGGAGGGGAAAACATCCCAGCAGAGCACACCTGGGTCTGCTGGGGTGGCTGACCCTCCTAATGTATAGGGGAACCAGCAGTGGCAGAGCAGGTATAACAAAGACTAAGAGCATAAGAAAGAGTGATTGAACAAACAAATAACAAATGTCAGAGGGATAGAATGAAAAAGTTATTGAAGATGCAGAAAAAGTGTTTGGCACTTGCTGAGAGAAAGATACTAGAAATAGCTGAACTGAGGTTAATACTAGTAAAAATGACCTTCCCATCAAGAAAGAAGTGATTAAACCACATATTTTTTATCAGTTAATTCTGTAGATAATCTTCCCACCAATTGATCTAAATCTCATTGTTTAGAAAAGCAAATTCTAATTTGTTTAACAAGCCATTAGCTCTAGAGATGCAAAGCCTTTGTGAAGTATTTAATTTCTGGATTTTAATTTCTATTTAATTTCTTGTGTTGGAAAATTCTCCCTGCCTGCTAGAGGACGCAAATATAAATATTATTCATAACTAATTATCAAAGCAAGTAAAGTCTCTGACAGCAGTTTGTAGCAGATAACTTCAACACTGTGGCTTTTTATTCAACTCAAATGTAGAATCTATGTAGCACTCTTAAAAATTCAGGAAATAGTGTTTTATATAGATTGCTGATTAAATTTTGTACAGTTGTTGCATGGGGAATTTCCTGTGAAGCAACTCATAGGTCACCACCACAGCTCTCCAAATCAAACTGAGGGACATGAATGGTAGAAATCTTGTTTATGATGCTATTTGCCAACCTAACAAGAACAGCAAACTCAGATAGGGAAATAATATATAGGAAGGTATTTCTGTTCAATTCCTTCAAGACCATTTACCTTGCAATATTTGAAACTATTTTTTGGTTCGTGGAGTGAATGAAAGAAAATGTAAGCTGGCAAAATGAATTGAAAACTCAAAACCAGCTCCTTGCATTCCTTCTTTTTCCCTACTCCCTCTCCAGTGTAGAATCATTGTTGAATAATTGACTTGTTAATTTGTATGTTATTATACACATTTTAATGAAAACATAATTTGGCAAATGAAGAAACACACACACGTGGAATCTCATGAATGACATTTGAATATTAAGATTTCAGTATTTCTATTGCTCTTTTTGTATTTAGTATCTAGAGGTTCCATCCCTTGTCTGTACTGTTACATATACCCCTCACTCTTTGATCTGCAGAGACAATAATTTAGACAAAGTCCTAAAATAAATTTTATTTCATGCTGCTTCAGCTCATGATTTGAGCTGTGGAGGTTTGTGTTTCCATCCCTTGCAGCAGCTAGTATAATGTCTGTGGGATAAGCTTTGTATAAATACAAATTGAGAGAGCACTTGATGGAGGCAGGTAAAAGGTTACTGACAGATGTCAGAGATGAAATTGACAGTAAAAGTGGCTGTGAAACTCTAATCTCTATTTTTCATTTCCAAGACTCATTCACTAGCCCAGAATTCTAACTCCTCTTTTAGTAAGCTTTAACAGAGAGTAGCCAAAAAGAATTATTTGTTTCTGAGATGAAAATACATGTATTCTCATCTAATTTGACTTTGCAGGAAATTAGCTTCATCTGGCTGTCTTCTGTTACAGAAAAAAAGAAAGACATGGCCCCCCACCCCCCAAACCCACAAAAACAACAGATCATACTTGTGATTAATAGTCTGTGTATCTTGATTTTCAGATGTTATCTCTGTATGCACCAGTCAAAACTCAGAGCAAAAATATTTGAAAATTATATATCAGCTACAACTTTTTAAAAATAATCAGTGAGAAGTATGCTAAAACATCAAGAGAATTTATGTCTGAAGAGCTAAAAATAGGCTTCTCTAACACTTACAATTTTCTGTGACAGTAACTTACAGTCAGACAATGCCAATGGATAGTTAAGTAGAGATTATTTTCAATTGAATTATGTTACAAGATGTCTTATATTTTGATTGTCAAACACCAAAGATCTTCCCAGTTATTGGTCATTATGATAATACATTTTGATTATATCCAAACAACTGTTTGAAGGGATCATCTGTAATCCAGACCACTGAATTGTTTTTGGTTAGAAAATGAACCCCAGAGAATAAAGGGTCGGGGATGTTTGATATTACTGTCATACACTCACTGTAATTGTAGTTACCTAGGTATCTCTTTGGCTTCTGCCAAGAGAGAAAAGAGAAAAGCGATAGGAGTGAGAAGCAGCAAGAATATTCAGTGTTACTGCCAAGGCCCATGTCCCATTGAACTGTATCTAGAGTCGAGAACCCTGGGATTCTTGCGCTGCACTTTGTGAAGTGCTTGACCACATCGATGCTGCTGAAAATCAGTACAGTTCACAGAATAGTCATATAAAATTTTTTAATCTGTGCTTCAGTGACTGACAGCACAACACAGAGAGAATGGGGAGTTGTACTTCAAAACATTCAGACTAATTTGAAGTTAGTGGGTGGAGAAAATGCTTCACTCAGTCTTAAACAACATACAACTAAATAATTTGATAGTTGAAGAACAGCTATTTCAGTCTGATCCATGATTTCTTTTCAGGAAAGCAGCTGCACTTATGAGAAACTTATGTATACAGTGATGTTATGTAACAAAGATGGACAAAACTGCTTCCAATATTACCATAAAGAATAAAAGCACTAATATAAAGCTTTTACCTATCTGTATACATGCAGCTGATGGAAAGACTATATCACTTACTTGCTGTTCAAATTTCTGACAAGCCCAAAGTCCTTCAGGATCCCACAGCATCCTGCTACACTAGTAAAATTTTTTCATCTTCCTCTAAACTTCTTCCTCTTCCCCCTTGCTTAGCAAAGATCTACTTCAAATGGCTTTGTCTGCCCCACTATTTTCAGTTTAAAGCAAGCTTTGGTACAACTTGCTTACTTGCCTTTGGTACTTTCTGCTTCTGTAGCCAAACCAGACTCCAGGCAGACACTGTCAGATGTTCTACATGGGAAGTTGAATAAATTGGCATTTTACTGGCATTGGAAGAGGCCATGACAGTTAATTGTTCAAGATCCTATGCATGGAAGGCACTGTACATGTGTAAATTATTAGTCTAACTGTAGCAACAGAATGGAAAATGGCAATCAGCAATGAGGAAACTGCTGCATAGGTGTTTAATTACTTGTATGCAACAGCTGTTGTAATTGAAATTGTGACAAGACCCTGGTATTAATGTAATGATTCTAATAACTGGATGCAAAAATGAAGCAAATGAATAGTTGCCTTTGGCAGGACTAAATATAACAGAAACTGAAATTAAGTAACACACTAAGCAAAAGAAAAGTATCACATATAGGGTACCATAAAAGGCACAACGATTAGAGGTCTGGAGCATATCACTTATGAGGAAAGGCTGAAGGACCTGGGACTGTTCAGCCTGGAGAAGAGAAGACCGAAGGCGAATCTTATCAGTGCTTATAAATATATGAAGAACGGGAGTAAAGTGGATGGGTTCAGGCTCTTTTCAGTGATGACCAGCAACAGGATAAAGGGCAATGGGTGCAAACTGGAACACAGAAAGTTCTGTATGAACATGAGGAAAGGCTTCTTTACTTTGAAGGTGGTAGAGCAATGGAACAAGCTGCCCAGAGAAGCTGCAGAGTCTCCTTCTCTGGAGACATTCAAGACTCACCTGGATGCCTACCTGTGCAATCGACTCTAGGGAACCTGCTTTAGCAGGAGTTTGGACTCTATGATCTCTGGATGTCCTTTCCAACTCCTATAATACTGAAATTCTGTGAAGCTTGTGTTATCAACATCCTAACAGATTAGACTTTTCTTCCATCCCATCTTCTAAAATGGCTCCTTGCCATTCTCTTGAATAAGAAGATATATTCATCAGTGTTACATTTCTGGCAGAAACTGAAAATTATAAGCAGAAGCCTAGGTTCTGGGACTATTCTCAGAAGAGGCTGAGTCAAGCTCTTGTTACCTGACCTAACTCTGCTACATGGAGAGGCAATCAGTAAAGCTACATTACAAAATGAACACTGTAAGTAACATTCAGAACATTGTTATTTTCATTATTTACTTCCTGGATGACATTGCTGTAATGACACTTATACTTATTTTGAATGAAAATTCAACTGAAATTAACTGCACATAGTTAATAAATATATATTAACTGATTTTCAGCTTGTCCTTCTAAACGAATAAACTTCTACAACTTTACCAGAGATTAGACTGTGTTTTTAACAGAAAATAGGAATTCCATGAGAGGCAGATACTGTCCTAGTGAAAGAGAATGAGTTGAGCTTCATTCTACATGTAACATCTTATTTGCAGCCCATTCATAAAAGCATTGCACATTATTTGTCATGGATTTCTTAAAAAATGTTTTCAGTGCTCAGCTACAATCTTACTTCAGTGGCATTGATTTGCTTCATTGTAAAACTCTCTTTGTTTTCAAATACCATCTATGCTGCAAACAATAGCTCTACTCATATGCTCAAAAGAATACAGCAGGCAGCAATATCCCAAAAGAACAAATTCTACTAATATGCAGTTCAACAATAACGTCAGCATAATATTTCTAATTGTCTGAGAATTCATCTCAATTATTTCTGTTCAAATGTTTTGTTAATGCATGCAATAATGCTAAGTTTGCTTTTTCCTCTGGTAGGAGGGTATGCAGATTTTACATTGGTGTTTTCTAAGCCAGGTATTCCATGATGGTATGGTAATGAAATCAATCTACCACCTAGAAGTATTTCTTAGATTGATTGGAGCCCTAGTTTTTCCAGATTCCCTCTTCAAAGTGTTTTGTCTGCCATCTATTTTCTCATGACAATACAAATGTCACTGCAGCAAATACATTTTTGATTACCTAGTCTGTTTGACTTTCAGTGAGTAATTAATACTGTTATCACCTAATCAAATGTTGTTTAAATGCAGAATGTAAACTATGTCCTTGGCTTTGTTCTTTCCACTCTCTACACTAGCCAAAACAATAGGCTCTTCAATAAGCTCTCCCATAGCTCACGCTCTTGAAATTAAAAAGAAGCTATATGGTAATAATTTAGATCTTTTTGTAATTAGAGAGCTGACAAATTTATTAATCTATCTCAGAACATATCAGACTCGTTCTTTAAGACCTGCATGAGAATATTTTTGTTTTCGTAAGTATTTTAATTCATGTTCAAGACTCCATGTAAGAGCAAAATATTTCAGTAGACACCTCAGGGACCAGACATTAAATTTACTCTGACATCTCACAGTCGCATTCTAGATTATACCACAGTCACTGAGGTCTTCTCAATAATTTCACAGGAATTCAGTTAGGTCCTAACTGACAGGCAAGCCATTCCTGCATGTTTTCATGGAACCAAACATGTCATCTTTTCTGTAGCGAGCTACACTCATCACAGCAGCTGTAGGCTGTCTACCCAACTGGACAGGTATTTCACTGTGAATCATTTTCTTGTGCTCTAAGAAGTGTGTCTTTTTCCTAGTCCTGGAAAAAGGGGAAAGGAAAGGAAGAGGGAAGGAAAGGAAGAGGGAAGGAAAGGAAGAGGGAAGGAAAGGAAGAGGGAAGGAAAGGAAGAGGGAAGGAAAGGAAGAGG